>NC_060124.1:206180059-206486886 GCF_021461395.2 Schistocerca americana | reverse complement strand
TCGAACGCCACTCTGGTGGGCAGCGGGACGAAATTACTATAAACTATCAATTATAGTAAAATGTCGTTAAAATTCTTTTAAACAGTAAGAGTGGGCTCGTGTCAAAACTTTAAACATTGTATTCGCCACGTTTCGAGCTCTAGTCACTTATAAAAGAAAATGGGCTATGGGAATTATGTCAACTATAGGTGTCAAAATTGTTTACTTTAGGAGCAGGTCCATTTTAGAGTATCAATTTTAGGTGCACTTCAAAGGTTCAGTTCCCACTATTTTTACAAAAGTTTAAACTATCAGTTTTAAAAAAAAATATTTTAGATGAAAGGTGAGACTTTGCAGTTTCAGAAAATAATTTTGGAGCCTAGGTTTAAAAATGACAGACACTGTAAATACAAAGGAAATACAGAAGCGTCCGATCTTACCCGTCGGCTTTGACCCATGACGTCACAAATACCGCGGAAACGACTATAAACAATTCCAATATGGCGGATATAAAAACATCGCATACGTATTGTAAACACTGAAATACACAAGTTTCACAAAAAGCCTAATGACTGTAACGGGACAAGCGTGGGAAATTAGGGGTTTTTGGGTGCGGAGAAACTAAATATACAGAAATGTAGCCACCGACCGCCATTCAAAACCACGCAAAACAACGAAATAAATCAACATCACAAAACTGACCAAATACCAAAAAACACATTCCTATCCATAATCGGACACTTCCCTTAACCTATATAGCTCAACAGAACCTACCGATCACATCCCCCAATAGAAAACTAAGAAACGAAAGCTTCCCTTACACCTACATACATCGGCACTTATGCAGTTTAGCAGGTACGGAAAAAATTTTTCATTTTTTTTCAAAATTTGATCATCATGTGTCGTTATGCGGTGGGGGGAGTCTGCAGTGCCCCCCCATCCCCCCACAGGCTTCATTAGTGTCAAATCAATATTTTCGAATCATAGGCGGCCGCTGCCGCGGCCGCATTCCAAAAAAAAACTCCCAACCTAACCTCAAGTGGGCTACGCTACAGATCAGTATGTTCATCAAATTGCTTCATATTACGTATACATGTTCATTAGTGTCAAATCAATATTTTCGAATCATAGGCGGCCGCTGCCGCGGCCGCATTCCAAAAAAAAAACTCCCAACCTAACCTCAAGTGGGCTACGCTACAGATCAATATGTTCATCAAATTGCTTCATATTACGTATACATGTTCATTAGTGTCAAATCAATATTTTCGAATCATAGGCGGCCGCTGCCGCGGCCGCATTCCAAAAAAAAACTCCCAACCTAACCTCGTATTCAGGGCTACGCTACAGATCAATGTGTAGGTCCCTTACGTCACGGGTCAAAGCCGACGCGTGAGATCGGATGTTTCCAACCTATAACCAATACACAAAACATACATAAATAACCAAAAAAAAAAAACGGAACTTACCTCAAAAAAGTTCCAGCTCCACAAACTAGATTGGCCACCACAATCACACACAAATGCACACACGCACGCACGCACACACACACACACACACACACACACATACAAAAACACACACACACACATCAACGAAAAAATACTGAACTAAAATAAAAACCCAACCCACCCAAACGTCAACCCCCTCCCCCACAACTCCAAAATACAACACACAAACACTATACAACAAAATAAACCACCCACCCACCTACCCAGCCCACCCTAACTAACCACTTTCGGTCTATACATTTTACCCACAGCCCTTAAAAAAACCCGAAGAATGCAATAGCCCTCTGGGACACTCTTCCGCCAACAGTACTCATCTAAATGAGACTGAAGGTTGGAAGAGCGCCTCTTCCCCCTCCCAAGAACTGACTTAACCGCTCCCCACATCCCGTCAATTGTGTTAGTGCAAGCCCCAGTATCATAATTCTTAAACTCTAGACTGTGGTTCACTACTAAATGATTAAATCCCCTCTCACCCAACCCCCTATATGAAGAAAACGCATCTGAAACTACTGTGGACCCCGGCTCTACATACTCCTCAATTAACCCCACTAATTCAGGCTTCGACCTCCCCTCCACAACCCTAAAAACACATTCAGTACCCCCACCCCCCTGAACAACAGCCCCCCACACCCAAAGACCAGCCACAGACTTCCCCCTCCCATACTTCCTTTTACCAAACTGCGACTCATCCACCTCCACAAGCACCCCATGCCCACCCAACTTACCCCTGTACTTAATAAATTCGGAACACACCTCACGACAAAAGGAATACCAGTCTAAAACAGTCCTCTCACTCACACCAGTCTCAAACGCGCAAAAACTCTGCCCGCAACTATAACAAAAATAATACGTAATAGGCACAATCTCACGCATGGCCAATCTAGACTTCTCGAACCAGGTACCACGCCTTACAGAACGCCATACGCCATCTTTCCGGCAACACCACATGTATCCGTCCCTGGTCCGAGAGTCCGGAACTTTAACCAATTTCATAGGTTCACGGCACACACCGCACTTCACGACCTCGGCAATTAAGCCAAATAGCTGAAGAAATTTAATCAGCTCTAAAGCTGTCTCCCCCATCATCGCCCTCAACCGAACACTGTTAAGGCGGTCTTTCATATCCATTCCTGAACAAAAAACCACAACCAAATACACTCAATAACAAACTCACCCGACGTACAGCAATGAGCATTAAATTAACCATTAACTCACTAATAGAAATTCCGCTTCAAATCCAACACCTGAGCAACAGAAAACTGACCCCACCACACGAAACAAACGAAACAAACGAAAACCATGAACACACCACCAGAGAGCACGACAAACAAAAACAAGACATCTACAAACACGCCACAATCGCAAATCAAACTCCGCGCCGTAATGACGTCACACACCACAACACGCTTACGTCACGGGTCAAAGCCGACGGGTAAGATCGGACGCTTCTGTTGACCCATAAAAGTCACTTCAGCAGATTTCAATAAACGCATCTGCACTATCATAGAAACACTTACACGTGAAATTTAATGCCATTTCCGCGACAAAACGCTGAGTACAGGCATAAGCGCAACATGAAACAACCATGTTTTGCCAACATTCACGTGACTTCAGCCCAGAGATGTTGGAGCCACGAAAATGACGTCAGGGCCAGTCTATTATATTTATGGTCGAAGGTTCTGCCAATGAATAGCAGTCTTTGGTTTGCCCTACCCACGACATTACCTATGTGATCGTTCCAATTTGAGTTATTTGTAATTCTAATCCCTAAGTATTTAGTTGAATTTACAGCCTTCAGATTTGTGTGACTTAACGCGTAATCGAAATTTAGCGGATTTCTTTTAGTATTCATGTGAACAACTTCACATTTTTCTTTATTCAGGGTCAATTGCCACTTTTCGCACCATAAGATATCTTATCTAAATCAATTTGCAATTCGTTTTGGTCATCTGATGACTTTACAAGACGGTAAATGACAGCATCATCTGCAAACAATCTAAGAGGGCTACTCAGCTTGTCTCTTATGTCGTTAATAGAGATCATGAACAATAGAGGGCCTATAACACTTCCTTGGGGAACGCCGGATATTACTTCTGTTTTAATCGATGACTTTCCGTCTATTACTACGAACTGTGACCTTTTCGACAGGAAATAACAAATCCAGTCGCATAACTGAAGCGATTCCGTAGGCACGCTGTTTGGTTAGAAGACGCTTATGAGGAACGGTGTTGAAAGCCTTGTGAAAATCTAAAAATATGGAATCAATTCGACATTCCCTGTCGACAGCACTCATTACTTCGCGAGTATAAAGAGCTAGTTGTGTTTTACAAGAACGATATCTTCTGAATCCGTGCTATGTGTCAATAAATCGTTTTCTTCGAGGCAATTCATAATGTTCGAACACAGTATATGTTCCAAGAACCTACAGCAGATCGACGTTAGTGATATGGGCCTTTAATTCGGCGTATTACTCCTATTTCCCTTTTTGGGTATTGGTGTGACGAGCAATTTTCCAGTATTTAGGTAGAGATCTTTCTATGAGCGAGAGGTTGTATATAATTGCTAAACATAGAGCTATTGAATCAGCATACTCTGAAAGGAACCTGACTGATATACAATCTGGACCGGAGGCCTTGCCTTTATTAAATGATTTAAGCTGCTTCGGTACACCGAGGATATCTACTTCTGTGTTTCTCGTCTTGGCAGTTGTTCTTGAATGGAATTCAGGAATATTTACTTCGTCTTGTTTGGTGAAGGAGTTTCGGAAAACCGTATTTTAACTCTGCTTTAGTAGACTGTCATCAGTGACTTCACCGTTGTTATCGCGCAGTGAAGGTATTGATTGAGTATTGCCTCTGGTGGGCTTTATGTATGACAAGAATCTCTTAGGATTTTCTGCCAGATTCCGAGACACAATTTCGTTGTGAAAATTATTAAAAGCATCTCGCATTGAAGTACGCGCTATATTTCGAACTTCTGCAAAAATTCGCCTGTCTTGGGGATTTTGCGTTCTGTTGAATTTGGCGTACTTTTTTCGTTGCTTCTGCAACAGCGATCTGACTCGTTTTGTATACCATGGGGGATCAGTACAATCACTTATTAATTTATGTGGTATATGTTTCTCAACTGCCGTCGATACTATCTCTCTGAAATCATTCCACATCTTTTCTACGCTTACATGGTCAGATCGGAAGGAGTGAAGACTGTCTCTTAAAAAGGCGTTAAGAGCATTTTTATCAGCCTTTTTTTTTAAATGGGTAGACTGCGTTTCTTTTTGGTGGTTGTGGGTGTTGCGATATTCAGCCTAGCCGCAACTGCCTTGTGGTCGCTAATCCCTGTAAACGTCACGATACTCCCTATTTGTCCAGGATTATTTGTTGCTGAGTGGTCAAGTATGCTTTCGCAACCATTTATGCTTCGAGTGGGCTCATGAACTAATTGTTCAAAATAAATTTCTGAGAAAGTATTCAGCACAATTTCGGATGACGTTCTATGCCTGCAGCCGGCTTTAAACGTATAATTTTTCCAGTCTACCTAGGCTAGACTGAAGTCACCACCGACTATAATTGTATGAGTGGGGTACCTATTTGAAATGAGACCCAAGGTTTCCTTGTACTATATCTTCTGAGTCGGGGGTCGGTGAAACGATCCAATTAATAATTTAGTTCGTTTGTCAAGTATAACCTCTACCCATACCATTTCACACGAACTATCTACTTCACTTTAGCTACAATGCAAACTACCTATGACAGCAATAAATGCTCCACCACCAACCGTATTTAATCTATCTTTTCTGAACAATGTTAAGTCATTTGAAAATATTTCGGCTGAACTTATTTCCGACTTTAGCCAGCTTCCCATACCTATAACTATTTGAGCTTCAGTGCTACGTGCTAGGGCTTGGAGCTCTGGTTCTTTCCCAACACAGCTACGACTATTTACAACTACAATATCGACCGTTCCTACGACTTCCTTACTGAGTTGTATCTGCCCCCTTTTAGACGGACACGCTTTCTGTGGTTTCCTGAGACCCTCTAACCCAGGGCTTCCCGTTGTGTGGTCCGCGGACCCCTTAGGGGTCCGCCGGCTCTTTCTAGGGGGTCCGCGGCCACCTTTCACCAAATCGTGTAAAATAATAATTATTGAATAAAAATGTGTAAATCAAATTCATCACTTTTTTTTCGTGTGAAAAACGTGTACTTGTACTTCAGGTCGTATTTCCAAGCAGCCTTTGCGGTTCCTAAGTGAGAACGCATACACAGTTTAGTGCCGGAGAATGCGGCTTCTCTGATCGACTGTTTCGCAACATTACGGGGGTCGTTTGTGCGCCGGCTCACGGCGGTAGATGCACTGAAACCTTTTACGCATGCGCGGAACGAGCTTTGTCGACCAATCACAGCGTTCGCTGGCACGTATGCTTTGTCAGTGCAATAACTATTTCATAAGTCGATTTTTGACCTTCAAGTTGTTTTCATTCATCTTTAAACCAAAGACTATTGATACCTCGGGGGGGAGGGGGGGGAGGTTCAAATGGCTCTGAGCACTATGCGACTTAACTTCTGAGGTCATCAGTCGCCTAGAACTTAGAACTAATTGAACCTAACTAATCTAAGGACATCACACATGTCCATGCCCGAGGCAGGATTCGAACCTGCGACCGCAGCGGTCGCTCGGTTCCAGATTGTAGCGCCTAGAACCGCACGGCCACTCAGGGGGGCAGGGAGTTGGGGGGTCATTGGGAACATGGAACTTGCATTAAGAAGCTTTCAGTTCCCATGGGTTTCGCTCTGAAATTTAAATTTACTGTGCTCTTGACTGACTAGGGGTCCGCCATGGATTTTCGACTGAAGAAGGGGTCCACCTGCTGTAAAGGTTGGGAAGCCCTGCTCTAACCTATAAAACCGCCCAGTCCCCTCCGCTACCCGTGTTGCTACTTCCTGTGTGCATTGGACTCTTGACCTATTAAGCGGAACCCGGAAACCCACTATCCGATGGCTCAAGTCAAGGAATCTGCAGCCTACACAGTCACAGAACCGCCTGAGCCTCTGATGCAAAGACGAGTGGAGGGTTTGAATCAAAGTACCGCAATCGGTCCTAAAAACGATGCTGCAGATGGTGAGCTCTGCCATAAATCTCGCAAGCAAGACCGGCAATCTTTACCATTTCTGCTAGCCGGCTGAAACCAGAGAGAATCTCCACCGATCCAAATCGACACACATCATTGGTACCGACAAGAGCCACCACCTGCAGTTGGATGCACCCGGTACTCTTCGTGGCACCTGGAAGCACCCTTTCCACATCCAGAATGACTCCCCCCAGTATGTACACAGAGTGCACACTGGCTTTCCTCCTTGGCAGCCACGTTCCTATGGGCCCTATCAGGCGCCTAACTTTGGAGCTCCCAACTATCAGCAAACCCACCCTCTGTGAATGGCCAGACCTTGCGGGCCAAGAAGCTTCCTTTAGAATAGGGTGGATGACTGCATCCGGCTTAGAGACTTCCTCAGTCACAGATAACGCCAGAAACCTGTTCATCAAACGAACCAGGGAGGCCCTACAATCAGCCCCTCAGAAAGTCTTTTGCTGTCTGCCAGAGATTGGAATGATCTCCCACTCGCCTACCAGTGAGGGGTCAACCTCAGTGCAAGTAGTACCAAGGGTGGCCACAGCAGTGGACTGATCGGGATACACGTGCCATGTGCTCGACATCCCTTGCATCCCCGTGTCCGACCCCACACAGTGATGCCCCTTCGTAGCAGCCTCAAGCTGTGTGACAGAAGCCAACACAGCCTGGAGCTGTGAGCGGAGGGTCACCATTTCGGCTCGCATCTGTAAACAACAATCACAGTTCCTAACCATTACTGAACCTGCTCCTGTTTGAAGCTCGTACAAATATGTAACAAACGAATGATGTACTCTGCCTATTAGTAGCAGGAACTCGAAGTCCTCTCTCACTGACAGTCCAACCAACACTGAGCTACACTCACCAAAACAAACAAAGCCTGTACGATACAAGGGTCAATAGAAGGGTCGATAACAACAGCGGTACTGTAAGCTACATTGTTATTAAAATAAAAGGTTGTGCCTAGTAAGCACTCGAAAACGCAAGAAATTACGAAAATAATCTAGTAACTACACAGGTAGCTGTAAATAAGTCGCTCCTGTAGGAAGCTCGTAGAAATATAGAACAAATGAACGGTGTACTCACCTTATTAGCAGCAAAAACTCGAGGTGCTCTGTCACTGACTATCTAACCAACATTAGTTGTCACCGGCACTTAACAGCAGTGACCTCCTGAAGGCGGCGCATGGGTGGATCTCTGAAGTATCGAGTTGTGTTCATTTTAGGATCCAGCAGCAAATCCGATGAGATTATCCATAACTTATTGGATATTTTACCCTCGAAATATATCTGTTAATTAAAACATTGATGCATCTACTACTAAATTTACAAACTATATTCCTGTCCCTTAGGCCATCTGGTACAGCAACTGTACATAGAGTATTTGAATTGAAAACAGTCTTGGTTGCAATTTGTTATTTTATTAACAACGCGCTTCGCCTTCATGGGGTACCTTATTATGTTTCAGATAACCTGAAGATGCCCCACAAAGTTAGAACACATTGTTAATAAATGAGTAAATTGCATCTGAAACTGTTTTAAATACCAAAATAAAATCATTTATTTTGGTATGCATATGAACCACACTGTGTTTGATTTTGATTTTCATATTTTTGTTGTGAAATTTATTTTACTATTTTTTCACCCTTTCATCTCTATGTTAACACAGTTCCATCAACCTTCTGCAATACATATATAAATTGAAGTTCCCACCATGGTTTCTGTCTGTATGTTTGGGTTAATCTCGGGAACTACTATAGGAATTTCGATACGGTGTTCATCAATAGATAGACTGATTCGTAAGGAAAGTGTGCGCAACTAATACATAATTAATAAATATGTCTTGCAAATTGGCTGAACTACGGTGTTGTGACAAGGATGCCATTGCCATCTGGTCGAGAATGGTAGAATGTCTTGGAATTGTTTGGGGCCACCTGACAAGTAACTGAGTGAGGTGGCGCAGTAGTTGGCACGCTGGACTTGCATTCGGGAGGATGACGCTTCAAATCCCCGAGCGGTCATTCTGATTTATGTCTTTCGTGATTTTCCTAAATTGTTCCCGGCAAATGCCGGGATGGTTCCTTTGTACGGGGCACAGCCAGTCTCCTTCCTTCCGACTGTAGTGCCAGGTAGGTGCGAGCTACTGCTTCTGGGAGGCCAACGCGTGCTACCGCCGACTTCTTAAACGACCTACAATGCAAGATGTATTTTGATACGAAAAGATTTTTTTTGTATGAAGTTAATGTTTACGGGATGTGAAGGCAAACGTGGAAAAAGCTCTCACATAAAGTGTAGTTCACCCGGACTGGAACTGGAGTCGGGTGCCCGGTTAGGGGGTTCGGGCGCCCGGCTAGGGGACTGGGACACCTGCAGGGAGTGACAGCACTGAGTGACACTTGCGCGGAGCCTAGGGCTCCGGTCAGGCTAATGGGCTTTTCGCAGGTACAGACAGGCGCAGTAATAAGTTCAGCAGATCAGCACAGCTGCTCGTGCGAGTTGGCCCGCGCTCGCACCACAGCACAGCAGTGAGCAATCACGTATCGCTTCAGGGTGGCTTATTAACGGGTGTCGTCGAAAATTTATTTTTAAGACT
This sequence comes from Schistocerca americana, assembly GCF_021461395.2. Classification (NCBI taxonomy): domain Eukaryota; kingdom Metazoa; phylum Arthropoda; class Insecta; order Orthoptera; family Acrididae; genus Schistocerca; species Schistocerca americana. The sequence continues at coordinate 206,477,685 of NC_060124.1, read as the reverse complement.
TTTATTACTGAATTTCATTGTCAGTTCTGATTATGTTGAATGTCATTGTCAGTCCTCATTAATACAAGTCCCATATTTCTTTTAATATTTTGACGTTGCATGGAACGAGGGGCAGCTCAGTAAGAAACACGGTACATCTTACGATTGTTGTACCCTTATGATGACTGTTGTTTTAAGACGAAATTTAAATTGACAAATTTATATTTCGTTACCATTTTATCTAAACGTTAAACATGAATATTACTTATGATTTTCACTAAAGGATCAATGTCTGTCACCACTTTTCGATTAATGGTAATTCGAATATGAAACTAATCACGCAAACGTTACACATTAGGTGTATAAGTTGTAACTGCAGCCGAGTTTCCACAGTCAACACAACCTGGAAATCAGTGAAACTGAGCAACGCTTTCCAAATTGAAAAAAAGCATGGTACCTTGAGCCAACTGCAGATTCATTCGTTGAGTGTTCCTCTTGAAAACAAAAATGTAGTTTCACAGTGAAAAGGTTGGGAAAATTATTGAGTCGTTTATTTCTCTGCTTCCTGTGTTTTCTTCAGTTATTCACTTCAAACCATTCTTTCTCTCTCTCTTCCTTTCTCTCTTTTTCACATCGGCTTCTTGCTGTTCATCTTCCCAAGTGATCATAATCTTTTGCATGGAATCTATTCTACTGTTGCTTCGTTGCGTTCAAAGTTTTGAGGCACATTAATAGAACACTAAGCATATCAAGACACCATCACATTTAATAAACATATAGACTTGGTATCCTGCATTGATGTTGCCGTTGATGTGTCTGACCGCTACGAAGTTCCTAACCCGAGCATCATGCTAGTTTTATCCCTTTCAAAACAGCTGCTCTCGATTTTAGGGGAAAACTCAACGCTAAAACTTCAATTTTTTGAAAAAAAAATTAACGGCTAGTTCACATCTTCACAGTGTTTACTCTTAAATCCCGAAACGATTTGCCCGCATGCGAATTACATGTACGTCTAAGAAATATTTTAAATACAGATTGCTTAAGGGGCTCTGGCACACCGCAAGATGCCAAAGGTAATTTTTGATTTGTACCACCATCAACAGAACCACCTTTATTTTTGTCGTTAAAAATCAACTGCTTTGCCTGTTGACCGTATAAATATAAATTTATGGGACACACTGAAGCCCTGTTCAGTACAATCAACACGCTCCAAGGAAGCAGGCACTGGCTTATAATCAGATGTGCCTACCACTACACCTCCTCAAAAAGACAGTAGATTTTTATTTAGAAAATTCAAGAAAAAGGCTACTCTGTTCTTGAAGTTACAAGAAGACGCCTCATATAAACAGGAAGGAAAAATATTATGGTAGCGGGGAATTTTAATGGGTACGTCTGTTGTAGTAACAATGGTTTTTCGATAAAATGTTACAATCCATTTTACAGTTTGTTTCCCTAAGCTCATTGCCAACTTTATCATAAATATAAACCGGTCTGAATGAAATTATGGCAGGATGTGTTTGCATACTCCTATGTACTAATATTTTCGAGAGCGTAGTTTATTTTATAATCACATCTACGTACCGATAATTAAAGAAAATTTAAGGCTGAAATTTTACATAAATAGTGAAAAATTATTAATATTTCTCGCAAAATGAATACACATAACCTTTGAAATATGTCTTGTGAATATACTTATAAAATCTGGCAGGTGAAAACTGGTGTGAGTACCAAAATTTGGTTTCAAGAATACCATTAAAATCATGTAAAAATTCAAAACTCGAAAACCTATGAAGTTACGGAATTGAAAACTTTGGTATTGCTACATATTTACATAATAGACACGATTTTGAAATTTGATTGCTATCGGCAAAGCAGAAGAAAAGTTAAATTTTTGTGAGGAGTCTCCCCTTAGGCATTGCGCCGTATCTGCTGTATGTTCGTTTCTAATGCTACGCCGAACCTATTTATGGTCAGCTCATTCCTTTGGAGGCAGCGCATTGTTTGCACTTCTCCTGCGCTACCAGTCGGCCGCGCTGCACTACGTGAGCAAATCTGATCGTGTTATCATTTTACCGCGAGAGCTCACAACGCAGGCGGCGAGCGAGCGTCAGCGCTCTTGCTCGCGTACCCGCATACTCAACAGGCCTGCTGTAGTCTACGATGTGTGTTACTAGTTTTAACATACGGTGAAAGGTTGCAAAACAGAGATCCGTCACTTTTTATGATAATTTATTTTGTATTTACCAATTTCATCTTGGTTTTCTCATCTTCTAACGGAGGGAGAAAGTATTGATTTAATTGCATGTCATTTGCCTGCCTTTCGGCTGCAAAGATTTTGTATTCGGTGTTCGCCCATGAAAATTTTGGTTCTAAGAACCTCTCAAGACGAATGCTGCGAATACCCCCCTATAGAAAGCTTGATAGTCTAGTTAGTCTTCATTAGGCAATATTTTACAAATTTCAAGAGATTTTTAGCCGACTTTGTGTCGTTTCCAGAGAACAGCACGAAGAGGCAGTCTGTTTCAGTCCCCCATTAAATTTATTTCCAATATTTACAAGATTGCCAATGATTACATTCGAATACTTTTCCAAACTTACAAATTTTTCATTGACTCTGACTTTTCTTCGTCACTGTAACTTCTCTGCGTACGCTACACGAGTCAGAGAAGATTTTAAGTTTCCATAAGTCTTGAGTTTCTTTAAAGCCTTTGGTACTGTTTCGTCAGTCTTCATTGCTGATTCTCTTTTTTCTTTTTTTTTTCTTTTCCCATAAAAGTTTAAAATTAGTCGGACAAACCAGTGGCCATGGTACTCTGCATCTGCTCGAAGAATTTTCACTAATGAGTAAAAATTCAGATAAACTTTAGATATTAATGTATTTATTTTTCCGTTCCATTCTTCTGAGACGTTATTAGCGCTATGGCGCCATCCACTGCAATTTCACATCTCTCTTGCACATGTTCGTTAGCGAGCCACTGGTCCACAAAATAGTCATAAAAGTCCTGAAGCTTCTGGGGGTCCACGCATGCTCTCCTAAATACGCAGGGTGCCATCGTCCAACATTTCCAGTGAAGATGTACTGGAACAGAGCAGAATGTATTTTCTCGTTTTCCGTATAGGCTAGAACGAGGTTTTATGCCACCTAAAGTACACACACATATATTCGACACCTCAAAACAAACACCTCCAAATCCTTTAAATAATTATTCTGTAATAATGTTGTTACGTTGTATATTCTTTGCACTTTGCGATATGTCTTCTCTTCTGCTATACGAACCTTGCACCCATCAGATTCCAGACGCCATATTTGTTTACAAATGTGACAGTATACATGTGTTGTGTTAAGACAGCGAAAGGAACCTGTGACCACTTGAGGCACTCTATTTTACTTGTTTTATGTTTACCATTAGATATCAGTTTAATTTTTTGTCAGAAGAAATCCAAAACCATGTTCTGAAATACTGTCTTGTTTCTTCACTAGGCAGTGCCACAAGTTCCTCCAAAACATCGTAACACAACACACACACAAATGTCATACTAACTAATAAAAATCCACCCGATGATGGAGGTTTAAACCTTTGAAACGCGTCGTGGAAACAAATAAAACGGTGACTGATAACAGTAAACTTGTTGTTTCATTTAATTTCGAAGACCATTATCAGAGATGCCGGGTTTCATCCATGGACGTTACTTTTAATAGCTTTAAAAATGTTCATATGTTTCTCGCTTTTTATCTGGCAGCGAAGCGTAACAACGGCAATGGTGTTTGTTTCCTCCCAAGAATTATTAGGGTCGGCGAGGAGTATAGACAACTCTCTAAAGTGCTTGTTCGAACTCTTGAACGTTCCGTCCAAAAAGAATGATTCGCAGTTTGACAAACACACGTTTCCCTTTTTGCTGGCAAACACCAGTGTTCTGTCATTCGATCCCCTATTATCATCTGCAAGTAAAAAAATTGCTACCATCATTCATCAGTAAATTATTTTCTTGGAAGAATTTTCCTCAGGAATCGGTGGGATCTTATGCAGTTTCCATATATTTTAGCCTTACGCAATGTAACGATTCTTCTGGTAAACCTTCCGGGATGTAAGGTCGTGATTCATAAACTCTTCAGCTTCTAACGTTTCGTCCAGAGCTACGCTGGACATCTTCAGAGGGGTGTTTCTCCTCCGGTGAGTCTTGCCGACTCGGCAAGACTCACCGGAGGAGAAACACCCCTCTGAAGATGTCCAGCGTAGCTCTGGACGAAACGTTAGGAGCTGAAGAGTTTCATGGATCACGACCTTACATCACGGAAGGTTTACCAGAAGATATGTCATCCGGTCGTGAAAGCCTTCATACTATGAATGTAACGATTGTTTCGTACTTTTGGGTGGTAGTAACGATGTTACTGAGTCGTAGCCTCGATCGAAGAGCTGCGCTACTTCTTCATTGCAAACCATTGAAACTGCAGCGTCTGCTTCTTTTGCCCTCTTCTTTGCGCTGGCAAAATATTTTCGCACTGCATTTGCTGCTTCATCTGGAATACATACGTGGCTACCGTAAAACTGTGTTATTTGTTGTGGGTAGTCTTCCTTTGCATTGGTTCTTTTTAAAGTTTACACGACGCCATTAAGTCACTTCTTGTTTGTTTGTATAGTCCACTATACACTGATGCCCGTTGTAAATCAGTAAAGATTTCCCTTTGTAAATCACTAAAGATTTCCCTTTTGTAGTCTCAGTGAACTCAAATATCTCAGCATTAAAACACGGAACACTAATTGCCGGTCAGAGGTCAACTACAATACTGAACACTGGGAGAAAGTCACGCGCATTGCCAACTAGTGCGGGGGCAGGGAACTTTGTGCAGGAAATGGGCTCTGGCCTTCTCCGGAACAAGCCTCAGGTAGATGCGGACAGGCCGGTGCACCCTACTTCTGGAACACCCACAGTGTTCTGGGCTCCTTGCAAATGTCAACACATTCCCTCTCTGTGCAAATGTCACTCCGTGCAAGTGTGACAAACCTTTGCAGTTGGGCGGACTACGCAGCAGTAAGGATCCAGTTGGGTAGTCGGGGTGCCACGATAGCTCACACCTCCCGCCATTGCCAAGAGATATCACTCTAAATGCCAATTAAATATGGCGCAGGTAACATTTGTGGCTTCCGATAAGATTCCTGGCGTATGCTGCGTAAATCTTTTTAAGCTATATAAAAGTTAAGCTATTCAGTTACATAACGTTGTCCTCTGAATTTTTATCAAAACTCTTATGTAGCGGCCTGTAAACAGAATTACCGCCAAGACAGACATGTCGTCCAGTCGTAGATACTTATAATTAGTTCTCCAGTGCTAAGCTGTGGAGAGTCACTGGTGTATTATAACCATGATTTTCATCCACACAGAATAGGCAGTCTATGAGAGTGCCTGAGCATGAACTTGATCCACTTGTAGGTGGTGGGGAGCGGGCGTGGTAATAATCACTCGCAGTCCCGTCCCTTACCTTGAGTACTTTTATTCTCGCAGCGTATATACAACGCGTGTAGCATAGAGTGCGTACTACAGAGAACTGATATGCCAAAGATAAAGAGTTGATCTTGCTGCGGTAGGGCAGCGATATTATTGGGGGTTCAGCCAGTGGTTCTACGTCCCCACACACTGAACCACACTGAAAACTGGCGTTCGGCTTCATTGGAAATTTTAGAAACATCAGATTCGTAAAACACAAATTTTGACATAGTATTTGACGCCGCAGGAGTGACGTCACAAGCCGCCATAATAAAACAAGTTGCCTCAGATGATGTTGGACAGTTGTGGAAAGTTCTGGAGAATGTTCAGTTAGTTAAGCCAGTTACTAGAACAGCAGATTCAGACTATTCAATTCTATAAAATTATATGCTGGCACCGCTGAAGTGGAACAAATGTCTGTGTTTTATACTGAACGATAATGAACAGACATTACAGAAGTTTTTGTTTATTTTTCAAGCGTTTGAAATCGTTTCAAATATCAGGTAGAGCTATGGAACTGCAACCTTGTAGCAACCAACGATCACAAGATAAGTATAAATAAAACCACCGGAGATGTGGATTTGAGAATCTACTGGGGGCTCGACTTTTACAAAAAAACAAAATAGTTTCCAACATTCCATCCCATGTAACACTGCCGTGGCGAGATCTTACTGTTGGGCAATCGACGTGATGGTGACAGTGACATTCTTCGTCGACAGGAGAGAGGAAGTAGTGACGTCAGCGCCGCAAAGTAGGCTTGTCAGCCGCGAGGGCGCGCGTGGTTTCCGTTAGCTGCCGACTGCAGGCGCGACGAAATGCCGTTACTCTACAGGTCCTATTCACCATGGCTCATTGTGAGCTCCTTGACAGCTTGTAAAGCCGGTCCACGTGCTACGATTCGCCTACAAAAACCAATTGGCGCAGTTTTCGTGGGCCTACATGATTCAATCTTAAATTTCCTTTTGAATTCTGTCTTCTAGTCTACGAGGGTGCGTTTGATAAGTATGGTAAATTTCCATGAAATAATGGAACATTTCTGTTGCACCTTCATGGTTCGTAAGATTATTTCACGGATTGTTCAAGGAATTTCAACAATGTACGCTTACTTACATCAAATGCTCGCATTTGATACAATAAACTATACGCTTCACAGGGTTCGGTCCAGATCTTTATCTCTGACGCTGATCCGCAGTTGTTTTGAAGCTGAAATCGACCAAACAACAGTACACGAAGTCACAGGATCTATACTGTGAAAACGAACAGAATCCAAACGTAGTTAGCTACTCAGGAATGAGTTAAGAAGGGATTACTGGAAATATGGACGTGACGGGCGGGGCAGGAGCGAAGGATGAATTTATTTAACCTTTTTAGAAATCAATGAATCTCACGTTTATTTTAAAAATAAACTGCAGTCTTGGGTGATAGGTCATAGAATTCTTTGCGTTATGGCACTTCCATGTCTTCATCACTTCATCCACACACATATTTCACAGAAACTGTCCCTCCTTGTCCTTGTGATTTTTGCTGTGTTTCACTTTCTGATGAGACGTCCTATATATGCAGATAACGGCGAGTTCACCTGTAAGGATAAAAACGAATGAGTTCAACCAATAATTTGAAAATGAAACAATTACGAGATGTGATCAAAAAATTCGGTGAATAATTTTATTTGAAAGAAAATAATAAGCTTACATGGGATTTGACTGAACCTCCTACAAAGTACTCTCCTTGGCTAGCAATGCACTTATCCCATGACTGGAAGCATTTCTGGAAGAATTCTTTCGGAACGGCGTTCAGACGCTATATTGTGGCCCTCCCAGTGTGACGAGTCGTGTCAAAACTTTTTCCTTTAAGCACGGTTTTAACTTTGGCAAGAGCCGTAAGTCGCCTGGTGTCAGATTTGGTGAGTAATGCGGATGTAGGCAGAGAGGTAAACTTTTTCCGACCAAAAGCTCGCGAATCAAAACCGAGGTGTGACACAGTGTGTTTTCGTGATGAAGTAGGAAGCCATTAGCCCATTTTTCTGGTCTCAGTCTTCGAATATCGTTTCGCAGACGTTATAGTACGCCCTTATAAAATTCGGCATTTACTGTTCCCCTCGGAACGATCTCTGATTGTACTACACTCTCAATATCGAAGAAAACAATGAGCAAATCCTTCATATTCGATTTTGACTGGCGTGCCTTTTTAAAGCGGGGAGAGTCATTGGTTTTCCATTTCCAACTATGAATTTTCGCCTCAGGGTCATATCCATAGACCCAAGTTTCATCTCCAATTACAATTTTGGACATTAAGTCCGGATCTGAATGAGGACGATGTTTCAATTCCCATGCAAACTTATACATGATATTCCTCCTGTTCATCACAAAGTTTGTGAACAAATTTTGCACTCACTCGTCTCATTTGCAAATTATCGCTCAAAATGGTTTGCACGGACCCGTACGAAATGCTGAGTTCTTTGGTAAGCCCTCGAATAGTTATTCGCCTGTTTGGACGAACAATTTTTGCCCCTTTTTGCATGTTTTCTTCTGTTTTAAGGTCTATGGACGTTCCGAACGTTGCCCGTATTCTACCGATTCATTTCCGCCTTTAAATCGCTCATATAACTTGTAAACTCTCTTCAGAGTTACAGTATTATCGTCATACATCGATTTCAACATCTCATTAGTTTATTTGGAACTTTTTTTGCAACTTGGAGCAGAACTTAACGTTCATCGAGGAGGTTCGGGTTCCATTTCTGGCCGGATCTGAGTTTTTCTCCGCCCAAGGACTGGTTGCTGGGTTGTCCTTATGTTCGTAACAAGAAAATCGTGTCCAACACGCTATCGCATTCGTGTCCAACACGCTATCGCATCGTCTTTCCATTACTCAAATGGCTGAATGGGCACGACACGAAATCCAATAAACTGAAATAAAATAACGATAATTAAACGTATGATTCGCGTCAGAAACGATAAGCACAACCTCGCTTTAGCGTCTATGGACGCTGATTGACAAGTCAGAATGTGTTCTCCAACTTGACGTTGCCTGTCTCAACGGATCAGGCTATCGGACAATTACAAATGGTTCAAATGGCTCTGAGCACTATGGGACTTAATATCTGAGGTCATCAGTCCCCTAGAACTTTAGACCTACTTAAACCTAACTAACCTAAGGACATCACACACATCCATGCCCGAGGTAGCATTCGAACCTGTGACCGTAGCAGTCGCGCGGTTCCGGACAGAAGTGCCTAGAACCGCTCGGCCACCGCGGCCGGCGGACAATTACATCAGAAGGTTGTAGCGTGAACAGTTGCTGCTCAAAAAAAAACTCATTCACCGTATTTTTCATCACTTCTCGTACTTAAACTGAATAATGTACGTTGTTTGCAACCAGCGAGCATGTAGCTGCATTTAAACAATACAGACTATTTATGTCCTAGAAAAGGTAAAAACAACTTGTCCATTAATATAAACTACTTGAAAACAGGTTAATGGGATACTTGTACAAAAAAAATGGTTCAAATGGCTCTGAGAACTATGGGACTTAACTTCTGAGGTCATCAGTCCCCTAGAACTTTAGACCTACTTAAACCTAACTAACCGAAGGACATCACAAATATCCAAGCCCGAGGCAGGATTCGAACCTGCGACCGTAGCGGTCGCGCGGTTCCAGACTGTAGCGCCTAGAACCGCTCGGCCACTCCGATACTTGTACAATCTATTATAGTTCACGAGAGGAAATACACACATCAAGGAAAGTTTTGCATCACCCCGGTTCCCAGAACTCCTGAATATAGACGTTGACTATGGATATTGTATCACGGACATAGTTCCTTTGACTGTCCGGAGATGTCACTAATCTAAACCCGACCAAAGAAGTAAACGACAATGCATGAACAGCGCCTATTAGACGGAGGGGGTCCGACAGCCGATGAGTTCCAGTCATTCCACCAGGAAGGAGGTACTCGGCTCGTGTTGTCTGTAGTTCAAACTTGCCTAGACGGTCAATACCGCGGTTCGATCGCGTCCGCATTGTTAATTTGTGCCAGGAAGGACTCTTAACAAGGGAAGTGTCCAGGCGTCTCGGAGTGAACCAAAGCCATGTTGTTCGGACATGGAGGAGATACACAAGTGACATGAACTGTCGATGACATGCCTCGCTCAGGCCGCCCAAGGACTACTATTGCAGTGGATGATCACTACCTACGGATTATTGCTCGGATGAAACCTGACAGCAACGCCACCATGTTGAATAATGCAAACTGTACGCAATAGGCTGCATGATGCGCAACTGCACTCCCGACGTCCATGGCGAGGTCCATCTTTGCAACCATGACACCATGCAGATGGGCCCAAGAACATGTCGAATGGACCGCTCAGGATTGGTATCACGTTCTCTTCGCCGATGAGTGTCGCATATGCCTTCAACCAGACAATCGTCGGAGACGTGTTTGGAGGCAACCCGGCCAGGCTGAACGCTTCAGACACACTGTCCATCGAGTACAGCAAGGTGGAAGTTCCCTGCTGTTTTAGGGTGGCGTTATGCGGGGCCGACGTACCCCGCTGGTGGTCATGGAAGGCGCCGTAACGGCTATACGATATGTGAATGCCATCCACCGACCGATAGTGCAACCATATCGGCAGCATATTGGCGACGCATTCGTCTTCATGGACGACAATTCGCGCCCCCATCTTGAACATGTTGTGAATGACTTCCTTCAGGATAACGACATCGCTCGACTAGAGTGGCCAGCATGTTCTCCAGAAATGAATCCTATCGATCATACCTGGGATAGACTGAAAAGGGCTGTTTATGGACAATCTGACGCAACAACCACTCTGAGGGATCTACGCCGAATCGCCGTTGAAGAGTGGGACAATCTGGACCAACAGTGCTCCCTGCCGCCGTTGGATAAGCAGCTGCAGCAGCAAGTCGTATACTCCTAGCTCACTCATTTCTTACATAGTTTAATTCTTAATTTGTTTGCGTGTTTTTGGTTCTTGCATTGTTTAATTCATAAATTTCGGGCGTATTAAAGTATTTGAGAGTGTAGCGTCGTGTTTTAGTACCTGAATAGTGTAATTTCGCTTATTCTCCTTCCGCCGCCGAGCAGTGTCAGCAGTGCGCAAGTAGCAGCATTACTGCATTTACTAGGCAATCTTGTATTTTAATAACCGTTTAAATTTTGTCGATTTGTTTGCGCTCTCTGTAGATTAGTTCAGACGTTCTTTGCAAAACAGTTTTTAGCATGGATAGGGACTGCAACTGCTGTGTTCGGATGCAGGCTGAGTTGGCATCCCTTCGCTCCCAGCTTCAGGCAGTGTTGGCTTCGGTCACACAGCTTGAGGCTGTTGCCAATGGGCATCACTGTGGGGGTCCGGATGGGGGTTTGTCGGGGACGGCCAGCTCGTCCCACGCATCCCCTGATCGGACTACGACTGTGGTTGCCCGGGATACTGCCCGCATTGAGGCTGATCCCTCACCTGTGGTAGAGTGGGAGGTCGTTTCAAGGTGTGGCAGGGGGCGAAAGACATTCCGGAGGGCTGAACGGAAAGCCTCTCCAGTTTGTCCGGTTTCAGGCTCTGTCTCAGGCTGATACTGATCTTCGGCCTGACATGGCTGCTTCTCCTGTTCCAGAGGTTGCCCCTCAGTCTGCAAGATCCGGGCAGTCGCAGAGGGTGGGCTTACTGGTAGTTGGGAGCTCCAACGTCAGGCGCGTAATGGGGCCCCTTAGGGAAATGGCAGCAAGAGAGGGGAAGAAAACCAATGTGCACTCCGTGTGCATACCGGGGGGAGTCATTCCAGATGTGGAAAGGGTCCTTCCGGATGCCATTAAGGGTACAGGCTGCACCCATCTGCAGGTGGTCGCTCATGTCGGCACCAATGATGTGTGTCGCTATGGATCGGAGGAAATCCTCTCTGGCTTCCGGCGGCTATCTGATTTGGTGAAGACTGCCACTCTCGCTAGCGGGATGAAAGCAGAGCTCACCATCTGCAGCATCGTCGACAGGACTGACTGCGGACCTTTGGTACAGAGCCGAGTGGAGGGTCTGAATCAGAGGCTGAGACGGTTCTGCGACCGTGTGGGCTGCAGATTCCTCGACTTGCGCCATAGGGTGGTGGGGTTTCGGGTTCCGCTGGATAGGTCAGGAGTCCACTACACGCAACAAGCGGCTACACGGGTAGCAGGGGTTGTGTGGCGTGGGCTGGGCGGTTTTTTAGGTTAGATGGCCTTGGGCAAGTACAGAAAGGGCAACAGCCTCAACGGGTGCGGGGCAAAGTCAGGACATGCGGGGACCAAGCAGCAATCGGTATTGTAATTGTCAACTGTCGAAGCTGCGTTGGTAAAGTACCGGAACTTCAAGCGTTGATAGAAAGCACCGAAGTTGAAATCGTTATAGGTACAGAAAGCTGGCTTAAGCCAGAGATAAATTCTGCCGAAATTTTTACAAAGGTACAGACGGTGTTTAGAAAGGATAGATTGCATGCAACCGGTGGTGGAGTGTTCGTCGCTGTTAGTAGTAGTTTATCCTGTAGTGAAGTAGAAGTGGATAGTTCCTGTGAAATATTATGGGTGGAGGTTACACTAAACAACCGAACTAGGTTAATAATTGGCTCCTTTTACCGACCTCCCGACTCAGCAGCATTAGTGGCAGAACAACTGAGAGAAAATTTGGAATACATTTCACATAAATTTTCTCAGCATGTTATAGTCTTAGGTGGAGATTTCAATTTACCAGCTATAGACTGGGACATTCAGATGTTTAGGACGGGTGGCAGGGACAGAGCATCGAGTGACATTATACTGAGTGCACTATCCGAAAATTACCTCGAGCAATTAAACAGAGAACCGACACGTGGAGATAACATCTTGGACCTACTGATAACAAACAGACCCGAACTTTTCGACTCTGTATGTACAGAACAGGGAATCAGTGATCATAAGGCCGTTGCAGCATCCCTGAATATGGAAGTTAATAGGAATATAAAAAAAGGGAGGAAGGTTTATCTGTTTAGCAAGAGTAATAGAAGGCAGATTTCAGACTACCTAACAGATCAAAACGAAAATTTCTGTTCCGACACTGACAATGTTGAGTGTTTATGGAAAAAGTTCAAGGCAATCGTAAAATGCGTTTTAGACAGGTACGTGCCGAGTAAAACTGTGAGGGACGGGAAAAACCCACCGTGGTACAACAACAAAGTTAGGAAACTACTGCGAAAGCAAAGAGAGCTCCACTCCAAGTTTAAACGCAGCCAAAACCTCTCAGACAAACAGAAGCTAAACGATGTCAAAGTTAGCGTAAGGAGGGCTATGCGTGAAGCGTTCATTGAATTCGAAAGTAAAATTCTATGTACCGACTTGACAGAAAATCCTAGGAAGTTCTGGTCTTACGTTAAATCAGTAAGTGGCTCGAAACAGCATATCCAGACACTACGGGATGATGATGGCATTGAAACAGAGGATGACACGCGTAAAGCTGAAATACTAAACACCTTGATCCAAAGCTGTTTCACAGAGGAAGACCGCACTGCAGTTCCTTCTCTAAATCCTCGCACAAACGAAAAAATGGCTGACATCGAAATAAGTGTCCAAGGAATAGAAAAGCAACTGGAATCACTCAATAGAGGAAAGTCCACTGGACCTAACGGGATACCAATTCGATTCTACACAGCGTACGCGAAAGAACTTGCCCCCCTTCTAACAGCCGTGTACCGCAAGTCTCTAGAGGAACGGAGGGTTCCAAATGATTGGAAAAGAGCACAGATAGTCCCAGTCTTCAAGAAGGGTCGTCGAGCAGATGCGCAAAACTATAGACCTATATCTCTTACGTCGATCTCTTGTAGAATTTTAGAACATGTTTTTTGCTCGCGTATCATGTCATTTCTGGAAACCCAGAATCTACTATGTAGGAATCAACATGGATTCCGGAAACAGCGATCGTGTGAGACCCAACTCGCCTTATTTGTTCATGAGACCCAGAAAATATTAGATACAGGCTCCCAGGTAGATGCTATTTTTCTTGACTTCCGGAAGGCGTTCGATACAGTTCCGCACTGTCGCCTGATAAACAAAGTAAGAGCCTACGGAATATCAGACCAGCTGTGTGGCTGGATTGAAGAGTTTTTAGCAAACAGAACACAGCATGTTGTTATCAATGGAGAGACGTCTACAGACGTTAAAGTAACCTCTGGCGTGCCACAGGAGAGTGTTATGGGACCATTGCTTTTCACAATATATATAAATGACTTAGTAGATAGTGTCGAAAGTTCCATGCGGCTTTTCGCGGATGATGCTGTAGTATACAGAGAAGTTGCTGCATTAGAAAATTGTAGCGAAATACAGGAAGATCTGCATCGGATAGGCACTTGGTGCAGGGAGTGGCAACTGACCCTTAACATAGACAAATGTAATGTATTGCGAATACAAAGAAAGAAGGATCCTTTATTGTATGATTATATGATAGCGGAACAAACACTGGTAGCAGTTACTTCTGTAAAATATCTGGGAGTATGCGTACGGAACGATTTGAAGTGGAATGATCATATAAAATTAATTGTTGGTAAGGCGGGTACCAGGTTGAGATTCATTGGGAGAGTGCTTAGAAAATGTAGTCCATCAACAAAGGAGGTGGCTTACAAAACACTCGTTCGACCTATACTTGAGTATTGCTCATCAGTGTGGGATCCGTACCAGGTCGGGTTGACGGAGGAGATAGAGAAGATCCAAAGAAGAGCGGCGCGTTTCGTCACTGGGTTATTTGGTAACCGTGATAGCGTTACGGAGATGTTTAGCAAACTCAAGTGGCAGACTCTGCAAGAGAGGCGCTCTGCATCGCGTTGTAGCTTGCTCGCCAGGTTTCGAGAGGGTGCGTTTCTGGATGAGGTATCGAATATATTGCTTCCCCCTACTTATACCTCCCGAGGAGATCACGAATGTAAAATTAGAGAGATTAGAGCGCGCACGGAGGCTTTCAGACAGTCGTTCTTCCCGCGAACCATACGCGACTGGAACAGGAAAGGGAGGTAATGACAGTGGCACGTAAAGTGCCCTCCGCCACACACCGTTGGGTGGCTTGCGGAGTATCAATGTAGATGTAGATGTAGATGAACTTGTGGATAGTACGCGACGACGAATGCAGGCAGGCATCAATGCAAGAGGACGTGCTACTGGGTATTAGAGGTACCGGTGTGTACAGCAATCTGGACCACCGCTACTGAAGGTCCCGCTGCATGGTGGTAAAACATGCAATGTACGGTTTTCATGAGCAATAAAAAGTGCGGAAATGATGTTTATGCTGCTCTCTATTCCAATTTCCTGTACAGGTTACGGGAACTCTCGGTACCGAGGTGATGCAAAATTTTTTTTGATGTGTGTATAACAGCACTCAGAGCGGTATACTACCAACACACAAAATTTTGACAAAATACAATAAACACTCTCCTAATACTGTCTACGACTGTACATGCATGTGAAACAATTTGACACCTGAGGATGACTGAGTATAAAACCTGACTGGTGATTAGTGTCACGTTTCTCATTTTTCGGAAAGCAGCTCCTCCAGTTCAATGAGAGACAATAGAGGACGGTAACGGAGCCGTAACTTCCAGTGTAGATCTCTAGAATCGATTCAACTCCAGCAATTGTCGGTACTGGGTAAGACGCTATTTCATCGTCATGCGCAAACTCTTCGACATTTCCAGCTGTGGGTCTTATCATCCTGAAAGAGCAATTCCCTGCGGTAATGAATAACACGGTGACCTAATATGGATCCATAGACTCTGTGAGTTATTTTATTTACCATACCCTTCAGCGTGTCCACACAATACACTCAAAACTGTAACGTAACTGTTCATAAATAACAGACCCTCAAATACTTTTCGCAGCTGCAAAGGCCAGACTAGTTGGCCTTGCGCTTCGCCCAGTTGACATATTGCCTAGCGCTGGGGTTCCCAGACGGCGGTACGCGTGATCACTGGTGGTAGGCAACGACATTTCAGGTGGTACGCACACAAGTAAAAAAAATTGATAAAAGTTATTGTCTTACATTACTTCGTTTTTAAAGTAAAACAGCAATGAGAAAACTGATTGATAAATGTAACATCTGTATAGTGTTTAAGTCGATTTACCGCGGAATGTTTGTTTCATACTGTACTTGCGACACAGGAAGGTTGGATTCTACGCTCTTCACCCCTCCCTTCATTAATCGTCGCTGCCTTCATCGGGAATGATTCAGCATGTTTTGACGATATTTTGATCAGGTCTTGTCGGTGGTCATTCTAAAGTTTTCGCATTCCCTAGTCTTACATCATTTTGCAATACAATGAACCACTTCCCGTGGAACATTTAGTTCGAGCCATTACACTGCTTTCTTTTTGCATGAGAAAAAAAATAACACCCTTGTGTTCCTATTTTAAATAAGCAGTCCTATTTTTGGTGCCATTTGTTACTATTTGCATGTGTGAAAGTGCGTTTTCTGAGGTGTTGTACGTTGAAAATAAATACATAAACACACTTATTGTTGAAGAAGACTTGGGAGTTAAGTAGAATGCATTCGAGCCAGACTTTGAAGCTCCACCTAAATATAAAACAGCAACATGCCTCCAACAGAAATCTAACCTGAAAACTGACTTAATTACAATTTTTTTCATTTTTTTAGTTAGACTCTAACATACTATACTCTGTGTTGAGTTTACTCTGAGGTGGCAAAAGTCATGCGATACCCCCTAATATCGTGCTGGAGCCCCTTTTGCCCAACATAGTGCACCAACTCGACGTGGACTCAACATGTCGTTGGAAATCCCCTGCAGAACTGTTGAGCCATGCTGCCACTACAGCCGTCCACAACTATGATAGTGTTACTATTTTTGGCGTGAACTGACCTACCGATTACATACCACAAATGTTATGTTCTTATGTGTGTGAAATCTTATGGGACATAACTGCTAAGGTCATCATCAGTCCCTAAGCTTACACACTACTTAACCTAAATTAACCTAAGGACAAAGACACACACACCCATGCCCGAGGGAGGACTCGAACCTCCGCCGGGACCAGCCGAACAGTCCATGACTGCCGCGCCTTAGACCACTCGGCTAATCCCGCGCGGTACCACAAATGTTCGAGGGGATTCTTGGTCGGGTTATCTGAGTGGCCAAATCATTCGCTCGAATTGTCGAGAATGATCTACAAACCAGTCGCGAACAATTGTGGCCCGGTACACAGCGCGCTGTCAGCCACAAAAATTCCGTCGTTGTTTGGTAACATGAGGTCTATAAATGGCTGCAAATGTTTTCCAAGTAGCCATTCATAACCATTTACAGTCAACAATCAGTTCAATTGGACCAATGTAAACACAGCCCACACCATGATGGAGCACCACAAGCTTGCACAGTGCCTTTTTGACAACCTGGGTCTGTGGCTTCGTGGTGTCTACGCCACACTCTAACACTACCATCTGCCCTTACCAACTGAAACAGGGACTCATCTGAACAGGCCAGGTTTTCCAGTCGTCTAGCGTCCAACCGCTATGGTCACGAGCCCAAGAGAGACATTGCAGGCGATGTCGTGCTGTTAGCAAAGGCACTCGCCTCGGTCGTCTACTGCCACAGCCCATGAATGTCGAATTTCCCCCACTGTCCTAACGGACACGTTCGTCGTACGCTCCACATAGATTTCTGCGGTTATTTCACGCAGTACTGCTTGTTGTCAGCAGTGTCAACTCTATGCGTATGCCGCTGCTCTTGGTCGTTAAATGAAGGCTCTCAGCCACAGTGTTGTCCGTGGTCAGAGATAATGCCTGAAATTCGGTGTTCTCGGCACTCTCTTGACACTATGGAGGTCGGAATATTGAATTCCCTAACGATTTCCGAAATGAAATGTCCCATGCGTCTAGCTCCAACTACCATTCTGCGTTCAGTGTCAGTTAATTCCCGTCGTGCGGCCAATTCTTACGTCAGAAACCTTTCTACATGAATCACGTGATTACAAATGACAGCTGCGCCAATGCACTAGCCTTTTAAAGCTTGTGTACGCGATACTGTCGCAACCTGTAAATCTGCGTATTGCTATCCCATGAGTCAGTGTAGTACTTTGGTATATATTATTTGTGATAAAAAAGTTCAATGAAATATTTTAAATGACATTCCTCCCTTCAGTATATGTGTCAGAACCACCTTAATTTAATAAAAAAAAATTCAAATGTGTGTGAAATCTTATGGGACTTAATTGCTAAGGTCATCAGTCCCTAAGCTTACACACTACTTAACCTAAATTATCCTAAGGACAAACACACACACTCATGCCCGAGGGAGGACTCGAACCTCCGCGGGTACCAGCCGCACAGTCCATGACTGCAGAGCCTCAGACCGCTCGGCTAATCCCGCGCGGCTTAATTTAGTATTATTTGCTGCAGATAAGTACCACATGTGAACATGAACGAATCTGTGAAATAGTGCTTCCACGAAACCGTATTAGTTCAGTGGATCGCGAGTACTACCTGCAACTGCTTCTCACAAAATGAAGCCAACTATCCACAGTGACGGTGCGTAATTGTTACAAGACATCCTTCCTTTGCGCGACGCAAAAACCGTGTGAGTGTTGCCAGCACTGAGCAAGATGGCGAAAATCCCCCTCCCCTCCTCCGCTCCGTACCCAACCCAGAGGCAGTCGTCAATCATCCTCATGCAACCCCCCCCCCCCCTCCCATACACACACCAAAGGATTCGTTAAAAAGTGAATAAGCTTTGGTGGTAAGCCCAAATTTCTAAATATGTCAAATGATACGCAGTGAGAAAAAGTCAGGGAACCCCATGCCTAATGTATCAACAGGGTACAACCCTGCATTTTGTATTTTTGATGCAGTAAAAGTACAGTGGCGATCTAGACACAAATGATTGTGCAACATTACAAGCAGCTGGATCGACCGCCGCAGGGCGGGCTGAATCTGAATCTGACAGGCTGGCTGGGGGCCCGCGTGGATGTTCGTTGGAGCGTGCAGCTGTCAGGCACACTGTTTTGACAGGTGGGTTGCACGGAGCACACGAGACGAGCTAGCTAACGTTGCCGTTGCCGTGGCGCTCTCTACGAGTTTTGTGACGTCACTTACTGTTACCCGAGGCCTCCGAGAAAGACAGGTCGTGGCGCGTACGTCACAGCAGGTAAAATCA
This sequence comes from Schistocerca americana, assembly GCF_021461395.2. Classification (NCBI taxonomy): domain Eukaryota; kingdom Metazoa; phylum Arthropoda; class Insecta; order Orthoptera; family Acrididae; genus Schistocerca; species Schistocerca americana. The sequence goes on along the minus strand of NC_060124.1, from coordinate 206,459,070 downwards.
CAAACTGAGACGCGAACGCACGCGCCAATTGGCGACGCCCTGCGCTGACAGAACCGAAGCGCGCACACCCTGTAACTTCTTCAAACGATTTTACAGAAACTATTCACTGAAAATATTTGATTTTTGCGTTATTTCTAGCGTTAACTCGAGAAAAAGGATCCTGTGCAGGACATTCGCTCTCGATCTCACGCCAGCAATGAAATATTCACAACATCCCTCATATCTCATAAACCGCTCGAGACATCGAAACGAGATTTCAGCGAGTGATGGCACACGAGGAGGAGGGTACTTCGCTAGTTCGTAAACACGCCGAACTTTCTTATCTACGGTGATATATCAGAAGTTGTACTTTCTGTTTCTTTCATTCTAGTGACTGTAATTCTTTAAGAGTTATCGACAGCTAGTGAAACAAGAGTTTCCTAGTACGAAAATAAACATGAAATTTCTTCTCTTATGTTACAAACAGACACAATAAGGTTTTTCGTACGCTACTGAGCTCTCTGGTCGCCAATTACTTATTTAATGAGACACTCTGTTTCAGAATTCTGTCACAATAGCTGCTGCGAAAATGAGTTTATGCAAATTATACCGTGTTTTGGCAAAAGAAGTACAACTAACCTGTCAACAAGAGAAATGTGACGGTTACTCATAAATGGTGATGCTTCTTCGAATTAGAAAAGTTTAACAATTGACACAAAAGTAAATCGCCAATTCTGTTGGAACTTTGGCTGAATCCCACAACCCACAGTATTTTTAACACTGAGCGACTGGAATGGAAACTTACCAAAGGATTTTATTCCTTTTCTTCACCTGAGCAGTATTAAAATAATGACGAGCATACCCTTCAGGCGGGTTGACACGCATATGCCAGATGCTGGTTGCTCACCTGAGGCTTGCCAAAGTGACAACGTGTGATTAGCGAATACAGTAGTTGTTATTGAGAAAAGTAAACAACTGATACTTGGCACAACACTATGGTCACTGTATCGCCAGCAGTTGGAGAGTAATGCGCGCGGGTGGAATGCGGAAGCTAGCCACGCGTGCTTTGTGGGAGGAAGAGTTCTAATCGTTCGAAAAACGTGGTCATGAAAGTAGATCTGCCTTTGTCAGTAATACATTTCAACAAATTAAATATATCAAATCACCACGCTCTTTCAGGATACGCGTACTTTCGGAATAATACCGACCACTACTTCACTTGTGTAGCCCGTTGTATAACTACTTTATTAATGCTGATAGTGTGTACGCAACCACTGAAATGTTTCTTCTCGTCACGACGAGCTGATTAAAACATCGTTATTCGTGAGGGTTTCTCGACTGTTTCTAGCTTGCAGTGGAAATGTGATGTTCACATGTACGTAATATAACGTCTCTTATTACATTCATATCCAAATAAAGATAGTGAAACTTATATACTTCATATTCGGACGCTTTTACCAGGAGCACAAAGGGGTCATACCTCTGTAAATTACGCGTTTTCGACTCTTTAAAATCGTAGAGAAACGTCAGCATAACAGGCAGCAACTACATAACGTTGTTTTACTTTCCTTCCTTGCTTCTATATCACATGATTTTATAATATTCCTCACTTTCTTATTGACTACCCTCACGATGAATTATCTGTCCCTTCTTACGCTCTGAAAACACTGCGGAGGCAGAAGATATAATCTCAGTGGCTAATGGCTCACCAGTTATTGATCTGTGCATTCTTCTTGCTGTGGAACTTAACATCTGAGGTCATCAGTCCCCTAGAACTTAGAACTACTTAAACGTAAGGACATCACACACACCCATGCCCGAGGCAGGATTCGAACCTGCGACCGTAGCTGCAGCGCGGTTCCGGACTGAAGCGCCTAGAACCGCTCGGCAAAAGCGGCCGGCCTGACAAGAGAATAAACAAAACAAAAAAGTGTACAGACATACGTAACCGAAAGCTATTATGTACTAAAGAAAAGAGATGGAGCGCTTAAGCGGCGAAAAACGAAACACTACTCAGTGACAATAAAATTCAATATACTGTAAGGCTTAATTTTTTGGAGGGGCGATACTTCCACTGCCCATATGCGTCATGCCCAAGTGAGCATATGGCAGGACTGCTTTCCCGCTCCCCGCGTCACCCCTTCCGCCGTGTTCGCGTGGCGCGCGGCGCGAGGAACTTCCGCGCGACCTGGCGCAGGCGCGTGTCGCGTCCCAGTCGCGTCGCGTCCCAATTTGCGCGGTCCCATTTGAACTTGAGAAGTTACAAAAATGCGCGCTGCGGTGTGTCGCGCCACACGCGTCTCAATTTGCGGCTAGTGTACGGGTACCAGCAGCCGTCTCAGGCAGGGAGTGAGTAACTACTCATATTTCGGACAAGACTACTAACTCTTGACTGCGCGTTTAGTTGCAAGCTATCGATAGCCCACGACAAAGTTCACGCCTTTAGTGAGTACCTTTTAATTATATATTGATTTCTCGTGGGCCCAGCAAGGAGCCGAGCGTTCGCGAAGTGTGGCGGACAAGCCGACTAGAGTGACGTCACACGTTCGTTGCCGGGCCCGTGTATCTCGTTGGCGCCGCTGTTATTTCACGTTGACGAGCCATTTCGTCAAGTGAAACATAAAATAAGTTCTGCGATATTTCGGCGACGTGTCGCGATAAGTACAACCAATACGAAGGAACAACGTTCCCTACGTCAGAAGCAAAAAGTTGGAGGCCCGCAGAAAGCAAGACGCCATAATGTACATTTCTGCGCGGGATTAACCGAGCGGCCTTATGCGCTGCAGTCATGGACTGTGAGGATGGTCCCGGCGGAGGTTCGAGTCCTCCCTCGGGCACGGGTGTGTGTGTTTGTCCTTAGGATAATTTAGGTTAAGTAGTGTGTAAGCTTAGGGATTAATGACCTTAGCAGTTAAGTCCCATAAGATCTCACAAAATTTGTGTTTGATAAATGTGTAATGTGAGAATCCTCTTCTGTGTACCTCCCAAAGAGACAGAGTCCCGTATTTATTCATTTTCCCAATAACTGATTCTATAAACGTTTTAAAATGCGTCATTATCGCATTTGACTGTTAAAATTTGTCCCTCTGAAAATGTCAGTCGTATCTAGACGTATCAGGAGTCGCATATCACTCCAACTGTACGTGCCCCACACCATTACAGAGCCTCCACCAGTTTGAACAGTCCCCCGCTGTCATGCAGGTTCCATGGATTCATGAGGTTTGCCTCCAAACCCGTACAGTCCATCCGCTCGATACAATTTGGAACGAGACACGTCTGACCATGCAACGTGTTCCCGGTCATCAACATTCCAAAGTCGGTGTTGACGGGCCCAGGCGAGGCGTAAAGTTATGCGTTGTGCAGTGATCAAGGATGCACGAGTGGGCCTTCTCCTCCGAAAGCCCATAACGATTACGTTTCGTTAGATTTGATGTTTTACCAGATTCCTGATATTCACGCTACACTAGAGAGAAATGGTCTTACGAGAAAATCCCTTCATCGCTACCTCGGATTGCTGTGTCCCACCGCTCGTGCGCCGACATAAAGCTACGTTCAAACTCACTCAAATCTTGATAACCTGCCATTGTAGCAGCAGTAACCAATCTAACAACTGCGTCAGACACTTGTTATCTTATACAAGCGTTGCCGACCGCAGCGCCGTATTCTGCCTGTTTACATATCTCTGTATTTGAATACGCATGCCTATACCAGTTTCTTTGGCGCTTCAGTGTTAAGTGCGTTGTCTGTCAGGAGTGAGTTTGTTCGATTTGGTGAACTTCTGGAAGCCGATTTTCTCACTGACCGGATATATATCTTTCCTTTTCGTCTGATTACATGTTCACGGATATTGAAGCTTTTATTAATGTATACCATAGACAGAACAGTAGCATATGGAAAAGAGAAGAAATATGTCTTTTGATAGAGCCAACTTAGGAGTTTTATGCTAGTCCATTTACATACACAAACTGAATTGTTTACGAACCAAATAAAGCCTAGGAGAGCGCTCGTGTCGCTGGACACCCCCGTCTGCGTCCACATGGATGTTAGCTGCCGCGTCCCGTGTGTCGACGGCTTAAGCTCAGGTAGGGAGGTGGCTAACAAGGCACGCGGCCCAACGGTCATCGGGTTTTCCCGGGCGGCACGTGAGTCCCAGCAGCATAGTCGCGGGCTGAGCTACAATGGAGGGGCTTGTGACTTAGAATATCGTAACTAACATAATTTTAATGAAAACACGTAAAATGCCTTACAGGCTTGCTAGGAAAAAAGTCTATGACTTCTTTAGAACTGTGACAATGGCACGAGTTCGTTGGTCATAAATCCATGTTTGAAGCTTTAACAGTTAAAAAGTTATTAATATTATTACTATTATTGTTTACGATTTTAAAAACTGAGCGCAATACAAAAATCACACTTATGAGACACCAGATGTATGAGGGTAATGCCAGGAATATGAATGGGTCAAATGGCTCTAAGCACTAACATCTGAGGTCATCAGTCCCCTAGACTTAGAAACTACTTAAACCTAACTAACCTAAGGACATCACACACATCCATGCCCGAGGCAGGATTCGAACCTGCGACTGTAGCAGCTGCACGGTTCCGGACTGAAGCGCCTAGAACCGCTCGGCCACAGCGGCCGGCGCCAGGAATATAATGAACACATTACTTTTCCAATTAATCCATGTAAAATGTTATAAGCAATTTAGTTGATTGAATTTAAATTTTACAATAATTGCGAAATTCTTCCCGTATACAAACATATATTATCAGCACGAGTATATCTTTGAGAAATCTAACAGTTTTAATGTTTATTTATTTATATTCGTGGAATACGGACGATCTAAAGCTAGTGTTATGACTAGAGGGCCCAATGCCGCGAAGTACACTGAGTTGACGAAAGTCATGGGTTAGCGATACTCACATATACAAATGGCGGTAGTGTCGCGTTCACAAGGTATAAAAGGGCAGCGCACTGGAGGAGCTGTCATTTGTACTCAAATGATTCATGTGCAAAAGGTTTCCGACGTGATTATGACCGCACTACGGGAATCAACAGACCATGAACGGTCTTCCGAGGTTGTTTCACCGCGGAAGATCGTAACACTGTCCCTCCTTTCAATCGTCGTGGGAACGTCGAAATGGCAGATGTTGAGATAACCGATGGCGGAATTGAAAAGCAGCTACAATCGCTTAGTAGTGGAAAGGCGGCAGGACAAGATGAAATACCTATAAGGTTGTATAAAGATTATGCGAAAGAACTTGCTCCCCTTCTAACAGTAATTTATCGTAGATTGCTTCAGCAAAAAAGGTACCTAACGACTGGAAAAAAGTGCAGGTCATTCCGGTTTTTAAGATCCACACAAACATAGACCTATATCGTTGACGTCAATCTGTTGTAGAATTATGGAACATGTTTTATGCTCAAGAATTATGACGTTTTAGGAAAATGAACATCTCTTCTATAAAAATCAACATGGATTTCGTAAACAGAGATCCTGCGAAACTCAGCTCGCTCTGTTCCTCCATCAGATTCACAGCGCAGTGGCCAAAGGCGCTCAGGTTGATGCCGTGTTCCCTGTTTTGAGTAAGGCATTATACACCGTCCAGCATTCTTGTTTAATGAAAAAAATATGAGCTTACGGAGTATCGGAGCAGACTTACGATTCGATTCAAGACTTTCTTGCAGATAGAGCTCAACACGTCGCTCGTAACGGCACAAAATCGACAGATGTTAAATTCTTATCCAAAGTACCACAAGAAAGTGTGATAGGACCGTTCCTGTGTACAGTATATATAAGCTATCTAGCAGAATGCGTTGGATGCTCTTTAAGGCTATTCACACATAATGCAGTTGTCTATACCAAAGTAGCAACGCCAGAAGATAATATGAGAGAAACGATGAATGGTGCAGGCTCTGGCAGTTGACCCTGGACGTAAATAAACCTAACATATTGCGCATTTATAGGAAAAGAAATCCACTACTCTACAGCTACTCTATTGATGAAAAACAACTGGAGAGAGCGTCTGCCGTAAAATATCTAGGTGTAACTAGCCAGAGCGACCTTAAGTGGAATGACCACATAAAACAGATAGTGGGAAAAGCAGACACAAGACTCAGATTCATCGGAAGAATCTTAAGGAAATGTAACTCACCCACGAAAGAAGTGGCTTATTAGGCGTTTGTTCGCCCGATTCTTGAGTATTGTTCATCTATCTGGGATCCCTATCAGGTACGACTGATGGAGGAGGTAGAGAAGCTCCAACGAAGAGCGGGGCGTTTAGCTGGCGAGAGAGCATTACACACACACACACACACACACACACACACACACACACACACACACACACACACTCACTGGTCATACCGGACTCGAGAGTCCATTACCGCAGCAACGTATTTTCGCCATCTGTCCCTGTCTTGGGCTATTTCCTTCCATTCACCTTCAATACCTGGGCTCCTCGAATCAGCCTTCACATTGTCCTCCCATCTACGCCTCGGTCTCCCCACAGAACGTTTTCCCTCTAAGTGCCCTACCAGTACTCTGCGCGCTGCCCTGCCCTCATCCATTCGAGCTACGTGACCCGCCCACCGCAGCCTACGTGATTTAGTAACACTGATTATGTCAGGGCTTGAATAGAGTTCGTGAACCTCTTCGTTATGCAGTTTTCGCCACTCTCCGCTAACGTCATCCCTTTTTGCTCCGAAAATTTTCCTCAAAATTTTGTTTTCAAATACTCGAAACGGCTTTTCATTTTGCACAGTGAGAGAGCGTTACGGAGATGCTAAACAAACTCCAATGGCAAACGTTACAAGAGAGGCGTTGAGCATCGCGGAGAGAGTTACTATCGAAATTTCGGGACAGCACTTTTCAGAAGGAGTCGGACAACATCACTCCCCCTCACTCATATCGCGTGTATTGACCACGAGAAGAAAATTCGAGAAATTAGAGCCAGTACAGAGGTTTACCAATAATCATTCTTCCCACGCACTATTTACGAGTGGAACAGGGTTGGAGGGATCAGACAGTGGTACTGAAAGTACCCTCCGCCATACACGATAAGGTGGCTTGCGGAGTATTATGTTGATATAGAATGGTAGTTGGAGCTAAACGCATGTCACATTCCATTTCGGAAATCGTTAGGGAATTTAATGTTCTAAGATCCACAGTGTCAAGAGTATGCCGAGAATACGAAATTTCGGGCGTTACCTCTCACCACAGAGAAAGCAGTGGCTGACGACCTGCAATGAACGACCGAGAGCAGCGGCGTTTGCGTAGCGTTGTCAGTGCTAACAGACAAGCAGCACTGTGTGAAAAAAACTGCAGAAATCAATGTGGGGCGTATTCGTTAGGACAGTGCGGCGAAATGTGGCGTTAATGGGCTTTCACAGCAGGCGACCGATGGGAGTTCCTTTGGTAACAACATAACATCGCCTGCAGCCCTTGTCTTACGCTCGTGACCATATCGGTCGGACCTTAGACGACTGGAAACCCATGGCCTGGTCAGATGAGTCCCGATTTCGTTTGGAAAGAGCTGATGGTAATGTTCGAGTGTGGCATAGATTCCCGAGACGACTTGGACCCCAGTTTTCAAAAAGGCACTGTGCAAGCTTGTGGTACCCCACAATGGTGTGGGGCGTTTTTACATGGAATGGACTGTGTCCTCTGGTCCAACTGAACCGATCATTGACTGTAAATGGTTATGTTCGGCTACTTGGAAAGCATCTGCAGCCATTCATGGACTTCACGTTCCCAAACAACGACAATGCGCTATGTCACGGGCCATTATCGGTTTGAAGAACAGTCTGGACAATACGAGCGAATGATTATGCCACCCATATCGCCAGACATAAATCTCGTCGAACAAGTATGGGGCATAATCGAGAGTTCAGTTTGCGCACAATATCCTGCAGTGGCAACACTTCCGCAACTGTGGACGAGCCGGCCGCTGTGGCCGTGCGGTTCTAGGCGCTTCAGTCTGGAACCGCGTGACCGCTACGGTCGTAGGTTCGAATCCTGCCTCGGGCATGGATGTGAGTGATGTCCTTAGGTTAGTTAGGTTTACGTAGTTCTAAGTTCTAGGGGACTGATGACCACAGATGTTAAGTCCCATAGTGCTCAGAGCCATCTGAACTGTGGACGTCTAGAGAGGCAGGATGGCTCGATATTTCCGCAGAAGACTTCCAACGACATGTGGAGTCCATGCCACGTCGAGTTGCTGCACTACGACGGGTAAAAGGAGTCCGACACGATGTTTGGAGGTATCATATGACTCTTGTCAACTCTGTCTATATGTATAAGATTTATCTGAAATTCATGAAACAGTGTATTAATGTTCAATTAAGAGGTGACTAACTGACTGAAAAGAATTACTAAATGTTATATGTATTTGCATGAAACGTTTGCAGAAATTCTGGATGGTGGTCAGAATAAAACTATCGACACTAAGCAGAAGGCCGGCCGGTGTGGCCGAGCGGTTCTAGGCGCTTCAATCTGGAACCGCGCTGCTGCTACGGTCGCAGGTTCGAATCCTGCCTCGGGCATGGATGTGTGTGATGTTCTTAGGTTAGTTAAGTTTAAGTAGTTGTAAGTCTAGGGGACTGATGACCTCAGATGTTAAGTCCCATGGTGCTCAGAGCCATTTGAACTATGCAGAGGTCACATGACAGAGCGTGCACAGCATGTATAGGGACCTCGCGTCTTTCGTCATGCAGCTGGTGTCTTTGGTCGTTCTGGGCGGCGTTTGAGCTGCGAATATTTCGCACTGTGATAGTGTGACTTAGAGTAATTTGGGCGAGTATGAATTTTTGCAAGTTTCTGGACTCTGGTTTTACTCAGCAGTTGATTTAACAATTGACGAGATCACGCATGGACGAGCATTAGTTTGATTTGTTTGCCGTTTAAAACATAGACTAGATATTCATTGAGTTATTTTTGTGCAGCCACCATCCTTATATATTGTGCAATTCCGAACTAATTGTTTGATTCAAAATACAAGAGCAATCTCGTTTAGGCTTTATCAGGGTTGTCCAACCCGCGGCCCGCATGAGGCAAAAGCAAGTATAAGTGCGGCCCAAGGACTGAGCATCAATCACACGATTGGTAAAAAAAAAAAATTCCATAAAATTCAATTTACGTAAAGTTATCACAAATATAATATTTTCAATTTGAATCTGCCGCCACCTAACGCTATTCTCTCTCTCTCTCTCTCTCTCTCTCTCTCTCTCTCTCTCTCGCTCTCTCTCTCTCTCTCTCTCTCTCTCTCTCTCCCCCCCTCCCTCTCTCTCCCTCCCTCTCCCTGCCTCTTTTTTTTTTCAGCTGTTAGTGTTACGTGTATTACGTGCGGCCCAGAAATACTCAGGTAAGCTAAAAGGCTGAAGACTTGTGGGCCGTATTATTATGCTTCACGATTTTATGAACAACTCCAACCATAATTCAACTACACATCAGATGAATTCGCAATTGCGAATAACGACTACCATCGGCTGTAGAATGGAATGACGACCAATTCGTCTCATGTGTTTCGTAACGGTTGTGGTCGCAGTGCATCGTCATCAGAGTCATCGTTAATTCAACTAGCTTATTTCGCTGACTTATTGCTATGATAAAATTTGCATTATACATAGTTCTGTTAAATGGTAGGGCTTTGGGGCGTCGGTGGGCGGACAACCCCTACAGACAACAGCGAGCCACGTTGAGTTACAGACCGTGCTCTCTGGCACGTTCTACAGTGTCGTCAAATTATTGCGAAAGGGGATACACGACGGGAAAGTGGAGAAATAGTTCCGAAGTAACGGTCTAATTTAGCGACAGTCCTGTAATTAATGTCATGGTCTGTTGTTTAACTAAAAGTGATAGTTACAATGAATGTCAGCTATTGTCCAAATCATGGTTTTTCAATACTATTTGAATCAGTGCCTCCTTGAAACTGTGGTTATTGTAGATTCATAAAAACCTTAATCCTGTAACAGACACTGAAATTACATAATAGGGTTTACACTACTGAAAGAACATTGGTGCAGCATATTTCACGGGTGTATAGGTCACCTAATTCAAGTTTAGGCTGGTTCAAATGGCTCTGAGCACTATGGGACTTAACATCTGAGGTCATCAGTCCCCTAGAACTTAGAACTACTTAAACCTAACTAACCTAAGGACATCACACATATCCATGCCCGACACAGGATTCGAACCTGCGACCGTAGCGGTCGCGCGGTTCCAAAGTGAAGCGCCTAGAACCGCTCGGCCACATCGGCCGGCTTCAAGTTTAGAACGTATGGTTGTCACTCTGAAAGTTCTGAGATGAAACACCACATCCCGATAACTATAAGTTAGCTTCACCTCTGTCTGGTTCAAGAATAGAAGGTTCACTGTTTGGGATCCAGTCAACATAAACTTGTGGTCCTGACTTTCGACTACTTGAAACGAATAAAATTCCAGCACCACAACGCGTTAGACCGACAATATAGTAAAACTCCCCAACACAGAATATCGTGCTCTAGAGAAGAGCTATTACACCCGTTGTTGGGAGAATCTATAGAAATAAACAAACATGCGAACAGCTTGAACAAGACTGGAAAAAGCCTCAAGTTGAACGGTTCCTGGATTCCGGAGCTGCAGCGACCGACCGTTTCAGACAGCAAGGGGAGAACGTCACCGGAAATGCCCACGGAAAAGCCCTCAGACGTTGTCCAGCCAGGTACACACAATCTGCGGCCGCGATGTCGACTCCAGCCCACCGTCAGTAATGGAGGGTGAAGCTTTTGACTATGCCAGCCAATCGTGCTGGCGAAACGTAAAAAACAAAAATAAAAAAAAAATCAGCAAATGTCGGTCGAAAAAACCGAGACAGAAGCCAACAAGCGGCCTGCCAAGAAGTGGCCAAAAGCCTTACAAGTTTTAAGCTGTTAATTATGCATCACTATCGTCACATTACGAATAACTGCTGAACTCTCTAGAAGGCGACTACCTCGACTGGCTATCCATAAGGTTGGGTGAATATAATTCAGTGGTGAAAACGGGATTTGCAAGCTTGCATGTCTTTCCGCAGAAAATTAATGGCTGCATACCAAGCCCGTAGGCGGAAGAACAGCAAATTTCTTGACAGATCAGGACTAGGGACGCAGCACCATTGCTACGTCTGCAGTCTGGAATACTACGTTCCCGTGTCCCATCAACATAAGTAGAAACCTACCACTGCTTCATGGCACGTAACGCCAAGGGCAGCTCCTTCTGGACATGTCCGAGTATGTTGGTAGCGAATGTCGTGTGGTGTGACAGCAAGTCAACGGCAAATTTTGAACCGAGAGTATAAAGCTTTCGACGTATGGCTGTTCACTTACACTCAAGCACATATAGTCGTCAAGAACGACCTAACAGCAACGACATGTGAACCGCGTCTCCACGCGAAGCAGTCGCGCCTCATTACATTCCATTATGACACACACTCCACCATCTAAGTTCGTAATACGGACCCTTCGAGGGAACGTTGTGGATGACTAGTTGATCGTAAGAATCACTACTCTGTCAAATTTAATGTTAAGTGTTGTTCAACCATAACATTTTTAATTAATGCTCCCATTGTTCCACGACTAGGTGCCAATCATTTATCTACGGTACATGGCTCTGTCAAGCTTGTTGGTTCACTCCACTTACTCGCCACTTTGATGTAATTAGTGGCATCACATCCGAACTTTACGAAATTTTCGCCCTCTTTTCATGAACAATACGTATTATGTAACAGGGCTAGTACGCATAAATGAAACAATTTTCAATTTCATTTTTTCGTCAGTATTTGCGTAATTAAGCAATGCATGTAACCTAACGTAAATTATTCCTCATTACAAATCTCAAAAATATTTTCTAGAGTATAGACTACAGCATTTTGTAATCCCTTTGAAAGTAATATTAAAAGTATTTATTGTTTATCAAAGCAAATCTTTTAAACATGGAGGCTCTTTAAGCGACATTTTTTACGCGACTGTAATTTACCATATCCAATACAACCTGCAATCATTTTAGTTTTATCAAGTCCGAAGGGAAAACATTATTTCTTTTCGTGGTCGATTACAAATTTTTAAATACATTTTCTGCCAAGCTAACTGTGGACCTTAGTTACTTTAATAAGCGCAAAAAAGAATATCACAGCATTATTAATTGTTCTTGCCTTTTTCATGCTATCCCATAGAAAAAATCAAAGAGAAATATTTTCACTTTCTGGTTCCAGCTTTTCTTAAAACGTTGCAGTCAAAGATAGAATTTCCTGTGGTTGATCTACGTAACTTAAAGCTTGACAATTACAAGACTCAGAAACTATGTTCAATATTCCAAATTACGTGGACTATAACGATATATACTCTACATCTACATACATACTCCGCAAACCACCATACGGAGCGTGGCAGAGGGTACCTTGTACGACAACTAGCATCTTCTCCCCCTGTTCCACTACCAAACAGAACGAGGGAAAAATGACTGCCTACATGCGTCTGTACGAGCCCTAATCTCTCTTATCTTATCTTTGTGGTCTTTCCGCGAAATGTAAGTTGGCGGCAGTAAAATTGTACTGCAGTCAGCCTCAAATGGTGGCTCTTTAAATTTCCTCAGTAGCGATTCACGAAAAGAACGCCTCCTTCCTACATTTGTTGGCAGGAGAGAGATACCTTGTACACAAGTCGTAATGATAACTACCATAATCTGATGTTCAGGACCCACAACAGTCGTCTGAAAGTAGGAGACGAAGTTATAATATGAAACTTACTAAACGTTAGGTTGGTGCATAAGTTCGTGGCGTTTTTGTTGTGTGTGTTCGAATTCAGTTTGCTATGGCTTTACTTATCGATTCTAATTTTTTACTTGTAGCTTACTGTTGCTATTTGAGTCTACATACTGTCATTTTGTCATTTGCAGATAAGGAGCGCCAAGTGGAGAAATCAGAACATTTCCGACATATTCTTCTGTTTGAGTTCTATAGAGGGGCGACAGCAGCGCAGGCAGTCAGAAACGTTTGCGCCGTGTATAGGGGTAATGCCACTGGACAGAGCACGGCATGACAATGATTTTCTCGTTTTAAGGAGGATCGTCTTGACAATCACGTATTAAAATGGAGCACCTACAACCGTCGTTCTGATTTTATTTTATCATATTGCAACCAGTTTCTGCGCCTCAGTAAACCATCTTCAGGTCTTAACTAACGCTAAGGCGGTGAACTCCAATCGTAAACACGGTCCCATCAGTGGCTTGAATCTATGAATTGGCTGCATAGCAAACAGTAAAAGCAATGTTGTGTCCGCAATCATCAACTAACAGCTGACTTCGTTAGCAGTCGATGGTTGCAGACACAACACACACCACATCGCTTTCACAGCTTTCTACGGAAGCCAATTCTTAGATGTAGGCCACTGTTGGGATCGTGTATACGACTGGAGTTCAACCTCAGCGTCCGTTAACGCCCGGAAATGGTGTACTGAGTCACAGAAACTGGTTGCAATATGATAAAATCAAAACGATGGCTGTAGCTGTTCCATTTTATTACGTTAATGAACCGCTGAAGTCCCGCAGACCATCAACCACAAGGATGGACATACAAAAACGTTTTGACATTAACTACTTTTCACGTTCAGGAAGCCCTTGGGAGTTTGATGAAGTTCGATTAAACGCGATTACCACTAATTCACGTCAGTGTACTCGAGAACTGGCAAATGTGATAAACTGTGATCATTCAACCATCGTGCGACAACTGCATGCAATGGGCAAGGTTCAAAAATCGGGTGTATGAGTACCGCTTGCTCTAAGCCGAAATCACAAAAATCACCGGTTGGCCATGTGCGTATATCTGATTGCTCGTAATAAAATTGTCTCGTGAACGACAGCGACCATTCCAATCCTTTACGGTTACTGTGACGACAAATGGTATCGTCGCGCTAACACACGGAATAGAAGGGCATAGTTCAGCACAAACAAAGCAACAGCTCAACCCCAGGCACAAAGACCTGCGCGCATCCTCAAAAGATAATGTTATATTTCTGGTGGAACAGCGACGGTTTAATGTACTACAGATAGCTTCCCCGAGGTGTTACCATCATTGCAGAAATTTATTGCAATCCCAGAAGAACGACCAGGAAAACTGTCTGAAGTCATGCTAGTCCACGATAACGCCAGTCCGCATTCTGCTAGACTGACAAAAAACACTATACACGACCTGGGTTGAGACGTCATTCCGCAGCCACCTTATTCACTTGATCTTGCGCACTCTGATTTTCACCTTTCCTGGTCTCTATCGAACAACATTCAAGGAACTTCCTTTTCGGATGAAAATGTGCTCCGAGCATAGCTCGACGACTTCTTCGCCTCAAAACCACGTGATTTTTACAGTCTCGGAATCGAGAGGTTACCCTAGAGTTGGTAGACTGTTGTAAATAGTTAAGGGAAAATATGGCCTTAATAACTAAAGTCTGTTATGTGTATCTGTTGTGTTTATTAAACTTACGGGAAAACGCTACCAAGATACAGCAATTGCAGAACGGACCTCCTTGACGGAGTCTCTGAATGTCCATCTTTTCAGAGATGGTTGTGGGACTCGGCTGTTCGACACAGGATGTCAAATCAAACGACTTTCAGCCGTTTAGTTTCCAAACTTATTTTATTTGGTTACCAGTTTCGGCGATTTACTACGATAGAACCGAGGTGAAATCTTCCTACACGTCGGTCAGGCGCCAGATGATGGCGTAGTAAATCGCCGAAACTGGTAGTCAAACAACACAAGTTTGGAAACTAGTCGGCTGAAAGGTGATTTGACCCTGGACGGAGAGTGCATGTATTTATACAAACTTCGACTATTCCGGAATGCTGGTATTGATACATACATCGAATGTTCCAGAATAAACAAACATTATACACGTCAGGTATTTCAAGAACTTTCCAGAAATGATACATACTTATAACAAATAATTGCTGGTGTACGGGCTTGAAATAGCGACCTGCAGCGCACCATCCAGTGAAGCTAACCGCTAAGCACGCTCCATGGACCACTGTTCACGCCAATATTAGCAAAAGCAAATATTTTCCTCTCTATTTCATTCCTTTAAATAGCTCTACAGCCAATGATCTCTGTCTTTTGACCTGCTACTGGCATTATCTTAACGAAGTATAAGCCCAGGATATTTTCAATCAACTTCGGGAATTGAGCCAGATAATATTTACAGCGACCACTGATATTTCGGCGGGAGTACACCCCGCCATTTTCAAGGCACAAACTGCAACGAAGAGGCAATGTACAGACAAATTTAAAACCTCAGTTCTTGGAGTAATTCAGGAAAGATAACACACACACACACACACACACACACACACACACACACACACACACACACACACACTGAACACTAGTGCCACCAAAGACGACCAAAGTCAGAGGTATCGATCGTGAAAGACTACGAACTAGCAAGTGAGTATTACGTGCAGACAGATGGAGTTGCAGTGGGTGGTCCGTTGTCTCCTGCAATTGCAGATTCGTTTTGGAAGAGGAACGCGCACTGGAGTCGGCGCCTTTGAAACCTACCCGTTTCTTCAGATATGATGATACTTTTGTTGTTTGGCCTCATGGTAGGGAGAATTTGAATGTCTTTTTAGAACATCTGAACTCGATCCACCCGAACATCCGTGTTACGATGGAGGTAGAAGTTGATGGTTGCCTTCCATTTCTTGATGTTTTGGTTAGGAGGTAGGTTGAAGGATCATTGGGACTCACAGTTTACCGGAAACGCAATCACACTGACTTTTATTTAGAGGCTGATAGGTGTCACCATCCGGCTCAGCGTGAAGGGATACTTCGTATCTTGGTACACAGGGCACATGTCATTTCCGACACAGAGACTTTCCCGGCTGAGCTGCCCATCTTGAAGCTACATTTCGTGAAAATGTGTATAGTAAAAGACAGATTGAACGTACGTTGCGCTATCGACCAACTGTGCAAAGGGTGATTGATGATAATAATGAGTCGACACCTAAGTCTACTGCCTTTTTGGCTTACATAGAAAGCACTTCCAACAAGATCGGTCGTATTTTGCGGAAATACGGTGTGAAATGTGTTTTCCGACCTCCATCTAAGATTTAGAGTGCTTTGCGTTCTGTTAAGGATGATGTTGGTTTGCGTAAGGCTAGTGTATATCGCATTCCTTGTAGCTGTGGCATGGCAAACATTCGTCCGACTATCAGGACCGTGGAGGACCGATGCACTGAGCATAAACGGCACACACGATTACAGCAGCCAAGCAGATCTACTATTGCCGAACATTGTTTGGATACTGGTCACCCTATGTTATATAACAGTACCGAGACATTGGCATGCACGTCCAGATATTGGGACAGCGTTATTAAACAGACTGTTGAGATTAAATTAGCGAGCAACCTTGTAAACAGGGATGGAGGTTTTTTCGTAAACTCTAGTTGGACTTCTGCTCTCTCCCTTGTCAAAAAACAGAGGGACAGAGTCAATGATACCTCACTTGCTACTTCGTAGTCTTTCTCTATCGATACCTCTGACTTTGGTCATCTTTGGTGGTACTAGTGTTCAGTTTGTTTGTGTGTGTGTGTGTGTGTGTGTGTGTGTGTGTGTGTGTGTGTGTTATATTTCCTGAATTACTCCAAGAACCGAGGTTTTAAATCTGCCTGTACCTCACCTGTCCGTTACAGTTTGTGCCTTGAAAATGGCGGGGTGTACTCCCGCCGAAATATCGGCGATCGCTGTAAACATTATCTGGCTGAATTCCTCTAAGTTGTTTGGAAATTGTATACGCCAGAAGAAACTCAGGTCTCGCAAGCCCAGGATATCTTCCAATGAAGGGCAACAAACCGCGCCGTAGAACATCGTCAACGTACCGCTGCGCTGTAAGCGTGCCGCAGATGTCAGCCAAACGGCTCCCGCTATGAAAAGTAAGTGGCACCCCAGACCATCACTCCCTGGTTTCGGGCCCTATGGCGACACTGGTAAGACCCGCTTCGAAATGAGTATGAGCAGCGGTGGGACACCAAACGTCGCCCACCATAAAGCCCGACAACCAGGGGTGATGGTCTGGGTTGCCACTTCCTCTCATAGCGGGATCCCTTTTGCTGCCATCTGCGGTACGCCGACGGTATTCTACGCCCTGCCGTGCGTGATAAGCCATCCTAGGCTTTTATTTCAGCAACCGCCTACACACTGTGAGTTTCTACTGCTCATCGTGCTTGCCACACCCCATCTTGGCCAGCAAGTCCGCCAGGTATCTCCTCCATTGAGATCGTTTGGAACATTATGGGCAGGGCCATCCAAATATCTCGGGATTTTGACGATCTACCGCGCCACGCTATCCCTCAGAAGGATATCCAACAACTCTGTCCATCAATGTCAAGCCGAATAACTGCTTGCATAAGGCCCACAAGTGAACCACACCATTACTGAATTTTTCAATCTGTCAAGCTCTTTCTGTTGATTAAATCATCCAGTTTTTCTGAAATTGTAATAATTTGTATGTATGTAAATGTACGAGCGGCGTTTGAAAAGTCCGTGCAAAAATAAAAACTGCTTACGTATTTGGGGTGAACCTTTTTTATTTTTCGACATAGTCTCCTTTTAGACTTATACACTTCGTCCAATGCTGTTCTAATTTGTTGATCCCTTCCGAATAAAAGGAATTGTCCAAGTTTGTAAAATAGCTATTAGTTGCTGCAGTCACCTCCTCATTTGAATAAAATCCTTGTCCTGCCAGCCATTTTTTTTCAAATTGGGGAACAAATAATAGTCCGAGGGAGCCAAGTATGAAGAATGAGGGGGGGGGGGGGGACGTGAAGCGAGTTGGAATCCTATTTCCATTAATTTTGCGACGACAACTGCTGAGGTGTGTACTGGTGCACTGTCGTGATGGAAAAGGACTTTTTCGCGGTCAAATATCCGGCGCTTTTCTTGCAGCTCGGTTTTCAAGCGGTCCAATAACGATGAATAATATGCACCTGTAATAGTTTTACCCTTCTCCAGATAGTCGATGAGGATTATCCCTTGCGAATCCCAAACGACGGTCGCCATAACCTTTCCGGCCGAAGGAATGGTTCAAAAATGTTTCAAATGTGCGTGAAATCTTATGGGACTTAACTGCTAAGGTCACCAGTCCCTCAGCTTACACACTACTTAACCTAAATTATCCTAAGGACAAACACACATACACCCATGCCCGAGGGAGGACTCGAACCTCCGCCGGAACTAGCCGCACAGTCCATGACTGCAGCGCCTTAGACCGCTCGGCTGAAGGAATGGTCCTCGCCTTTTTTGGTGCAGATTCTCCCTTGGTAACCCCTTTGTTTAGATTGTTCTTTGGTCTCAGGAGTATAGTAAAGTATCAATGTTTCATCCATAGTGACAAAACGACGCTTAAAGTCCTGCGGATTCTTCCTGAACAGCTGCAAATCATCCTTGCAACACTTCACACGATCCCGTTTTTTGTAAAGCGTGAGCAATCGGGGAACCCATCTTGCGGAGAGATTTCTCATGTCCAAATGTTTATGCAAAATATTATGTGCATGTTCATTCGAGATGCCCACAGCACCTTAACTCTTCTGTCATCCATCACAATATCATGGATTTTATCAATGATTTCTGGAGTCGTAACCTCCATAGGGCGTCCAGAACGTTCAGCATCACTTGCGCCCATATCGCCACTCCGAAAATTTTGAAACCACTTAGAAACTGTTGTAATCGAAGGTGCAGAGTCACCACAATGTTCATCAAGCTTCTCTTTAGTCTCCTGAGGCGTTTTGCCTTTCATAAAATAATGTTTAATCACCACACGAAATTCTTTTTCGTCCATTTTTTGACAAAGACTCGACTTCATTGATTAACACGAATTCCAAACACAAAGAAATAGACCAATATGGCTGAAACTTCGCGTGCATTCTTTCGAAAGATGCTACTAACTAAAGATGACCTCGATACGCGCCGGTGGTGCCATCTCTCGGAATATGCACATACTTTTCAAACGCCCCTCTTTTTTTCCCCAGAATGTACGCTGCAGCAACGCCCTCAGACAGAAACTTTTTGATCGCCTGTTATGTTTCAGGTACAAATGCTAGATTATCTTGGATTCTGGTGAAAACAGAATAAAATTGCCGCTCTATTCGAAACTGTATCAGTCGTCTTTAACGGGGTATACCAGGAAGATATACTTTTAAATTTAACTTGACTATAAGTATTTTGAGAAAATTATTATTTTTGAAAAGCAAGAATGTGCATAACTTTCCCAAAACTTTCACATTGACCTTCGTAGTATGAAGTCAATACGTGTATTAGGAACAGAAAGAGGGTCACATAATTCAAAGCAAAAATATTGTAAAATCTTAGATGATACAATAATTTATGACATACCTTGTCAGTCGTTATAGATTGACGCCCACTAGCGTACCACGATTGAAATTTAAGTCCATATTCATGTCGCCTAGAATATCCCCATCTGAAATGTTCCACTCGAGCTGCGGCTGTGGGATGATTTTGTACTCTTCTTTGTAGATCACTTGGCGATCGACGGCCACCGACTGAGCCGCAATGAAACGCTGGCTGGGAATGCTGTTTGTGAAGATGGTCTTCACAGTCCTGGAACTGTGCTGGAACTGGTATTCCTCCGTCTTCACAGTCTCGTAACTGTGCTGAAACTCGTATTTCTCAGAAAATTCTTGCTGAGCCGCGGGACACTGGCAGTGTTGACGAAACGGCGTCTCTGGCTCCTGGAACACTGCTTCGCGTGGAACGGCCTCCTCGCACTCTGAGAGAACTTCATGGAACGTCTTCAGAAACTGTGAAGCGTTTCCAATACGAGTTTCTTTCTCTACTTGCTCCTCACACAGAACGAGGCGACTGTCTTGCAACCAAGTCTGTCTGTCTACAGTCTTCGCAGGCCTGTCGACAGCTGTCTCGTGGACTGACCCACACTGGCAAGTGGGCGGGCTGTTCCGGTTCTGGCGTCGTTCGGGAAACGCTTGAGGCTTGTGCCATCTGTACACGTTCAAAGGAACTAACTCTTGTGGCTGCGGAGAAGCTCTAGGGAGCTGTACGCGATTCATTTCTAGCAACTCCTCGAGTATACGTTGCTTCTGGATCTGCGGTCCTGGGTACGGTGGTATTTGTGACAGTGTCTGCTTGGGCATTTCGTAATCTGCTTCAAGCTGTGAACGTCGAAACGGCTGTTGCTCCCACTGGTCGGCAGGCAAGAGCGGTTGACGCCACTGTTCCGTCTCATTCGGCTCTATCCACCTTGCGTCTGGACCTCCAGCGTAGTTCTCTGGACTGCTTTCTGGAACCTCCATGGCAACAACCTCCCGGCTGCAATCCGTGTCAACAAATTCTTCTGTGCGGACGTCAGGTGAAGCACCTAAATCGAACACTAGCTCGCTCCCACGATCCGCACACCATTCTTTTCCTAGTGTCTGGTTCGTTACTTCTTCGACAATAATCACGTCAGCATCTGCTTCACCTGCTTCTTCGACAATGACGACGTCAGGATCGTTTTCATCTACTTCTTCGACAATAACCACGTCAGGATCTGCTTCTTCGTCATCAGGACTTGCAGGTACGTAAGCATCAATGTTGTTAATCAAACCACAATCGGAAGTGGAAACACAACTATTCTCTTGTTGAGGACATTCATACACTTCTGTATTAATCAAGGAATTCCTCACTTGTGTGTTGCATGAGGTCTGTGAACATATATTTCTTGCTCTTTTGTTTTTAGCTCTTGGAGAACCTCTAGTCTGCACATTTCCGTCCAGAAGAATGTCTCCTTCTATCCCATAATCACAGCTCCACTCTCCACTTACTGGCTCTAGATTTTTCGAAGAACTGGAGGTTTTACGGCGAGATCTCTCACTAACATCGTCTAGATGCGTCTCCCGACTAACATTTTGTGTTCTTCCCGATCGTCGTTTATGCTTCACTTCCCACATGCCGTTTCCATTGGACACCAGAAAAAGTTTCTTTACTTTCAGTGGTCTTCCCCTGCGCTTCTTTTTCTTCTGAGCCGAACTGCGACTGCGTGGCATACCAGGCTGCCTGCGTTTTCTTCTCCTTTTCTGAAATTAAACAAACGATAATATCAGGTCAAAGAGAAATATGATAACAAGTATGGTTGCAGCCACCTCTGTGGCCTAGCTGTAGGCTAAAAAAATGGTTTTCGATTCCATATTATATATTTTATTCTCTGACAAACTTTTCACTTAAAAACATCAAAAAAAGTTTTTCCATCAGCCTGGTTCCCGGAAACTCCTGAAGATGGACGTTGACTGTGGATATTGTATCACAGACACAGTCGCTTTGACTGTTCACAGATGTCACTAAACCCGACAATGCATGAGCAGCGCCTGTCACACGTAGGGGGTCCGACAGCCGATGGTTTCCAATCATTACACCAGGAAGGAGGTACACGGCTCGTGTTGTCTGTAGTACAACCATGCCTACATGGTCAATGCTGCGGTTCGATGGCGTCCGCATTGTTACTTTGTGACAGGAAAGACTCTCACGAAGGTAAGTGTCCAGGCGTTTCGGAGTGAACCAAAGCGACGTTGTTCGAACATGAAGGAGATACAGAGAGACAGGAACTGTCGATGACATGCTTCGCTCAGGCCACCAAAGGGCTAATGCTGTAGTGGATGACCGTTACCTATGAATTATGGCTCGGAGGAACCCTGACAGCAACCCCACCATGTTGAATAATGCCACAGGAAAACGTGTTATGACTCAAACTATTCGCAGCAGGCTGCATGATGCGCAACTTCACTCCCGACGTCCATGGCGAGCTCCATCTTTGCAACCACGACACTATGCAGCACGGTACAGATGGGCCCAACAACATGCCGAATGGACCGCTCAGGATTGGCATCACGTTCTCTTCACCGATGAGTGTGCCTTCAACCAGACAATCGTCGGAGACGTGTTGGGAGGCAATCCGGTCAGGCTGAACGCTTTAGACACACTGTCTAGCGAGTACAGCAAGGTGGAGGTTCCCTGCTGTTTTGGGGTGGCATTATATCGGGCTAGTAGTCTTGGAAGGCGCCGTAACGACAGTATGAATCGGGAATGCCATCCTCCGACCGATAGTGCAGCCATATCGGCAGCATGTTGGCGAAGCATTTGTCTTCACGGACGACAATTCGCGGCCCCATAGTGCACACCTTGTGAATGACTTGCTTCAGGATAACGACATCGGTCGACTGGAGTGGCCACCATGTTCTCCAGACATGAACCCTATCGAACATGCCTGGGATAGATGGAAAAGGGCTGCTTATCGATGACGTGACCCACGAACCACTCCGAGGGATCTAGGCCAAATCGCCGTTGAAGAGTGGGACAATCTGGATCAACAGTGCCTTGATGAGTTTGTGGATAGTATGCCACGTCGAATACAGGCATGCATCAATGCAAGAGGACGTGCTACTGGGTATTAGAGGTACCGGTGTGTACACCAATCAGGACCACCACCTCTGAAGGTCTCGCTGTATGGTGGTACAACACGCAATGTGTGGTTTTCATGAGCAGTAAAAAGGGCGGAAATGATGTTTATGTTGATCTCCATTCCAATTTTCTGTATCGGTTCTGGAACTCTCGGAACCGAGGTGATGCAAAACTTTTTTTAATGTGTGTATATCGTGCAATTTCGCTTTACGATACAGAGCACTTACTTTAGTGTTTGCAATCTATATGCGAATCATTAATACGTAACTCTTGCCAATTCAGGAAATATTTACTAATTCATTTCACAGTTTGACCTTCCTTTCATTATATGTGCATCACATCAAACATTATTTACAATTAACATTACGAACAACTAGCCCCAGGCCAATACTAATTTTTATTAGTTTGGTCGTATCATCTCATTCGATTTTGATTTCATTTCATGCTCCATAGGTCCAACTACGTTGGGTTCGCCAGGATTTGGGAGGTGCTACAAATATGTTTTTCATATAGCTATCAGCATGCATATAAAAATAACGTAAAATGGTAGGTATGTGAACAGTATCCTCTCAAATAAAAGAAAGCGTAACTGACCTACAAATATGATTCACCACTGTAGCTCTCGTATTACACGGGTAGCAGCGAAAATGTGTTTTTCCGTAATTAGTTCTTTGTATATACATTGTCCAGACACATTAATGTGACCACCTGTCACAAGCGTCTTTTGCAACACGGACATGGAGGAAGTGAGTCAGTGACGTTCTGGAAGGTATCAGAAGGGATGTGGAGCGGTGCCAACCCAGGTGTCGTGACCAGCTGCGCTAGGTTTTTCGATGGAGGATCAATGATATGAACAGCGCGATCGAGATGGTCCCACAGAGGGTCAGTTGGGTTTAAATCCGCGGAGTTTGGTGGCCACGAGATTGCGGTAAATTCATCCTGGTGCTCTTCGAACTACGCCCATACACTGCGCACCGTGCGACACGTTGCTAGGATGACACACTAAAGGCCGAAATACTAAATGTCTTTTTCCAAAGCTGTTTCACAGAGGAAGACTGCACTGCAGTTCGTTCTCTAGATTGTAGCACAGATGAAAAAATGGTAGATATCGAAATAGACGACAGAGGGATAGAAAAACAATTAAAATTCCTCAAAAGAGGAAAGGCCGCTGGACCTGATGGAATACCAGTTCGATTTTACACAGAGTACGCGAAGGAACTTACCCCCCTTCTTGCAGCGGTGTACCGTAGGTCTCTAGAAGAGCGTAGCGTTACAAAGGATTGGAAAAGGGCACAGGTCATCCCCGTTTTCAAGAAGGGACGTCGAACAGATGTGCAGAACTATAGGCCTATATCTCTAACGTCGATCAGTGCAGAATATTGGAACACGTATTATGTTCGAGTATAATGACTTTTCTGGAGACCAGAAATCTACTCTGTAGAAATCAGCACGGGTTTCGAAAAAGACGATCGTGTGAAACCCAGCTCGCGCTATTCGTACACGAGATTCAGAGGGCCATAGACACGGGTTCCCAGGTAGATGCCGTGTTTCTTGACTTCCGCAAGGCGTTCGATACAGTTCCCCACAGTCGTTTAATGAACAAAGTAAGAGCATATGGACTATCAGACCAATTGTGTGATTGGATTGAAGAGTTCCTAGATAACAGAACGCTTATGTCATTCTCAATGGAGAGAAGTCTTCCGAAGTAAGAGTGATTTCAGGTGTGCCGCAGAGGAGGGTCGTAGGACCGTTGCTATTCACAATATACATAAATGACCTTGTGGATGACATCGGAAGTTCACTGAGGCTTTTTGCGGATGATGCTGCGATATATTGAGAGGTTGTAACATTGGAAAATTGTAATGAAATGCAAGAGGATCTGCAGCGAATTGACGCATGGTGCAGGGAATGGCAATTGAATCTCAATGTAGACAAGTGTAATGTGCTGCGAATACATAAAAAAAAGATCCCTTATCATTTAGCTACAATATAGCAGGCCAGCAACTGGAAGCAGTTAATTCCATAAATTATCTGGGAGTATGCATTAGGAGTGATATAAAATGGAACGATCATATGAAGATGATCGTCGGTAAAGCAGATGCCAGATTGAGATTCATTGGAAGAATCCTAGGGAAATGCAATCCGAAAACAAAGGAAGTAGGTTACAGTACACTTGTTTGCTCACTGCTTGAATACTGCTCAGTAGTGTGTGATCCGTACCAGATAGGGTTGATTGAAGAGATAGAGAAGATCCAACGGAGAGCAGCGCGCTTCGTTTCAGGATCATTTAGTAATCGCGAAAGCGTTACGGAGATTATAGATAAACTCCAGTAGAAGACTCTGCAGGAGAGACGCTCAGTAGCTCGGTACGGGCTTTTGTTGAAGTTTCGAGAACATACCTTCACCGAGTCAAGCAGTATATTGCTCCCTCCTACGTATATCTCGCGAAGAGACCATGAGGATAAAATCAGAGAGATTAGAGTCCACACAGAGGCACACCGACAATCCTTCTTTCCACGAACAATACAAGACTGGAAGAGAAGGGAGAACCGATAGAGGTACTCAAGGTACCCTCCGCCACACATCGTCAGGTGGCTTGCGGAGTATGGATGTAGATGTAGATTGCATTGTTCTGTTGGTAGATGCTATGGTGCTGACGAAAAACCAAACTGCGTATAGGCGTGGGCATGGTCCCCAAGGATAAATGTTTACTTGTGTTGATCCATTGTGCCTTCCATAATGATGAAATCACACAGGGAATGCCACGAAAACATTCCTCTCGGACCATAACGCTCCTTCCTCCAGCCTGGATCATTCGGATGATTGTTGCAGGGCTGTATACGCCAACAGTCATCTAACGGATGGAGCATAAACTTGATACATCAGAAAAGACCACTTGTCGCCACTCATTGGACGGCTAGTTGTCGATGAACAGCAGGCAGTATGGGTGCTTGAACCAGGCGCCTGCTGTGGAGGCCCATACCGCAGCAACGTTAACTGAACGGCCACTGAGAATACTGTTGGTGGCCCCTTGGTTCATCTAGATCATCAGCTGCTCAACAGTTGCACATCTGTTCGCCCTTACATAACACCACAGTCATTTTTGGCCCCTGTCATCTACAGCCTGGGTGCACCACAGTTGCCTCAGTGCCAGTTTTGGATTGTGCCACTATGTCATGTACGGTATACTTTAACCATGCCAGCACGCAAACAGTTTACAACCTTAGGCGTTTCGGAAACGCTTCCACCAGTGACCGGAAAGCCAATGATCATGCCCTTTTGGACGTCAGATAAACCTCTCCTTTTTCGCATTAAGAGCTCCAACATGCTTTATATAACCTCCACTGCTAGTGCTGCCACCTACCATCTGTGAGTAGTTATTGCATGTTGACGTGGAACATAGGCAGTGACCACATTAATGTGAACGGGCATTATACTACCTTCTGTCTTTCATAGCTCAGGTCGTAAATATACCTATTACGTTTAAGGAATTCATGGCGGTCTCATTTGCCCACTTCTGCTTCCTGTCGACAACACATAAATTAAGTGCACTTATGTACATGTACCATCCTTCGAATGGAAGCGAAGCACGAGTAATGTTGTTGTGCCGCTCAGATTAAATGACCTAGCACAACTGCGCTTTCGGGGAGTGAGTACGAGGAAAACAGTCTGTAAGTGAGGTGGAAGCGTTTATAGACAAGATCAGAAGCATATATGGTCCACCAGCAACGTCTTCGCTATACATCAGTTACTGCCTCCAACACCTCTATCAGCAATGTTGCAAAACCCTACCACAATGCTGCCACGTATTGCAGCAACGTTTATGGCAACACTACTGTAGCCACACATAGCAGTAAAATATGGCTTGTGTAAACACATCGTAAGATGAAGTACATTTTATTACGAAACTGCGTAACAAGTATTGTCATTTATTGGAGATTGGAAATTTGTGGTAAGGTCTTATGGGACCAAACTGCTGAGGTCATCGGTCCCTAAGCTTACACGCTACTTGCTCTAACTTCAACTAACTTACGCTAAGGACAACACACACACGCATACCCGAGGGAAGGCCTCGAACCTCCGACGGGGGGAGCCACGCGGACCGTGTCATTTATTATATAGCTCTCTGTAGCAATAATAAAACTGTAAAACTGTAGTGTTTGTACATTAAAAATATTGACCAAAACCAGATTGCGGGTAGTGTATGGAACGTAACAGAATACAATAAGACTATTTTTAAAAACTTTGTCCGTCTGAACGTGCTAATCTTCAAAATTACTGGACGAATTTTCGCGAGGTTTTCAACATATGGGCAACATATGGGCTTTATTTCATCAAAATCGGATCGCGAAAAGAAAGATACCTTAACTTAAAGTTTTAAGAGTTTGCTCAACTTAGTAGTTTAGATGTTCACCTGAGTAACACGATCATCACATAATAGCACATAAAAAAATCGACAGATAGCACTGTTAGTTTCGTGGCACACCAAAGAACCAACAGACGGTGCTTTTAAATTTCATAGCACACGAAAGAACCAACAGATGACACTGTTTTCTTTTTTTTTTTTCCTCTGTGACCGAAGTTTTTGGGAAGTTTACGTAAATGACAGAACTAAGCGCCGCAATCTTACCTTTACAAATACAAACTAATATTGAATTTATGTGACTCTTTCAAAATTCCTTCCGAATTCGAGGCGCTACGTAACTCAGGCGTCTCATCATCATATCGCTTCTCAATACATAAATAAACAGGTCGTCCGGCCACAAATACGTAGCGCTACTCGTATAAAGCAAGGACGTGTCACTAGTTAACAAATAACTGCCGGTGGTCAACGCAGTGATAAGTGACAGAAAAATTTAAGAACTGCTCGAGAATTGAGCCCAGTATTTTTGTGTGTGTAATGTGACACTCACTTAGCCGCTGAGGAACAAAACGCAGTGACACCGACTTTCATTAATAACCTAAGTAACATTCGCAATAGAAATAGAGAAATAACCCTACAGAAATGTATAGATGTAAAAATTATTGACCCTCACATAAAAAAAGTTTTGCGTCACCTCGGTTCCGAGAGTTACAGAACCTGTACAGAAAATTGGAATAGAGGTCAACATAAACATCATTTCCGCCCTTTTTATTACTCATGAAAACCATACATTGCATGTTTTACCACCATACAGCGAGACTTTCAGAGATGGTGGTCCATATTGCTGTACACACCGGTACCTCTAATACCCAGTAGCACGTCCTCTTGCATCGATACATACCTGTATTCGTCGTGGCGTACCATCCACAATTTCATCAAGGCACTGTTGGTCCAGGTTGTCCCACTCCTCAACGGCGACTCGGCGTAGATCCCTCGGAGTGATTGTTGGGTCACGTCATGGATAAGCAGCCCTTTTCAATCTATTCCACGCATGTTCGATAGGGTTCATGTCTGGAGAACATGCTGGCCACTAATCGAGTGATGTCGTTATCCTGGAGGAAGTCATTCACAAGATGTGCACGATGGGGGCGCGAATTGTCGTCCATGAAGACGAATGCCTCGCCAATATGCTGCCGATATGGTTGCACCATCTGTCGGAGGATGGCATTCGCGTATCGTACAGCCGTTACGGCGCCTTGCATGACCACCAGCGGCGTATATCAACCCCACATAATGCCACCGCAAGACAGCAGGGAACCTCCACCTTGCTGCACTCGCTGGACAGTGTGTCTAAGGCGTTCAGCCTGACCGGGTTGCCTCCAAACACGTCTCCGACGATTGTCTGGTTGAAGGCACATGCGACACTCATCGGTGAAGAGAACGTAATGCCAATTCTGAGCGGTCCATTCGGCATGTTGTTGAGCCCATCTGTACCGTGTTGCATGGTGTTGTGGTTGCAAAGATGGACCTCGCCTTGGACGTCCGGAGTGAAGTTGCGGATCATGCAGCCTATTGCGCGCAGTTTGAGTCGTAACACTACGTCCTGTGGGTGCACGAAAAGCATTATTCAACTGGTGGCGTTGCTTTCAGGTTTCCACCGAGCCATAATTCATAGGTAGCGGTCATCCACTACAGTAGTAGCCCTTGGGCGTCCTGAGCGAAGCATGTCATCGACAGTTCCTGTCTCTCTGTATCTCTTCCATGTCCGAACAACATCTCTCTGGTTCAGTTCCGAGACGCCTGGACACTTGCCTTATTGAGAGCCCTTCCTGACACAAAGTAATAATGCGGACGCGAGCGAACCGCCGTAACTGACCGTCTAGGAATGGCTGAACTACAGACAACAAGAGTCGTGTTTTCTGGTGGAATGACTGGAACTGATTGGCTGTCGGACCCCTTCCTTGTAATAGGCGCTGCTCATGCATGGTTGTTTACATCTTTGGGCAGGTTTAGTGACATCTCTGAACAGTCAAAGGGACTGTGTCTGTGATACAATATCCACAGTCATCGTATGTCTTCAGGAGTTCTGGGAACTGGGCTGATGCACAACTTTCTTTGGTATGCGTAGAAAACTTACATGTTCCTAAAGAAATGAACTCAGTTCACTGAAAAACATCAGTGAATACCACTAGACGATGACCGAATGGAAAAGAAAAGAAGGAAGTGACAGAATTAAGACATACCTGTAGCCATCATTCCATACATGCGCATAAAAACACGAAATAATGATACAATACAAAATAAATATTCCCTTTTAAGAGAGAAATGCCTGCGTCCATAGCTTAGTGTAAAGTTCCACTGTTTACTGACACAGAGATCGCGTTTTCATTTCACAGTGACAATCTTGGAGATTTTTCTGATTTGGAAAGGTGTGACAGGTACAAGGTGAAACTACTTGAGTAAAATAAGCACTTCGCCTAACGATGAAGAGCAGGAAACCTGTTGAAACGTTGTTCCAAGATGCTTCTGTAGCAAAGCTGATAAGCTGAAAACAATTCACCAGCGTCTCCCTTTCATAACATTAACTGCCAGTATCTCTGCTACAGTTTATATGACGTCTCTACAGCTTAATGAGGGTGTAGCACTTCGTTCAGTCCGTCAAATGTCCCGTCTATTCTGTAACAGAAAAGCGTTGTTTAAGTAAAGTTCTAGAATAAGATTCGTTGTATTAACCTCTCCCCTTTCCCCTAACGAAAAAAATTACTCTTTCATAAAAGCTTTAAACTGTTTTCGGTACAGTGAATCGCTACAGTTCTTAAATTAAGAAACTATTACAAAGATATTGTAAAGTTACTAATGAAAAAAGCTGGTTGAGGAACAACAGTAGTGATATGTCAGAGTAAGCGATGTCAACTTCATTGCTAAGGTGTCTGGATTATGGACAGGTCAAACTTTTTTTTAAGTTGGGACTGGGTCCACAGCCTTGTTAAAGTTACTGAAAGTTCTCATTCCGCTTAGGCCGTACCAAAAACTTTTATTGTTTATACATTACGATTGCAGTTTCGACATTTGTCATCATCAGGTGGTGTGGGGCAATGATACCCAATTAACAGTATGGAGTTGATTTTATAATGCTCAGTACCATGGTGCCGTACATGACAACTTCATATTGTTAAGTGGGCACTGTTGCCCCATATAAGCTGATGATATCAAAATGTCGAAATTCCTTTCATGATACATAAATAATGAATATTTTTGTTACAACCTATACGGACTTACAACTTTCAGTAATTTTACAAATTACGCGTGCTTCAAGGTTTTGCATAGAACAATACCTAAAAGTAGCGGTATCAGCTACGTCAAATACCATTGTTTTGCACAGAGGGATGTCTGAATGACAATCGAGTAGTATTACGTTTTCTGGTCAGACTATCGATGTTCGTAGTAACTGAGACAGTCTCTGATCGCAGGTTTCTTTACCTATTTTGTGATCAAAGACTGTTTTAGTTTACGAATTGTTAAACATTGGACCATTGCCATTCCCACTGTGACAACGTCACCCCTCATCAAGCCACTCAGTGTGTCAATTATGGAGTGCTCTCGAATATCAGAAAGAATACAATATCAATTCTAAAGTATTGTTCTAGCATTTGGAGTCCTTATCATGCAGGAGTCACAACAGACATCGAACGAATTCAGGGACGACCTCGGGTCGTAACAGGTACATGTAGCCCATTTTGTTGTTGTGGTCGCCAGTCCAGAGACTGGTTTGATGCAGCTCTCCATGCTACTCTATCCTGTGCAAGCTTCTTCATCTCCCAGTACCTACTGCAACCTACATCCTTCTGAATCTGCTTAGTGTATTCATATCTAGGTCTCCCTCTACGATTTTTACCCTTCATGCTTCCCTCCAATACTAAATTGGTGATCCCTTGATGCCTCAGAACATGTCATATCAACCGATCCCTTCTTCTACTCAAGTTGTGCCACAAATTTCTCTTCTCCCCAATTCTATTCAGTACCTCCTCATTAGTTATGTGATCTACCCATCTAATCTTCAGCATTCTTCTGTAGCACCACATTTCGAAAGCTTCTATTCTCTTCTTGTCTAAACTACACTCCTGGAAATGGAAAAAAGAACACATTGACACCGGTGTGTCAGACCCACCATACTTGCTCCGGACACTGCGAGAGGGCTGTACAAGCAATGATCACACGCACGGCACAGCGGACACACCAGGAACCGCGGTGTTGGCCGTCGAATGGCGCTAGCTGCGCAGCATTTGTGCACCGCCGCCGTCAGTGTCAGCCAGTTTGCCGTGGCATACGGAGCTCCGTCGCAGTCTTTAACACTGGTAGCATGCCGCGACAGCGTGGACGTGAACCGTATGTGCAGTAGAGATGGGGGATGCGCTCTTGAACTAATTCATAGAGTTGAATCTTTCAAAGGAGTGAACAATCAGTGATTCAGAAAAAAAGAACGGTAGCTCCAAACGTTTCCCACGGCAGAGAGAGAGAGAGAGAGAGAGAGAGAGAGAGAGAGAGAGAGACGGAGCATATCAGCAGCGCCTCTGCTGGTCAGAGCACAGTGCACGCCACACAACACAGCCAGCGCCGGCCTCTGCCCTGCTTCTACCTTGGCTGCCTGCATTGTGCAGTGCCCCATTGGATTTTGTGTTTCACATATGCCGTGCCGTCCATGTGCGTCGTCTGCCGCGCGCAGTGTCTGGCGCAGCTTAACTTCGCATCGCACTCTGTCGGCGATCGTTTCAGTCGCACGTCCTGCCCTCTGGGCAGTTGATGCGAGCAACAGGACAGAGAGCCACCTAGCGGATAACATAGGAACTACTTGCAACAACCTGCTCGCAAGGGAACGGACGATTTTTTTCGGAGCGGGTGAGTTCACCGCTCCCCCCACCCTCGGAACTCGCCCGCTCAACGCTCACCCCACCGTCTCGACTCTAGCCAGAGCGTTGAGCAAAGCGACTCAGGTGTCACTCTGGTCTCTGCGGTCTCAGCTCACGCAGTAATACAGCTCGCGGCTCGACCCGCTCGACTCAGCGCCTCTGCATCAGAGTTCTTCCCTACTGGATATTGTTCTTCGTAGTAATACCGCTATGTATATTACATTATTATGTTACGTATACATCAATTGTTTTTATTTTATTTTTATTTGTTTAAACTGATTAGATTAGGTTCCTGATGACTCCTCTTACTATAGGATTTTTATTATGGACACTCGAATTTACGCTTTAATTACGAGCGAACCGATAAACGTATCGCAAAATGTGATACACCAATATTTTCCTTGTTTTATTCTGCGTAAGGCTATATGCAGCACTTTCGTTTTACAGTCAAATTTATATATTTTTTATTCTTATTCTGGTACGGATTTTGCGATTTTAGGCGTCTTCGGAAGGAAACGTTCACTTTAAAAATATATGGCTTGCGATGAATTTGTATGAGGTTAATGAAATTTTAATACATTATAGCCAAATATATTGTTAATGTAAATCTCAAGTTACAACATCCAAAAAACCACGATAGTTCAAAATAAATCAATAATCAAAAACTTTGTCATATCGTGGAAATTTCAATAAACAATACAAAATTCTTACTCATTATCTGTGTTACTTAAAAATAGGATCAAATAAGATCAAAATACAGGTGTAGTACTGGAATAAACCAAGTTTAAAGGACAATGTGCCCTCCATTTATTTTCTATTGTAAATGAGTGGTGAGTCATGAAAAAGAGCTAATTCATTTCAGGGAGTGAACAGTTCTGATCCAATCTCTGAAAAGAACAGTTTTGCCCATCTCTAATGTGCAGTTGACGGACTTTGAGCGAGGGCGTATAGTGGGCATGCGGGAGGCCGGGTGGACGTACCGCCGAATTGCTCAACACGTGGGGCGTGAGGTCTCCACAGTACATCGATGTTGTCGCCAGTGGTCGGCGGAAGGTGCACGTGCCCGTCGACCTGGGACCGGACCGCAGCGACGCACGGATGCACGCCAAGACCGTAGGATCCTACGCAGTGCCGTAGGGGACCGCACCACCACTTCCCAGCAAATTAGGGACACTGTTGCTCCTGGGGTATCGGCGAGGACCATTCGCAACCGTCTCCATGAAGCTGGGCTACGGTCCCGCACACCGTTAGGCCGTCTTCCGCTCACGCCCCAACATCGTGCAGCCCGCCTCCAGTGGTGTCGCGACAGGCGTGAATGGAGGGACGAATGGAGACGTGTCGTCTTCAGCGATGAGAGTCGCTTCTGCCTTGGTGCCAATGATGGTCGTATGCGTGTTTGGCGCCGTGCAGGTGAGCGCCACAATCAGGACTGCATACGACCGAGGCACACAGGGCCAACACCCGGCATCATGGTGTGGGGAGCGATCTCCTACACTGGCCGTACACCACTGGTGATCGTCGAGGGGACACTGAATAGTGCACGGTACATCCAAACCGTCATCGAACCCATCGTTCTACCATTCCTAGACCGGCAAGGGAACTTGCTGTTCCAACAGGACAATGCACGTCCGCATGTATCCCGTGCCACCCAACGTGCTCTAGAAGGTGTAAGTCAACTACCCTGGCCAGCAAGATCTCCGGATCTGTCCCCCATTGAGCATGTTTGGGACTGGATGAAGCATCGTCTCACGCGGTATGCACGTCCAGCACGAACGCTGGTCCAACTGAGGCGCCAGGTGGAAATGGCATGGCAAGCCGTTCCACAGGACTACATCCAGCATCTCTACGATCGTCCCTATGGGAGAATAGCAGCCTGCATTGCTGCGAAAGGTGGATATACACTGTACTAGTGCCGACATTGTGCATGCTCTGTTGCCTGTGTCTATGTGCCTGTGGTTCTGTCAGTGTGATCATGTGATGTATCTGACCCCAGGAATGTGTCAATAAAGTTTCCCCTTCCTGGGACAATGAATTCACGGTGTTCTTATTTCAATTTCCAGGAGTGTATTTATCGTCCATGTTTCACTTTCATACAAGGCTACATTTCATGCAAATACTTTCAGAAAAGACTTCCTGATACTTAAATCAAAATTCGATGTTAACAAATTTCTCTTCTTCAGAAACACTTTCCTTGCCATTGCCAGTCTACATTTTATATGCTCTCTACTTGACCATCATCAGTTATTTTGCTCCCCAAATAGCAAAACTCATCTACCAGTGCAAGTATCTCATTTCCTAACGTAATGCCCACAGCCCATACGAAAGTGTAAAAGCGATGCTCAAGAAACGTAACTGGATTATCATTCGAAGAAAGCCGATAATGTTCTCACGAAATCATGTATTCGAGAAAGACTGTGTGACCATTCTGCTGCCCCGTCACATATTAAATGAAGAAAACTTCACAAACGAATACTGCTGAAGAAGAAGAAGAAGAAGAAGAAGAAAAGAATCATTTTATTGGATGACCGGTTTCGAAACAGCTACGTTGCCATCATCGGATCTGTAAGAGGATGAACAGAAGTTTATAGAAAAATATCTTACAATCATGATACTAAACTTGATAAAGTGTCTCGTTACATTGTAACATACCTTTTGCTTTACAATTTTTACTACATATTTTCCATCAATGTTGCGCGTCGCTTCACGTTGTATATGCACTTCATACTAGCATGAAGATCACTACACATCGGCATCTCAAATACAAAAGTATTATGTACAAACATAATCGTAACTATATTGCGCCGATTGCAAGTGTTCATTCACCACCAGCTGGCAACTAACAGAGAAGTGGTGTAAACACAACGATCTCTATGTACGTCAACCTGAAGGTGCTGTGGCAGTTGGCTGGATTATTGTCTCATATACAGTATAAAACATACATACCTACATAATAGGCAATACATTATTAAGGACCATTTTATTTCCATTATTATACAATCCAACTCAGAGAAAAATAGAAATTTTTACGTATAATTAATGTATCTATCTTTCATAATTTTGTAGGCTAAAATTTGTATGACATACGTTAAGAAACAAGAATTAGGCTCGCCTCGCAAAATGCTAAATATAGACAATAATTTAGAAAGAAATTCTTCAAGCAGGACATTGTTATTCTGGGGTACTCTGTGTTATGTTTATAATTTACATCTGCATGTCCATAGTTACGTTTCGAATTTCTTATCATCATGGCTCGGCATATTTTTTGTTGTTATTTTATTTTTGGAAACTAGTGCTATACATAGAATATTAT
Organism: Schistocerca americana; assembly: GCF_021461395.2. Classification (NCBI taxonomy): domain Eukaryota; kingdom Metazoa; phylum Arthropoda; class Insecta; order Orthoptera; family Acrididae; genus Schistocerca; species Schistocerca americana. The sequence continues at coordinate 206,424,047 of NC_060124.1, read as the reverse complement.
AAACAGATAACCGTTAAAAATAACAGCATTATTTTTTTAATCATAAAATCACAATGTTCATCTACATCCCTTACATCGCCCAATGTCTAGGTGCACAATGGGGGTGTAAGTGGAATGACGTTCATCATGATCCATCTCATAAAATGGAATTAAAAAGGTTTCGAGTTGTAGTTAGAATTTATATAGGAAGTAATACAAATCTAAGTAATACATCGAAATGTACAACAAATTTTATCAACTATTTCATGTTGAAAAATGAGTATATTGTTCTTTCTTACAGAATCTCAAAATCTGTTTAATACATTTTATATACCAAAATCAATAATTCACAATTACTAAAGCCAAAAATTTATTGGGTCATTAGAAACCTTCCTTGTCGTCCAACGATATGATTTAAATCAAGAGAAACATATGATTTCCACTTGCATTTCCATATTATATACAAATAAAACATCATGAACAAAGAAGGGTGTTAATTACGTATATGGAACACCTGTGTTTATCGTACTACAACAAAGGTATGATTATATGAATACGTCACTAGATGTCTAAGTGGAATTAACAGATTACAAGTATTGAAAAGCATAGGCATGTTTCATGTGTACAAGATCAAGATAACGTATTACCGACTGCCTGGGGTATTGTACAATCGACAGATCTTTATCGTAAGACATCCCTGGAGACGGATACTGTCCGACCTTTTAGCGAAGAAAATCTTAAGGAAAAAGATATCGACCATGAGGGCCCCTCAGTGGCAAAATGAGAGTTAGGGAACGACCACATTCAGGACCTCTGCAATGCATGTAAATTGCCAGCTGATGCGAACATACGCTGTCCAGCATTGCAGGTCACCATAGAGAAGGCTACAGGTCACCCAAGGTCTAGGTGAAAGGGCTCACACAGCAACAGTTCTCCTATACTACAGCTAGGAACAGAAAACGCAGCATCTCTGCAGTGCAAAGAAACAAAGAGGTGACATGACACACATGCCACCCAGAGTCTGGGCTAAAAAACTAATTCTAGGAGACAAAATGCCAATTCATCTCCCAGCCACTACAGACATCTAAACTAATATATAATGACGAACATTTGAAGACAAACATCTGTATTTGCCTACTGGTATAGCGTCCCTGTATTTTTAAGTTAGTCACTCGGCTTCTAGTTGAGTTTATTTTGCGAAATTTAAAAACAAACATGGTAACACAAATCAAAGAATGCTTATGCACCCATACGTCTAAAACAATAGTCCAAAACTAGTGCGCTACAAAAAAAAACTGTGTGAGTGTCAATATAAACGTCACATACTGTCCACGTCAAACCCATATGAACGTTGTCTTCCTTTACATCACATATGAAAAGTAAAACATCATGTGCTAAGACGGGTATTATATTGAACATACACTGAGTTGACAAAAGGCATGGGATAGCGATACTCGCACATGTACAGATGGCAGTAGTGTCCCGTACACAAGGTATAAGAGGGCGGCGCTCTCATTTGTAGGAAGGCGAGTCCTGTGAAAAGGTTTCCGATGTGTTTATGGCCTCACGACGAAAATTAACAGACTTTGGACGGGGAATGATAGGTGGAGCCAGACACAAGGGACATTTCATTTCGGAATCGTTAAGGGAATTCAATATTCTGAGACGCACAGAGTCAAGAGTGTCCCAAGAATATCGAATTTCAGGCTTTACCTCTCACCACGGACAACGCAGTGGTCAACGGCCTTCACTTAACCACCAACAGCAGCGGAGTTTGCACAGAGTCGTCAGTACTAACAGACAAGCAACACTGCGTGAAACAACCGCAGAAATCAATGTGGGACGTACGTCAAACAGATCCGCTAGAACAGTGCGGTGAAATCTGGCACTAATGGGCTGCGGCAGCAGTTGACCGACTCCATTGCCTTTGCTAACAGCACGACATCGCCCGCAGCGTCTCTCCTGGGCTCGTGATCACATCAGTTTAACCCTAGACGTCTGGCAAACCGTAGCTTGGTCATTTCATTTGGTAAGAGCTGATGGTAGGGTTCGACTGTGGCGCAGACCCCACAAAGCCATGGAACAAAGTCTTCGACAAAGCGCTGTGCAAGCTGACGGTGGCTCCATAGTGGTAATGGTTGTGTTAACAGGGAATGGAATGAGTCCTCTGCTCTGAAAGGTGGCTACACTGAGCCACAGCGCCAGAGAGTTTTGTTCGGCCGCCTCCACTGGCAGTGATTATTGAGAAGTAGCGGAGGGAGTGCTTGTCGAGAACTCGTAGTAGGCAGTGCTTGCTGAGATGTGGTAGTGAAAAGTTCTTGTCGAGATGTCGTAGTAGTGAGTGCTTGTTCCATGTTTTATGCAGTTATTTGATGGGCTAGATAGCAGATGTTGTTCTAATGGAGATGTTGTAATGATTAGAGTGCTTTTCGTCAATATATATGAAGGTAACAAAACTTGGTTTTTTTTCTCATTATTTCAATGTCATGAATAATGCGTCATTACAGGTTCAGTCAACAAAGCATCTGGCTTGTGTTCTTGTATTAGAGTGTAATTCTGGTTTTCTTGCGCAATTATAGTATTTCTAACTTTTTTTATCACTTCAGTATAAATGGTATTTGAAATTTCTTGTCTTATTGAAGAAGAACCGTGCCAGATGTGTACGTTGAGTCATACTTCCACACACAGAACAGTTATACTTGTGCTTTGGTTTCGTAGGTTTTACAGTTGCTGGGGACTTAATTAATTAATTGTGTTAACGGAAATTTCATTTCATTCTTTGTTGTTGTTCTATGCAGTCAGATTGCGTACAGATACTAGTCAGGGACTGCGTAATCGGACAGTTAGCCACTAAAAAATTAAAAGTATTTGCATTCTTTTTAAATAATTAAGCCCCCATGCACGTGGCGACCGCTGCTTCGGATCGTCCCTTGGAATTATTCTGATTGTAAAAATAGTAGACAGTAGTATTGTTGTAGTAATTTGTAGTTTAGTAATTGTAATCTATTTTGCATGTGTAGATTTGGTAATTGTCATTCTTCTAATGGTATTTCAGAATTTAATTTTGTTGTCTTGTATACGCGTTTGACAATTTGGTGCAATTATTTCAATCGTTCGTTAGGCGTGTTTGTCTGGAAGTATTTTGTGTGAATGGTATTGTTGGAGATAAAGTCTCATTGTGTGTAATTTTCGTATAGCGACGAGTTTTGTATGTTTTGTAAATGATTACGCGATCGATGAAAAAGGCAAAAATGATGAATAGTCAGAATAACGAAATTGTTGACATGGCGAACTCGCCAACACAGGAGAACAGGATGATGAATAATGAAGTGGAAAACAATATGATAAGTCGGGAAAATAGTTCGGAAACAGTTCAAAATTTATCACAATCGAAAAATTTTCAGAATACGTGGTTAACGACAGAAGATATGGAGCAGTTGATGAGTGCAATATTAAATTTCGGATCTGAATTAAAAACAGAGTGAGGAACAATTAGAACTGAGATGAAAGCAATGGCAACACGGTTATGCTCACAAATAGGAACAATTAAAACCGAGATGGAAACAATGGAAACACAGTTAGGCTCACGAATAGGGACATGTTTCAAAAACATGAAAAATGAATCAAAGAAAGAAATCAGAGAAGAAGTACAACCGATTTTGAATTCTCACAATAATAGATTAATTGCAGTAGAGATTAGACAAAAGGAACAGGAAGAAAGAGATTGCGTGATAGTACAAAAATTTTCAGAGTTAAATTTACAACGTGCACACGATAAGGAGGAAATATTTGAATCGAGGAATCCGTACCAAATGACAGAATAAATAATCTAACACAACAATATGAACAGTTAACTACCAAATGTGCCAATACTGAAACCCGAGTCGCGACACTTACGGAAGACGTAAATAAACAGAAAGAACAAATGGGTGATTTATCGGAAAGAGTTGAGGAGATTTCAGATAAATTGACAAGTCTTAGTTTAAATGGGGACAGAGATTCAGATGATACGGCACCATTGCCATTTGCAGAAACCGAAGAGTACCAGAACATAAATAAACATGTTGAAAATCAGGGAAAATTTAATGAACGCTTTAAAAGGGAAGTTGAGGCATTACGAAAGCAAGTCAAACATATTGAAGGCGAAATCGTAGGAAAAGACAGCAGAAGAAATTTAGAATCACAGATAGCAGAGGGCTTTGAAGAAAATAATTTATTTCATTTACGAGAAGCAACAAGAGAGCGCCAGGCGCGCGAACTTGACAATAATCGTCATTGGGACTGGGACAGATGCGGTAGGTCTTTGTAGCCACGAGGAGAAAACTTTGACGATAAACACTTCTTGACTGTTCGGAAATTTAAGATCTTTCGCAATTCTAAGAACGACATACATCCATGTTCATGGTTAGATCAATTTACGTACGCACTTCCACCAAATTGGCCACTAAGTCACAAACTAGAAATTATGTGCGGCTCTTAAAGTCCTCAGGGGATTCACTACACTAAGTGAATATGTGCCGTAGCGTGCATAGGGCCCCGAGCTGTAGTGGTGCTATTTCCCTTTTAGTTTTCTGCACCGCTGCCTACTCTTTTACTATTCCTTGCGTCTGTCAAAACTACTCTTCGACTATCGATCTATCTAGAGAGTAAGTAAACAATAACCGGATATGACTATTTTACCCAAAAGTGTTTTCGGAAATTACCATTTGGACTATATACTGTATCTTCAGCAGCATTCATTCGTAGTTTAAACGAAATTTTACCTGTTTATCTTCGTGACAATATTACTTCATATGTTGACAATATTCTTATTGCTAAACATTCTTGGAGTGAGCACAACAAAATTTTGGATTCATTATTACGTATTTTTGCAAGAGTTGGCATTACAGTGAACTTGGAAAAATCTGAATTTGGTCGTTCTCAGGTGAAATTTCTCGCTCACATTATTTCTACAGAAGGTATTCTTCCTGATCCAGAAAAACTTGACGCTATTCGTAATTATGCTGTTCCTACTACAAAACGTGATGTTCGTAGTTTCCTTGGTGTCTGTAATTTTCTTAGACGCTTTGTTAGATTGGACAATTTGGCCACACCTCGTTTTTGCGAACTATCTGGAAAGTTCTTTTTAAATGAAAATCGGTTGACAACTCTGTTTGGTTAGTTTGTATTCCTGATGAGTGGGTTAATAAGCTGATTTGGTATACGCATTTCAGTTATGCACACTTTGGTCCCAGAAAATGCTTTCATAAATTACGAGAAAATTGCTACTTCAATAATATGGAAAAACGTATTCGATCTGTTCTTGCCAAATGCAAATTATGTCAAAAGGCTAAGCCGCCAACTATTTCTCACAGAGCACCGTTGTTTCCTATCATTCCAGCGAAATTAAAGGACATGGCTGCAGTCGATTTGTTCGGTCCAGTGGTTCGTTCTACTAATGGTTTTGCGTACATTTTAGTAGCAGTGGAATTGACATCAAAATATGTGTGTTTTACACCTTTACGCAAAGCAACAGCTCGTTCAGTATCTAATGCTTTCATCAAACATTTTCTTAAAGAAGTGGGTCATGTTGATAAGGTTATATCAGATAATGGATCACAGTTTCGCTCTAAAATTTGGCTTCGTACTCTACGGCGTCGTAAGATTAAACCAATTTTCATTTCACTTTTTCACCCTCAATCTAACGCTTCAGAGAGAGATGGATGAAGGAAATCAATAAATTGTGTCGTCTTTATTGTCATCAGAATCACAGAACTTGGGATCAGTATCTTCATATTTTTCAAAACATTCTGAATGAACTTCCTAATGACTCAACTTCTCTACCGCCTATACTGATATTAAAAAACAAAGCACCGACAAATCGCATTTCTGAAATCGTTCCTTTTCCGCCCACACGGAAACTGCGGCATTCTGAAGTTGTCAACCTGGCTCTGCAAAATATTGCATCTGCGGCTGCTAGAAGAGAGAAATCAGCTAAACGTCCTGGTCGTTTAAAAATTTTGTCAGTTGGTCAAAAGGTGTTAATTAAGTCTCATCGTTTGTCTCACAAAGGAAAAGGCTTGTGTCGCAATTTTTTTCTTCTTTATAACGGTCCATATAGAGTTCACAAAATTATTCATGATAACACTGTCGAAGTAGAAACTCTTGCCGGCCGAAGTGGCCGTGCGGTTAAAGGCGCTGCAGTCTGGAACCGCAAGACCGCTACGGTCGCAGGTTCGAATCCTGCCTCGGGCATGGATGTTTGTGATGTCCTTAGGTTAGTTAGGTTTAACTAGTTCTAAGTTCTAGGGGACTAATGACCTCAGCAGTTGAGTCCCATAGTGCTCAGAGCCATTTGAACCATTTTTAGAAACTCTTAAATCTCGACGCTCTAAGGGAGTACATCATATATCTAACGTTAAAATTTTTGTGGAATGACATACTTTCGAGAAACCAACAGTTATACGTAAACATGCAGAGAATACAAGGATACCGCGCTGTGTTTTGGCGGCGGCACATACTCAAAGCAACAGTCAAGTCTGCGCGCCGCACAAGGCAGTCGTTGACCGCAAACAATTACTTCCTACGTCACGCGCCTACAGCTGATCGAGCGCTCAGTGCGAATGCACTGACAGCCGTAAACAAATACACAGTCTAATTTCTCCGATTAAATTCAGTATAAAGCTATAGTGACTTGTTGAATTATGTTATTAACGTTCAGTATTTTTTCAGGATACGGTTCTATAAAATATTTAAGAACTTCAGGTAAATTCTGTGCGTGTCCGACGTTAAGACGACTTGCTATCGAGAAAATTTCAGGAAGAATGTAATTTCCAAGAAGAAACTAATAAACTAAAAAGGGTAACTATTAATTGAGTTCATTTTTCAGGTAACATATTTCCACTTAGGTACGTACTTTAGACGTAATTTGCTGCTCGCGATTACGTGATTCAGACTTTGTGCTAAATTTCTTGTTCTATGAATTTACGTGTGAAGCGACGTGCTTGCGTACATTTACTGATTTTGACAATGATTGATTAATGAACAGTGTTGTTATTTGTATATATTATGCTTTTTCACTGATGTCATATTTTTTAATTATGTGCCTGCTGTGCTTATTTATTTAAATTATAATTGTCACCTGATTAATTGTGCTGACTGTGGTTATGTATGTAAGTTATACTTTGTGATTTATCTGCTTGCGCCTTCATGTTTACTTATTAAGATTACATATGAACATTTATTTGCTTATGCTGATATGATGCTAATGACCTGTTTATTATGTTAGATAACATATTTGCTGCCTTGCTTGTGGAGTGCATATTTACACATTTCTGTTTTGTTGTCATAACTACTCTTTAATTTGGTATATAGAAATGCTGATATACATTGCACGAACATGGAGTTTAGGTCACACTATGGTATTAATTATAGATTGTTCGCTTGGCAGAGCCTCGTTGTAGGAATTGTGCTGCATACACTTGTTGACATTCTGTTCTCTACTGGTATATTTACTCGCTATTGCATGTTTTGCTTATGCTCAGTGCCTTATATTTTTAAGATAAGAAAATGAACTGCTATAATTCTACGAACGACATTAGTACAAGAAACTTCATGGAAGTCACATGAGCTGGAGGTTTTATGAAAGCTGTATAAATTTATGCTAATAGGAAGGAAGCTAACGACATGACATACCAACACTAGGTTTAGACCATTGACAGCTATTACACTGCATTCTTCGTGTGCAATTGAAATAGGAAGTGACACTTGACACAAAAAATACTCCACATGTTTGCTTCTGCCATGATTCTTGAAGTGGTGTACACACTGAAATATCACGATTATTCACACTTCGTAATCGTACTTACTTACTGAAAGTTCTTCGGACTAAAGGCTGTTAGAGGTCATGTATGCATTTCTTTTATTTAATGATGGACAAGGTAACTAAAATGTATCTTATAATTTATAATGAGTAGAAGATTTGGGTCAGATGGATTACACAGAGGTTGTTTGTTGACAGTGTGTCTTCGGATTGTATGGGATGATGAGGTTTGCATTAGGATTTTATCTGTACTTGTTCGAGGAGACTGACTAGAGGAAAGAGTTGTTATGGAAGTGAAATGATATTGGTAATAAGGTTTATATGTATCGACGTATTGAAGAGGTATTATTGAGGTATTATTGAGATTATGTGAAGTTGATGATTATTGGAGTTTTGGTGGACAAGAGGTAAGGTAAATGATATTGATGAAGGTTTATATGTATCGACGTAAGAGGTATTATTGAAGTATTGAGATTATGTGATGCTGATGATTATTGGAGTTTTGGTGGATACGAGGTAAAGCAAGTGAGGAGCATATTTCTTTTGTTTTTGTTGGTCTATATGGAACAAGGAGGATGAAGATGGCAGAATAGAACACTAAAGTGGAAGGAAGATTGTCTACACACACTTTGTTAAATCACTAAGCAGTACATACTTTTTTTTTTTTGGAAAGAGGAAGTATTTGCATATCTTGGCACACTGACAGTTGTTCAGAAACCGTACATTTTGATTTGGCTTGGTAAACATTGGCCTTGACATGATGACTATGACGTTGACTAACTATTATTGACGGTTATACATTGCTGCCACTACTACTTGATACACATGTCGAACATCAAACCTTTGACAGAATTGCATTTACACAGTTAACACTATTCAATTACACAGTAGTACTTAATGTGGATGAAAGATGAGTGAGTGTGTTTTGTGTGTTTTCCTTTCCTAATCCCAAATAATTAGTCCCAACCTATCTCCCAAATATTATTTTACTTGTTTATAGTGGCTTGCACTGACACTCATAAATATTATAGGTTTACTGATATTTGTGCATTTGTAATAGTTAAGATGACAATTATCTGATATCATTTGTGTGTTTATTGTAATTTGTATGTTTAGGGTAAGAGCATTGAGAATAATTTTGTAAAAGCAATTGTGTGTGCATTCAAACTGTTGTTCACACCTGCACCTGTTCAGCATTGATGTGTGACACTTAGAAATGTTTAATTTCTGCTGATGAACTGTGTGATTAGTGATAGTGAGTATTATGGACTGTTACCTGCACTTTTTCAACATAATGGGTGCCACTTAGAAATGATTAATTTCTGCTGATGAACTGTGTGATTAGGATAGTGAATATTATGGACTGTTACTTGTACTTTTTCTACATGATTGGTGCCACTAGGACATGTTTAATTTCTGCTTATAAACTCTGATGAACAGTGTGATTAGTGATAATGAATATTATGGACTGCTGTCTGCACCTGCTCATCATTGCTAGGTGCCACTGATGAACTGCTTCTACTGACATAATGTCACTTGTTGGTGTCTGCACCTGCTCAACATTGCTGGGTGCCACTGATGAACTGCTTCTACTGAAATGAAGTCACTTGTGGTGTCTGCACCTGTTCAACATTGCTGGGTGCCACTGATGGACTGCTTCTACTGAGATAATGTCACTTGTTGGTGTTGCACCTGTTCAACATGACTGGGTGCCACTGATGGAACTGCTTCTACTGAAATGAAGTCACTTGTGGTGTCTGCACCTGATCAACATTACTGGGTGTCACTGATGGACTGTTTCTATTGAAATGATGTCACTTGTTGGTGTCTGCACCTGCTCATCATTGCTAGGTGCCACTGATGAACTGCTTCTACTGAAAAGATGTCACCTGTGGTGTCTGTACTTGCTCAACATTGCTGGGTGCCACTGATGGACTGCTTCTACTAAAATGATGTCACTTGTTGGTATTTGCACCTGTTGACCATTGCTGGGTGCTACTGCTGGAACTATCAACTACTTGTTTTTTTTTTTTTAATCATTCAAAGCATTTTATGTGAACATTTGTATAAACTGATTTTTTGTATATTGTGTAAACTATTATGTAAAGTCACATGTATGAAAGAATTTGTATTGCTTACTGTATTTCATATATTAGGTTATTGAAAGGTCAGTGCAAAGCCAAAATTTTATCTAGTTATGTGATATTTATGTATTTATTTTATCTTTTATTTTTTGTCTGTACTCTTTTTTTTTTTTTTGGACGAATTTGGTGGTATTTTCACCACCAATGCTGGCAAAAATACCATCAAATTCTAGCCCGTGGAGGAAGGGCATATGAAAGGTGGCTACACTGAGCCACAGCGCCAGAGAGTTTTGTTCGGCCGCCTCCACTGGCAGTGATTATTGAGAAGTAGTGGAGGGAGTGCTTGTCGAGAACTCGTAGTAGGCAGTGCTTGCTGAGATGTGGTAGTGAAAAGTTCTTGTCGAGATGTTGTAGTAGTGAGTGCTTGTTCCATGTTTTATGCAGTTATTTGATGGGCTAGATAGCAGATGTTGTTCTAATGGAGATGTTGTAATGATTAGAGTGCTTTTCGTCAATATATATGAAGGTAACAAAACTTGGTTTTTTTTCTCATTATTTCAATGTCATGAATAATGCGTCATTACAGGTTCAGTCAACAAAGCATCTGGCTTGTGTTCTTGTATTAGAGTGTAATTCTGGTTTTCTTGCGCAATTATAGTATTTCTAATTTTTTTTATCACTTCAGTATAAATGGTATTTGAAATTTCTTGTCTTATCGAAGAAGAACCGTGCCAGATGTGTACGTTGAGTCATACTTCCACACACAGAACAGTTATACTTGTGCTTTGGTTTCGTAGGTTTTACAGTTGCTGGGGACTTAATTAATTAATTGTGTTAACGGAAATCTCATTTCATTCTTTGTTGTTGTTCTATGCAGTCAGATTGCGTACAAATACTAGTCAGGGCCAACCGTTTACGACACTTCGTAATCGGACATACAGCTACGAAAAATAAAAATTATTTTCATTTATTCAATTAAGCCCCCATGCAGCTCCAACTGAACTAGAAATGGTTATGAACGGCTACTTGGGAAATATCTCTAGCCATTCATAGACTTCATATTCCCAAACAACGATGGAATTTTTATGGATGACAACGCGCTGTGTCACTGGTCCACAATAGTTCAAGATTGGTCTGAAACTCAAATGATTTGGCCACACAGATCGTCCAACATGAATCTCATCCAACATCGAGAGGTCAGTTCGTGCACAAAATCCTGCGCTGGCGATACTTCCGCAATTATGGACGACTATACAGGCAAAATAGGTCAATATTTCTGAAAGGGACTTCCAACGACTTGTTGAGTCCATACGACGTCAACCCGCTACTCTTCGCCTGACAACAGGAGGTCCGACACGATATTAGGAGGTGTTGCATGACTTTTGTCACCTCGGCGTAAATTTCTCGGTGTATGAATACTTTGCTGGACGTCTAAGTGGATCTAAGGATTACAGGTATTACACAGAATTTTTTTAGTCATCAGTGTTCTGACTGGTTTAACGCGGCCCGCCACGACTTCGTCTCCCGTGCCAACCTCTTCCTCTCGGAGTAGCACTTGCAACCTACTTCCTCAATTATTTCCTGGATGTATCCAAATCTCTACCTTCCTCTACAGTTTTTGCCCTCTACCGCTCCCCAATGTCTTACCTGATTTCCTACGATCTTGTCCCTTCTTCTTGTTAGTGTTTCCACATATTCCTTTCCTCGCCGATTCTGTGGAGAACCTCATCATTCCTTACCCTATCAATCTACCAAATTTTTAACATTCTTTTGTGGCACCGTATGTCAAGTGCTTCGATTTTCTTTTTTTCCGGTTTTCCCACAATTCATGTTTCACCACCACACAATGCTGTGCTCCACACGTACATTCTCAGCAATTTCTTTCTCAAATTAAGGTTGATACTACAAGATTTCTCTTGGCCAGAAATGCTCTTTTTGCCAGAGATAATGCATATGTTGATATGTACAGGATAAGAGGACGTAAATAACAACAGTACTGTGCATCGTGTAAGAATCAAGTCACTCCACAATATGTACTCCACAGATATCCGGCCTAACACCAGATATCGAAACAATTTTCGTGTAAATAGACACTAGCTATAAAGGCCATCCTGTGGCGTAACCTTCTTGGTGCAAGGCGACGATTTCTCTCGTATTGGAAATCGTCGAGTGTTGACAGTATTTCCGAACAGTACCTTTACTGATGATCGGGACACTGATTAGTTATCGCCTCGCCCATTCTGACATCCTATGGTATTTTAATGGGATCTTTTCCTCGAGATCCCTAGGTGCCAGCAGCTATCGGACTGCAGAAAACTTCACAGAGAAAACATTCGCGCGAACTCCAGCCTCTGGGATTTTAGTCTTGCCCCGTAATCAGAAAACTTCCAACTCTTTTGCTGATGTCTTCCCGGTTCCAGTATTGAGCCAGAAATTCAGAGCCCGACTGTACCAAGTCCGCACACTAGCGTCTTGTTATTTGCCAATACAGGCTCGCCTCGGATATGAGGTTTGTCCTAAGGAGTTTAACTAGTGTCGCACCTAGTGTAGGAACGGATCGTGGCTATGTCCGACCACAAAACCAAAACATCACCATCACTTTCCTTCCAGGGATTAGGCTGTTGCTTGTTCCAAACCCTCAAACAAAATCATTACCGTCTTTCACGAGGTCTTCCAATATCTGTTTTCCCCATTCGGCTTGCTGTTCGGGATCTTCTAGGGTATTCTGAGACCTGGCATTCTCATGAATTGTCTCCAATCTAGGTGATATTTTTGAACTTTTTCATTCATGTTAAACATATAGAATTCTGTAATTCTGTTTTAATATCTTCATTTCTGATCACGTCTCTTCTTGTGCAGCCCTTCGTCTTCCTTGGAAACCTCATCTCTGCTGCTAGAATTTTATTTTATTTTATTTTGTGGTATCCCAGCTGTCGCTTCCACACGGTGACACAGGAACAGCCATCAGTTTATAGAATTTTATGAAGGTCTTTTTTGTACTTTATGGCCCAGTTTTCTCTTAATAGTACCACAGACAGCTTGGAATATGTGTATTTTATTTTCAGTATCAGTCAAAATCAAAATTTACAACATAGCCTGAATAAAAGATCTGAGAGACCTGCTCTAAAACTGTATCATCCAAAACAATTTTTGGCTAACTGGATATTTTCCTCGGAATGTCATTATTTTCTTTTTATTACTAGAAATTTTAAAACTGTATGTCGCTAATGAGGAATATCTGAATGTACTTTTGTTTGAAGATGACATCGTTATTATTCAAACGAATGAAGGTGAGGGTAATTTCCACATTTGTGTGTGCCTAGCATTGTGTGTTGTCTAATAATACAATGTGTGATGATTAACAAGTACTAAGAGAGAAACAGAAGGGAAATTTGTCAGAGTTCAATGAGCACAAATGGCTGATACCGTGCCATGGAGTGGAAGAGTGGACACTAAAACGCTCCCAAATAGGGGCAGTATAAGGTACGATCTGTAGCAAAAACTGCGGCCTGTGACTGCCGAGGGCCTGAGGCAGCTCCTCTCTAAGCAAAATCAAAATGATGGTTGCCACTCGAGCAGCAGTACCTCTCTCGGTGATGGTAAACAGCCTCGCGTTACTCGGTCGGCGTGCTCCAGTAGCCACTGGTGCCAGTTCAGCTGCTGGAGCTGGCCGTATCGCGCTGCCCTTGGCGGCAGCCGACATGGGGGCGTTAAGCAGGCTTAATCCTCTTGAAAGGCCGCCGTTCTCTGTGCCGTGCCGGCCCGGGGCGGCCACCGTTCTCGACGCACACGAGCGAGCAAAACCCACGCGTGCTCGAAGCGAGATCGCGCTGTCAGAAATCCTTTCAGTGTACACTAGCAGGCCTCGCAGCGATAATCGCGCAGCAGTACTAGCAACAACTCTGAGAGGAGAAAGCAGGCAGTGTTTGCTTATTTCGTTTATGAATGTATCAAAGTCTACTAGGGAAGTTTTGCAATACGACGCAACAATAAGTCGCACGAGGTTGCTTTTTGCTCTTCTGAGAATACTTCATACTTGCACTGTAGCCGTTGTGCCAAGTCGTTCACTAGCAGGATTAGTTTGAAGTACCTAGTATAGCATCGTGGTCACGAACTGAGATTGGACCAATTTTGCGGTACAACTTCGCGCGTGGTTTAAACATGGGCCACTGCTTTGAAGAAATGACTCCTGCACTCGGTGATACACTATGTGATCAAACGTATCCGGACACCCCCAAAAACATAACGTTTTTCATATTAGGTGCATTGTGCTGCCACTTACTGCCACGTTCTCTATATCAGCGACCTCAGTAGTCATTAGACATTGTAAGAGAGCAGAATGGGGAGCTCCGCGGAATTCACAGACTTCGAACGTGGTCAGGTGATAGCGTGTCACTTGTGTCATTCGTCTGTACGCGAGATTTCCACACTCCTAATTATTTCTAGGTCCACTGTTTCCGTGGAAGTGGAAACGTGAAGGGACACGTGCAGAACAAAACCCTACAGGCCGACCTCGTCTGTTGACTGACAGACCACCGGCAGATGAAGAGGGTCGTAATGTGTAATAGGCAAACATCTATCCAGACCATCACACAGGAATTCCAAACTGCATCAGTATCTACTGCAAGTACTATGACAGTTGGACGGGAGGTGAGAAAACTCGAATTTCATGGTCGAGCGACTGCTCATAAGCCACACATCACGCCGGTAAATGCCAAACGACGCCTCGCTTTGTATAAGGAGCGTAAACATTGGACGACTGAACATTGGAAAAACGGTGTGTGGAGTGACGAATCACGGTGCACAATGTGGCGATTGATGGCAGGGGGCGGGTATGGAGAATGCCCAGTTAACATGGTCTGCCAGCGTGTGTAGTGCCAACGGTAAAATTCGAAGGGGGTAGTGTTATAGTGTGGTCGTTTCTCATGGGGGGGGGGGGGGGGGGAGGGAGGGGCTTGCACCCCTTGTGTTGCGTGACACTATCGCAGCACAGGCCTACATTGATGTTTTCAGCGCCTTCTTATTTCTCACTGTTGAAGAACAATACGGGGATGGCGATCGCATCTTTCAACACGATCGAGCACCTGTTCATAATGCACGGCCCGTGGCGGAGTAGTTACTGTTGTCACACGACAATAACATCCCTGTAATGGACTGACCAGCACAGAGTCCTGACCTGAATCCTACAGAACAGCTTTGGGATGTTTTGGAACGCCGACTTCGTGCCAGGCCTCACCGGCCGACATCGGTACCTCTCCTCAGTGCAGCACTCCGTGAAGAACAGGCTGCCATTCCCCAAGAAACCTTCCAGCACCTGACTAAACGATGTCTGCGAGAGTGGAAGCTGTCATCAAGGCTAAGGATGGGCCAACACCACACTGAATTCCAGCATTAGCGATGGAGGGCGCCACGAACTTTTAAGTCATTTTCAGCCAGGTGCCCGGATACTTTCGATCACATAGCGTATGTGTCCACGTCGTAGAACTATATTCAGGTGGTACAGAGAATTCCAAATAGGAAATTTCACTCTGGAGGCCGCTGAGAGGATGGGATGGGCACACGATCATCAGTTACGGAGGAAAAGATTGATGCTGTGGGGAAAATGCTAGACGAAGATAAGAGAGTGACCTATAAGCAGATACCTCAGGGGATAAATGCACCAACAATTCGTTCGACTCTGCATGATCATCTGCAAGTAAAGCAACTTTGTTGTCTCTGGGTGCCGCACAGACGGGCGGAAGAGATGACACGATATGTGACCTGGTGCTGGGAGATGATAAAGAAGTTTTCTAAGGGACAATCCCAGTATGTGAATAACATCGTGACAGGCGACCAGACTTGGCTGTACTATTATGTCGTGCCGACTAAGACTCAAAACGGAGTTTGGGTCTTTAAAGTTGACGACACACCCGTAGCTGTCAGAAAATTCTGATCAGTAAAGCAGAAAATGATAGCTGTTTCTTCTGTTTTTTAAATCGAGTGGAATTGTGGAACGTGTTGTTTTGGACACACAGGAGACAGTCACAGCTAAGTGGTACTCTGAGCTGTGCCTGCCGAAAGTCATCAAATCTTTGAAGAAAATGCGACCGCAGTCAATAATGTACACTTGGTTCCTCCATCCTCCATCACGACAGCGCACCAACTCACCGCGCCATAGCATGCACCGAATATCTGCGGAGTACAGGACTGAACATTGGCGGAGTTGCCATTTGTACTCACATGGTCGATGTGAAAAGGTATCCGACGTGATCATGGCCGCAACACGGGAGTTAAGATACTTTGAACGCGGAACGGTAGTTGGAGCCAGACGTACTGGACATTCCATTTCGGAACTCGTTAGAAAATTGAATATTCCGAGATCTAGGGTGTCAGTAGTGTTCTGAGGATACCACATTTTAGGCATTACCTCTCACCACGGACAATGCAGTGGCCGCCGACCTTCACCGAGATCAGCGGCGTTTGCGCAGAGTTGTCAGTAATAACAGATAAACAACACTGCGCGAAATAACCGGACAAATCAATGTGGGATGTACGACGCATGTATTCGTTACGGTAGCGCAGCGAAATTTTGCGTTAATGGGCTATGGCAGCAGACGACCAACGTGAGTGCCTTTGCTAACAGCACGAATCGCCTGGAGCGCCTTTCCTGGGCTCGTAACCATATCGGTTGTACCCTAGACGGCAGGAAAGCCGTGGCCTGGTCACATGAGTCCCGATTTCAATTGGTAAGAGCTGATGGTAGGATGCTAGTGTGGCGGGCCGGCCGATGTGACCGAGCGGTTCTAGGCGCTTCAGTCTGGAACCGCGCGACCGCTACGGTCGCAGGTTCGAATCCTGCCTCGGACATGGATGTGTGTGGATGTCCTTAGGTTAGTTATGTTTAAGTAGTTCTAAGTTCTAGGGGACTGATGACCTCAGCAGTTAAGTCCCATACTGCTCAGAGCCATTTGAACCATTTTCGAGTGTTGCGGAGACCCGTCGAACCTGTCGACCCAAGTTGTCAACAAGACACTGTGCAAACGGTGTGGGCTGTGTTTATGTGGAATGGGCTTGGCCCTCTGGTCCAATTGAATCTATCATTGACTGGAAATGGTTACTTTCAGCTACTTGGAGACCATTTGCAGCCATTCATTGGCTGCATGTTCCCAAGCAACGATGGAATTTTTATAGATGACGATGCGCCTTGTCACCGGGCCACAATTGTTCGCGACTGGTTTGAAGAATATTCTGGGCAGCTCGAGCGAATGATTTGGCCACCCTGATGCACAACATGAATCCCCTCCAATATTTACGGTACGTACTCGAGAGGTCAGTTTGTGCACTGAATCCTGCCCCGGCAACACTTTCGCAGTTATGGTCGCAGTATAGCTCAATACTTCTGCAGGCGACTTCCAACGCATTGTTGAGTCCATGTCACATAGAGCTGTTGCACTGCGCCGGGCAGATGGAGATTCGACAAGAGGTATCCCACGACTTTTCGTCACTTCAGTGTGTAGTCTCCTCCACTGTGAGGCTTCAACGACGTTTCGAAATAACGGCCCGGAAATCAAGCTACATTTCGCCACCTTGAGCGATTTCTATGTTAAATAAACAATAAATTCCAAAATTATCCTGCCCCTTCCCACCGATGACCCTCTATGTATTGCCTGCGGACCTAAGAAAATTAGCTCAGCAGTATTAATTGAGTAATTATGACTAACGATTTGTCCATTAATGAATCAATCAGTCTGAGTTTTGTATCAATATACTCGGATTTTTGTTGGGAGTTCGAATCTGAGATCAGAATTAGAGGATTAATTTCATTACCCTCTCTTCCTTTGTGGTGGTGACTGATCTAGACAGAGGCTTGCCCTCGTAATGTGCGTTATTTTCTTGACAAGGTCACTGCGTAACACCACTGGCAAGATACGACACGTGCGAAGACATGGACTGAGAGCAGTGTTCCGGCCTGCCTCCAAGAAACGAGATATGTTACACTCCATTAAAGATAACACTAGTCTTCGAGTACCTGGCGCGTATTGTGTCCCTGTGACTGCGGTAGCATTTACATAGGACATGCTACGCACTGTTGCTGAGCATTGTGCTACCGAGTCGCAACATATTAACCGAAGGCAACTTAAGTCAGCCATGGCTACACATTGCCTAGAAAACGGACGTAAAATACAATTTGAAAGGACGAGAGTCTTCACTCGTGCATCAACCTTTTGGGATTCTGTTACAAAGGAGGTGGCCGAAATTATAGTACACAGCAAAAATTTTAACAGAGACCAGGTGTATACACTTAGCAGTGCACAGGGCGGGTCCCACGCTTGTAGGGAGGCGAGGGCACAGTTTCAAACGTGGCGCTGGCCTGCCGCGGGCCTGATCTGCGATCAGATATGTAAGTCGTCTTCCTTGGATGCCTCACTTCGACCCTCTCTGGAATGTTCCAGACGCTGCTGTCGCATCTGTATAAGCGGAAACCATGCCAGCCGCGACAATCAGCCATTTTTACTCCGGATGACGACTGCTGTGGAAAGCTCAAGTGTTTTATTCGAAGTGACACAGTTTGTAAGTCGAGCAGATTTTATTGAGACTTTTAGACTGTTTAGCTTGTGAAATGGAGTCTCAGTGCATGTGCTGGTTGATTAATTACATCACATTTGTGTAACTGCAACTGTAATTTTGTTGGTAGTGTTTGTCATTGACATCTGTGATCCTTCACCTATTCTTGATTAAAACCTAGGTCATCAGGAGAATGAAAAAATACACATATACATATTACACAAATTAGCCACCAAACAAATTTGCAATACTAATTTAAAAAATAACTTTCTTGCTCATGGAACTGGCTGAGCAACCTATATTTTTTGTGAAGATTTTTTTGTCTTTAATTAGGAAAGTAATCAGTTTCATTAATTTTAATTAAATGAAACTTCTTGGCTGATTAAAATTGTGTGCCATACCGGGATTAGAACAGAGGACCTTTGCCTTTCACAGGGAAGTGTTCCACCAACGCAGTACAGTTGGTAAAGCACTTGCCCGTGAAAGGCAAAGGTCCAGGGTTCGAGTACCGGTCCGGAACACAGTTTTTATCTGACTCGAGAACACAAAATGATTTCTGCTGCGGAGTAGTCATTTTAAACATATGACGGTTACGAAGCAAAACAGAAGACAACTGACATCTCGCGGCTATTAATATGAACAAGACTACGTATTCGTTTCTCCAGTATCCGATCAGTGGCGCAGCGATCGATAGTTTGGACAAAACAATACTTTTTAATACGTATATTCTTTTAGAAACACCCTGTGTTTTAGTTGATTTTATTTAACAATCAGATGTACGTTTAGTTTTTAGTCAAAAACCTCCACAAAATCTTGTTCTGTAGTAGTGTTTCCATTTCGCCACTAGACAGTGCCACAGGTTCTCAAAAGTTGTAACACAACACACTCATGTCGTACTAACACATCTAATTCCAGCTGATGATGGAGGTTTAAGCCTTCGAAACGCTTTTTCAATGTTAATAAAGCGTGACTGGAAAATTATTACAGCAGCCTACCGTAACTGATCAAAAGTATCTGAGCACCATTATGTAATGCGAGTCCACTAGATGTGACGACAGCTGGACCCGTCAGCATAAAAGGAGGCGGGGAGGGGGGGGGGGGCGGGGAGGGAGATGTAGTGTTGCAAGCAGAGAATGGATCGATTAGAACAACTGACTGACTTCGAACGCGGCCTAGTCACTGGATGCCACCCGAGATACAACTCCGTCAGGCACATTTCAACCCTTCTAAAGCCGGCCAAGTCGACTGTTGGTGATGTGATAGTGAGATGGAAACGCGAAGGAACAACAAAAGCTAAACCAAAACCAGGCAGACCTCATGTACTGACGGACAAGAATCGTCGAGTATCGCGGACGGAAAGTAGTAAAAAATCGCCTGAAATCAGAAGAAGAAATCACTCGAGAATTCCAAAGGGCTACCATCAATCCATCTAGCCCGATAACTGTGCTTCGGGAGTTAAAAGAAATGCTATAAATGATTGACAGTGCGTCACTCATTGTGTGCGATAAGTACAGCGTAGATCTGTCAAACCGGTGACAGTAATAAAAAAAATAACTGTCGATGTTGGCAAATTTGATTCTTCAAGAACAATATATACGGAATGGGTTACAATGGCTCAGCATCTCCTCATAAGCCGCTCATTTCTGTAGACAATATTAAGCGACGCTTGAGGTGGTGTAAAGAATCGCGCCAGTTGACAGTGGATGACTGGGAACAAGTGATTCGCAGTGGCAATACGATGGTAGGGTCTGGATCTGGCGAATGCCTGAAGAACGCTACCTGTCATCATGTGTAGTGCGAACAGTGAAGTACGGGGGATGTGGTGTTTGAAGAGAGGAAGTTTGAGGTAAGACTGCAACGCTGCGCACCTAACTTTTAGAAATGAGTATTGGGAGCTAGATAACTTGGTTCACTTGCTCAGAACTGAGAGAAAGACCACCCCACTTCCCTGAGTCATCCATTAACATATTAACTGATTAAGCTGTTTGGTTTTTATAGAAATTCCTTGTTAACATTGTACGCTTTTCAAATCTATGTCCACTTTGTTAAGCATAATAGTATTCAGACCTATGTTGTGTGTTAAGATCACGCGAAGCTTTACTCTGTCTTTTTGAACAATACTTCATTCTAAAATCGTTGGCTTGCAATATCGTTTCATAGGAGAAGTAACACTCCCCATCCCACTGTCTAAATAAGATTTATCATTAGGCATTACCACATTGCACCCATATGGTGTGCAACAGTTTGAATATTTATTTAGGAATAGAAATTTAGCTTAGCCGCTTCAAACAGCTAGTTTGCTGTTGTTCTTTCGAGAGATCTGCAACAATGTTGCTAAGACGCGAGGTAAGTGCATATTTTAACTAGGGACAGATAACTGTTTTATTTCTGCTGCGCATTTAATACAAAGACAAGCTGTATTTAGACCAGTTACACTTCAAAGTAGGTGCTGTTCAGCCACAGGTTAACATAAGAGTTTCAGGCGGATAGCAGTTTGTGAGTGCAGTTTTGGTAATATGTAGACTTTTTATAGAGTGGGACGTAAAGTTGGCCTAAATTACTCACAAAAACACATATAGTGGAGAGGTTACATCTCTTCGGTTAGGGGAGACGAGGCTCGCGCTCACCTTTCCAGGGCTCCACTCCCGCTTGTGGTGCGGACAAATGAAGAAAGAACTGAACAAATAGTACTAGCATACCGGATACGCAAACCAGATAGAGCTAATCTCATGACATATAAATATATAATAAGAGAATTGAATATGCTAATTCAGGTGAGACAGTCTCGAAGTGTTTACCGAAGCCCTCCCACTTGAAATAGTCACGTAACCCGAACAGGCCATGAAGGCCGAACGGTACCTACCGGCCTCTGTGATATCCTCAGCCCACAGGCGTCACCGGATGCGGATATGGAGGGGCATGTGGTCAGCACACCGCTCTCCCGGCCGTATGTCAGTTTCCGAGACCGGAACCACTACTTCTCAATCAAGTAGCCGCTCGGTTTGCCTCACAAGGGCTGAGTGCACACCGCTTGCCAACTGCGCTCGGCAGACCGGATGGTCACCCACCCATGTGCTAGGCCAGCCCGACAGCGCTTAACTTCGGTGATCTGAAAGGAACCGGTGTTACCACTGCGGCAAGGCCGTTGGCCTAGTCATGTAAGGGACCCCTTTTATTGTCGTCTATTATTTTCTTCTTAAGGACATGGCAAAATTTGTTTTCCTTTTCCAAAAGTATTTTACTCATTAAATGTGTTTTTAGTTAACAATGCAATTACGTAAAATATAAAAAAATAACAGCAGTGAGAGAAGCTGCCACAAAAGACGAAGAATTTACCTCTGCAACTTTGATACTAGTTTTTAGTAGCAAACGACCCACCACAGTTACCAAGGCGGAGGGTCACTGTGTAATGTTAATAAATAAATATTCACTACTTACTCTCGTTTCGACTCTTGATGAAGAATTGGTTGTCATTTCTCCACAGTCATTCAGACAACTCACTGAAAGTGTTCCTAGTAGAGTTCAAGCCACAATAAGACAAAGGGTGGAGGCACCCTATATTAATGTCCACTAATACGTGTCTGGATACTTTTGATCATGCAGTGTGCATGATGTCACTCTTATTGGGGCGTTAATAAAAATGAAATAATGAAAACTATCCTGCGTAACAGGCGTGAAGGGTAAAGTCAGATATCAGATGTCCAGATAGATAGTGTGCAGAGTGAACTCCAGAATTATACAATTAATTAATGCAATTCACTGTTCATTTCTCTGTTTCCTGTAGCTATATGGAGTCCATACTGACAACTGATCTCATTTATCCTTGGCCACAGTAACGCAGGATGGCTTCTCGTAATTTTATTTTTATTGACACCACAGTTAAATTGAACCTTGTAGGCTGCTATATTTATTTGATGTTGCCCGATGATAACCGTTTCGATCGAAACTGGCATCGAATATAGGTTTATTCCATCAGAAGCTGTTGTTGGTGCTTAAATATGGCTTTCCGTAAAACTAGGTAACTGGACGGGAATTGAAACCGCCGTAATGCGAATACGACTCCAGCGCGTGACCATTGCACCACATCACTCGATAGTTTATATTTTTCTGTAGGAAAAAAATTGTCTAGGCTGCAGAACCTATACATTTTTTTCCTACTGAAAATATATGACGATTGCTGCACAATGGCGACGATTTATACTCGTTATACTGTGTCTGTTTATTTATTTGTACTTGTTAATGGACCTCAAACCTTACCTAACTCATTCAGTTGCAGGGTTTGAACATTAACAAGGACCTGCGGTCGTGTTTTAATAATAAAAAATGTGGTGCACATTCCGCCTCCACCTCCTTTTTTCATCGCCGAGGAAACTAAGCGCTGTCCCGGAGCTGTGATGTATTTATCTGAAACCATTTCAAGAGTACAGGGCGCCGATTTTCTGCAGCTGAACCCCGTTAATCAAGTTTGTCAAAGTATATGTGCTATGCTGACAGACGCCTGTACTTCCAGTACTTTATGGCGACTGTTCACAACTCATAGTCGAGTTCAGCTTTCGGAAAGATTACGGAATCGCTGCAGATATTGGAGCGCACTTCACGCCCTGTGACAGGTGGGCGGGTGCGGACAGGTTATTGATTGCCGCGAGGTACTGCGAGCTACCTAGCTCGCCATGAGGTGCTGCGAGAGAAATCACTGCCCTCCCCGTCATTCCCACTCAAATTATAAAACAGAGAAACAAGGATATAAACATCATGTTTATTTAATTTTCACAAACACTTCCAAAATCTCAACGTTTAGCTGAGACAGACGTCCACTCGCTGTAGCGTCTCGGAAATACCTGCCTGACCTGAACAAAAGTAACGGCTCCTCCTGGAGAAACAAAGCGCTCATCGTAATCGGAAAAAAATGCTCAAACCATACCCGTTCCGAAGAAGCGCCCTTTAACAGACGCACAAAACTGTAGGACTATGCAGGGCGATTCAGAACGACGTTTTAAAAATTGGGATGCCGGTTCCATATTATATGCTATGAGAGCAAGACGCTGTTGTGTTCGATTCTATTGTTTATCACAACATGCCTGTTTCGGCGTGATTGCCATCTTCATGTTATAAACTCAGGTGATCTTGATATCTATACGATATCGATGTCTCAGTTGCTGTCACACTACTGTACATGTTTGCTCCTTTGATTAAATCCACCAACATCAGAAAACTTATACAGTAATGTAATAGCAACTGAGACATCGATGTCACATGGATATCAAGACCACTTTATGTAACCTGAAGATGGTAATCACTCCGAAACAGGCATGTGTAATAAACAATAGAATTAAACACAGCAGCGTTTTGGTCTCATAGCATAATATGTAATGTCCTCATTTGCCATATACGGCGCAACTGGCCCAGATGAGTACAGACAAGAAAAAATGTACAGTCAACATGAGCTCTAAATTGCGATCTTAAGAGCTACGAGCCCTTGTTCATCTTCGCAACTGTCAAACTTCCATTTCTACACTACCGGCCATTAAAACTGCTACATCAAGAAGAAATGCAGATGATAAACGGGTATTCACTGGACAAATATATTATACTAGAACTGACATGTGATTACATTTTCACGCAATTTGGGTGCATAGATCCTGAGAAATCATTACCCAGAACAACCACCTCTGGCCGTAATAACAGCCTTGGTACGCCTGGGCATTGAGTCAAACAGAGCTTGGATGGCGTGTACAGGTACGGCTGCCCATGCATCCTCAACACGATACCACAGTTCATCAAGAGTAGTGACTGGCGTATGGTGACGAGCCAGTTGCTCGGCCACCATTGACCAGACGTTTTCAATTCGTGAGAGACCTGGAGAATGTGCTGGCCGTACAGGACCTGCAACATGCTATCGTGCATTATCCTGCTGAAATGTAGGGTTTCGCAGGAATCGAATGAAGGGTAGAGCCACGGGTCTTAACACATCTGAAATGTAACGTCCACTGTTCACAGTGCCGTCAATGCGAACAAGAGGTGACCGAAACGTGTAACCAATGGCACCCCATACCATAACGTCGGGTGATACGCCAGTATGGCGATGACGAATACACGATTCCAATGTGCGTTCACCGCGATGTCACCAAACACGGATGCGACCATCATGATCCTGTAAACAGAACCTGGCTTCATCCGAAAGAATGATGTTTTGCCATTCGTGCACCCAGGTTCGTCGTTGAGTACACCATCACATCCTGTCTGTGATGCAATGTCAAGGGTAACCGCAGCCATAGTCTCCGAGGTGATGGCCCATGCTGCTGCAAACGTCGTCGAACTGTTCGTGCAGATGGTTGGTGTCTTGCAAACGTCCCCATCTGTTGACTCAGGGATCGAGACGTGGCTGCACGATCCGTTACAGCTATGCAGATAAGATGCCTGTCATCTCGACTGCTAGTGATACGAGGCCGTTGGGATCCAGCATGGCGTTCCGTATTATCCTCCTGAACCCACCGATTCCATATTCTGCTAACACTCATTGGATCTAGACCAACGCGAGCAGCAATGTCGCGATACGATAAACCGCAATCGCGATAGGCTACAATCCGACCTTTATTAAAGTCGGAAACGCGATGGTACGCATTTCTCCTCCTTACACGAGGCATCACAACAACGTTTCACCAAGCAACGCCGGTCAACTGCTGTTTGTGTATGAGAAATCGGTTGGAAACTTTCCTCGTGTCAGCATGTTGTGAATGCTCTGAAAAGCTAATCACTTGCATACCACAGCATCTTCTTCCTGTCGGTTAAATTTCGCGTCTGTAGCACGCCATCTTCGTGGTGTAGCAATTTTAGTGGCCAGTACTGTATTAAACATGTGCTCATGGCTCTTGAGGTGCGCATTTTAGAACCCATGTTCACTGGACCTTTTCTTGTTGTTGCCGTTGTTGTTTGATGTAAGGAACCTGTTCCCAAATTATTAAAACGTCGTTCTGAAGCACACTGTATCGCTGACGTCAGTCTGTTGTGGAATCTTGTAATACGTTATACGCTCACGTACTGTGTCCTTATTGGGGGCTTACAATCTCCTCTACAGGAATCAACATGGATTCCGTAAACAACGATAGTGTGAAACCACACTCGCTCTGCTTGTCCCCGACATCTAGAAAGCAGTAGACACCGGGTCCGGGTTGATTTGTGTTCCTTGACTTCAAGAAGGCGTTCTACACGTTTCGCACTGTCGACTCGCTAAAAAAAAAAAAAAAAAAAAAAAAAAAAAAAAAAAAAAAAAAAAAACACGTGTGTAAGGAATACCAGACCAGCTTAATGATAGAAAACAGCATGCCATTCTTCACCGAGAACAATCGTCATAAGTAATGTGGCATTTATGAAGCATTTCAGCCCATATTTTATCATATTTTACCATACAGAGGACGAAAGCTCACCTTGCTGTAAGTTAGAGAGCAGTCAAGACTGGTACACGCACCCACCCCAGAAAGAGGTTAGATGGTCGCCAAGAGCGGAAAAGGTGGTGCGAACAGAAGTAGTGTCGCGCTGGAGTGTACACACCAGTGGTTCTCAACCTTTCCTACCTGGTGCTTCCCTTTGCAACCCCAGAATATCTCAGGCCACCCTATATATTTATTTTTTTTTGCTTTTTTCAAAAAACTTCATTTGACAATCTGCAATCTATACTTTAGTAAAAGAGGACTATCAAACGTTGTTGTTGTTCTTGTGGTCTTCAGTCCTGAGACTGGTTTGATGCAGCTCTCCATGCTACTCTATCCTGTGCAAGCTTCTTCATCTCCCAGTACCTACTGCAGCCTACATCCTTCTGAATCTGCTTAGTGTATTCATCTTTTGGTCTCCCTCTACGATTTTTACCCTCCACGCTGCCCTCCAGTACTAAATTGGTGATCCCTTGATGCCTCAGAACATGTCCTACCAGCCGATCCCTTCTTCTAGTCAAGTTGTGCCACAAACTCCTCTTCTCCCCAATTCTATTCAATACCTCCTCATTAGTTATGTGATGTACCCATCTAATCTTCAGCATTCTTCTGTAGCACCACATTTCGAAAGCTTCTATTCTCTTCTTGTCTGAACTATTTATAGTCCATGTTTCACTTCCATGCATGGCCACACTCCACACAAGTACTTTCAGAAACGACTTCCTGACACTTAAATCAATACTCAATGTTAACAAATTTCTCTTCTTCAGAAACGCTTTCTTTGCCATTGCCAGTCTACATTTTATATCCTCTCTACTTGACCATCATCAGTTATTTTGCTCCCCAAATAGCAAAACTCCTTTACTACTTTAAGTGTCTCATTTCCTAATCTAATTCCCTCAGCATCACCCGACTTAATTCGACTACATTCCATTATCCTCGTTTCGCTTTTGCTGATGTTCATCTTATACCCTCCTTTCAAGACACTGTCCATTCCGTTTAACTGCTCTTCCAAGTCCTTTGCTGTCTCTGACAGAATTACAATGTCATCGGCGAACCTTAAAGTTTTTATTTCTTCTCCATGGATTTTAATGCCTACTCCGAACTTTTCCTTTGTTTCCTTTACTGCTTGCTCAATATACAGATTGAATAGCATCCACTGCTTCCCTTTCATGTCCCTCGACTCTTATAACTGCCATCTGGTTTCTGTACAAATTGTAAATAGCCTTTCGCTCCCTGTGTTTTACCCCTGCCACCTTTAGAATTTGAAAGAGTATTCCAGTCAACATTGTCAAAAGCTTTCTCTAAGTCTACAAATGCTAGAAATGTATGTTTGCCTTTCCTTAATCTTTCTTCTAAGACAAGTCGTAGGGTCAGTATTGCCTCACGTGTTCCAACATTTCTACGGAATCCAAACTGATCTTCCCCGAGGTCGGCTTCTACCAGTTTTTCAATTCGTCTGTAAAGAATTCGCCTTAGTATTTTGCAGCTGCGACTTATTAAACTGATAGTTCGGTAATTTTCACATCTGTCAACACCTGCTTTCTTTGGGATTGGAATTATTATATTTAAATGCTTAATGATATTGTTTTCATTCATTTGAACAACACTTTTTACATCTAACATTTGTTTTTATGTAATGAAAGTTACAGGAAACACCAGTGAGAAGGTTGAAACTGTTTTTCTTTGAGCAGCTCCTCGATTTTTGGTTTCAGACTAATTAAAACGTATCTAAGGTCGCTCTCCACGTTTTGTATTCATGATGGCTAGTGTCGAGAATCCGGTATCATACTGATATGTAAAAGAGAACTGAACGAGGAATTTTACAGCTTCCTTTGCGACTCCTGCGTAAACAGGAAGGAAACTGGCCCAAAATCCTTCCAACCACATTTGCTGATACTCTTCTTTAGCACACGAATCATGCTTCAATTCAACTGCATCCTCTTTTATTCCAACAGGAAGTGCACGCACATCTGTTGTGAAGTGGAGTCTTGTTCAATTTGCACTGCCAATCGTCTGTGGAAAATGCAGTGTGAACACCTCTTGAAGTGATTCCATTTGTTCACTGCTGACAACTCTCTACACCTTTACATCGCACTGTTGCCTATCTATAAGTTCACTAACTCGAGGGAATGACTGTTAATATTGGGAGCATCCGGACAAAGCTTCCACAGTTTCGTCTTTTCCAAAATGGCCATTGCGCCATCATTAGCATCCATTATTTTGATGCTTCTACCCTGCAGTTTCAAATTCAGATTACTCAAGGCTTTGAAGGATTCTGCAAGGTACACTAGGGAAAGTATAAAGCTGTCCACAGTGAATGAAAGATGAAGCTCAACTTTTCCTTGACTCAAAAGAAATAGTTATAAATCTGATTTTAATTCATACAGCCGGCTAAGCATACTGTCCTTCGAAAGCCGTCAGACTTGTGCATGAAAGATTAAATATTGGTGTTCAGCATTGAGATCGTTACGCAGAACTAGAAAAAAACGAGTATTTACAGCATTTGACTTAATTTTACTAACTACATTGATAGTCACTTTCAGTGCAGTGTTCAGTTGCTGAGGCTTGGGCTTGTCTGTGGATCATACAGTGAGAGCCAAAAAGGTTAGAATTTTTTCTTTGGCAATAGCTTGGAAGCCAGAACGTGAACCTAACATCACTGGTGTTCTGTCAGTACTAATTCCCATAATCTGTCCCAACAGGAACCATTTTCAACCAAAACTGCAAAAAATACATCAGAACGCTTTCATGTTACCAAGTCTTTAGAAAACAATAATTCTTCCATTATTTTATTCTCGTCCACAAATCAGGAGTATGCTATTAAGTGACATTGTTGAGCTACACCAGTGGAATTCGAGCACTGCAAGGCAAAAAATGTAGTCATTTTAAATCTTTTAACTAGCTGCTCTTTCTTATTTAGGACTACTTCTTCAATCCTGCATTGCAGCGAACTGTCGTCTCAAAAGAGGTGTCTTGGCCGGCCGCTGGTGGCCGTGCGGTTCTAGGCGCTTCAGTCCAGGACCGCGCGACTGCTACGGTCGCAGGTTCGAATCCTGCCTTGGGCATGGATGTGTGTGATGTCCTTAGGTGAGTTAGGTTTAAGCAGTTCTAACTTCTAGGGGACTGATGACCTCAGATGTTAAGTCCCATAGTGCTCAGAGCCATTTGATTCCAATGACCATCTTCTCCGAAAACAATTCTGGTTGCTTTAAGAACGGGTGATTTGATTAACGTTCCTTGTCTTTTTTTTTAAAGAGAGAAATTTGATTTATATTTCAGTAACTTTTTCATTTTACTGCCGCAGTATCCCAATAGAGTCCAATTACATGCGAATTAAAGAATTAATTTTCCCTACAAAAACTCTGTTGAATTATTTTTCGACGCTGGGTGGTTTGTTATCAGATGACGTCCCAGACGCACAGGCGAAAATGAGTCGTTACTGAGGACGTCATGACACACAACACACTATGGCAGTTGGATTCTATCTTTCTCAATAAATGTGAATCCATACTTAAAATATTCATTATTATACGATCTTCTTTTAAGAATGCCAAGTGCAGACTGAAAAACGTGTTTGTGTCAGCAGTAACTTAGCGACGTGTGGTGCTGCCAACCCTACGAAAAAATGCACTCGCTAACTGTAATGCGAATAAAAATGTTTGTAGGCGCCGTCCCCCGCCCCCCTAACCATCGCAGGGAAGGTGCGCCCCACATGTTGGGAAGCACTGGTGTAGAGGGAGCGGTGACTCACCTGCTTGGCTTGGCGCCAAGTGCGTCATTTTGATTATTTATATCTACTCTTTGAATGTTTGAACACGCTTCCAACTACCATATGCGGATGGCGTTACCCACACTGACGGCTTGTTAACCATGTCTGCAGTAACTATAAATTCAAGCTCAATGGTTAATTAACCCTAGAAGTGAACACCTCAAACTGTCACACGCACTGTACACCAGGGTCACAGTGACCGTCAATTATTTGCTGAAGAAATTACCTGAATATAGAATATTTTATAATGAAACTGGACGGTCGTATACTAAACGCATTTTACTTCACCTCCGTCATGTTCGTTTTCAAACAATATTGCTATTAATACATTCAAAATTCGAGGCTAAATAAAAGCTGCCTAGGAAGTTTTTTAATGATGAAACCCGACAGTGATTCGGATCTGAAGAGTTTATCTCTAATTTAATTAGATGAAGGTGCTATTCAGTCAATAAAATACACATATTACTCAAATATTTTGAGGTGTTCTCAATTATTCATAAATCGATTCATTCATTACATCCACACTCTTGTAATATGGGCTACAATGTTACACGCAACTGGCAGGCCTCTATTAGAGACATCTGTGTTCCAGCAATGACCATTCTTACCGTGGACGACGGTATTTTCTTCATCGCTGTCTGAAATTCGCGGACTGATCAGTTTTGGCATTGTCCATAACTGCAGCAGGAGCATCAGCATCAGAACCACTTTCGTCACGCAGGTCGCTTACGTCACATTCACAGTTCGGTTCTTCTACCAATGCTTCCTGCATAACATCTTCCATTAGTAAATCTCATTCCTACATGTCACTTTCATGTAAGTGCACTTCACTCTAGGAGACAAAATAGTCATACTACGTGTGCTGCAGGGTCTCAGTGATCCTTCAAAAAATATTTCTCCCAAATTAATTAAACACCAGTGTCTCACAACATCGAACGTCACACAAGGCTGAATTTAGATTGGTGGCAGCGGCCTGTGAACGTGCACAGCATGCGCAGGAACAGACAAAAAACTACAGGGTCGGATTGACCCTGGTGTACACTTCTAGGGTTAAGGATCTCATTTTAACTTCATAAATCCTTGGTGGACTGAACCAAAAAATTAGAAGCACGTCCTGAGCGAGCAGTCGCAAAAATGTGAGGCTAACCCATCAATCAGTCTTCAGGCTTTCCACGTGTTATTATTGCGTGTTGTTACATGTACGTATTAGGTGTATTTCGTATCATCAACAGTGAACTAAACTTTAAGCCAGTCTCAGTAAACATTTGTGGTACATTTTAGGAGAATAAATGTTTTCGTACTAGTTTGTTGTACTTTTCCCGTAACTGCCATTCTGACAAAATCATTCTAAAATAAACAATTTAAATGAGAAAATCCTAGGAGCTCATGAAATCATATATCTACTTCATCGATTTTCAAAATCGGTCAGCTTAAAATTTTTCTGGCTGTGAAAGTGTATTATTTATCATTTTATGACCTTTTATTTTTCAAATATATGCAAAATAAATTTTCACCGTGAAAGAATTAAGGTAGTCCGCTTCGAAGGTTGGAAAATTAATAATGAATTCGAAGGGTTGGCATCCCTTCACAGATTCGATCGGTGATTCCGAGCGCAGGGGTAGATGAGCGTGGCTCTTCATTAAACACTTGCTACTAGATTCGACGAAGTAACAGAAATCTTAAAATTCGGCACTATCCATGCTACTGCCAACGCATTCATCTTCAATTTCTAGTCGTGCCTGTGCTGATTCAAAATCAACCGGAATCAGCGTCAGTCTACTTCATTCTGCTTCCAGAATTTCAATTCTAGGACCGTCTGCAGCTTGTATGAAACTGCACATGCGCGCGAGAGCTGCTTTTGCAGCACCTGCCAGGTTAATGTATAGAATAACCTTGCCTTGTCCTTTCACAAGAATTCTTTGAGGGAAACATGAAGCCAACAGTTACACTTACCGGCTGCAGTCGACGCAGCAGGGCAGTATGAGGCGGAACAGCAGTGATATCACGGGCGCCGGCAGCTGGCGTTGTCCGGCACTTGTAGGCAGGGTGACGAAGGGAAGATGATTGCACCGTCCTTGCTTGAGCTCGACAAGACGCATAAACTAGCAGCGAATTAACTGCTCCGAACAATGGTGCGTCAGGCTGCTGTTTCCGATCTCCCGAAGAGGCCTTGCAAGGCTCGATATCACTTTAAACACGGACCCGAGAACATGTGCAAATCACACATCCCTAATTTCTCGCTGTTTTTACGTGTTTAGATGTACCGGAACGAACATACAGACACACGGACGCAGCTACTCCGCATAGTAACCGTACCCGGCAAGAATAACCAAAAATGGTACGCAAAAATTGTCACACTCACAAACGCGGCCAGGTGAGAGGAAACGCTTGGCCGAGACACACGTCTGCTCGCGCGGCGTCTCGGAAGTAACCGCTTAAGTACCTGCCGTGCCCTGAACAAAAGGGGGCCGGATGTTTCAGGTAGGCGCACACAAATAGTTGCGAATGTTCCCGACAGGGAGCAGGTTGCACTGAACAGGTTGACCCGTCAGCACGCACAGACTACGCCAGATGCTCTACTGGGCGTGTTCCTGTTATTTGTGTATAGGCTAGGCGCAAATTGAGACGCGTATAGCGCGTATGGCGCGACGCAGCGCAGCGCGTGTTTTTGTAACATCACAGGTTCAAATGGGACCGCGCAAATTGCGACGCTACGCGACTGGGACGCGGCACGCGCCTGCGCCAGGTCGCGCGGCGTTGTGGTTGAGGCACAGTTTCTCGCGCCGCGCGTCGCGCGTGCCTCGCTAGCACCGTGGGAAATTTAAGGTGGGGAGCGGAAAAGCAGCCCGGCCATATGTTCACATCGGAACGGCGCATATGAGCAGTGGTAGTATTGCCCATACGATAAATTTTGCCTTACTGTGTACTAAATTTTATTGCCTTTGGGTAGTGTTTCGTTCTTCCCCATTTAAACGCTCCAGTTTTCTTCGTTAGTACATTATACTTTTCCGTTATTTATATCTGTATAGTTTTGTTTTTCTTCTGTCAAGAATAATTCATACTTCAGTAACTGATGAGCCATTGGCCGCTGGAATTGTATCATATGCCTCCGCGATGTTTTCAGATCGCAAGAAGAGACAGTGGGTAGTGAATAAGGAAGCAAGGAATATTATAAAATCATTTGATTAAGAATCAAGGCAGGAAAGTAAAACAAGGTTATCTTCTCGCTGCCTAGTATGCTGGCGTATCTGTACGATCTGTTACAAAAATTTAGAAAGGGATGATCTCCTCAGTTGTGATCCCTTTGTGCTTGCGGTAAAAAGTGTCCAAGAAGTATAGAAGTCTCACTGTGATTACTCTGATATGGGTGTAATAATGTAATACGACACACTGTATTACATGCATGTGAACATCACATTTCCACTGCAAGCTATAAACAGTCGAAAAGCACTCACAAATAACAATGTTTTAATTGGTTCGCCGTGATGAGAAAAAGCATTTCAATTGTTGCATGGACATTATCAGCATTAATAAACTAATTATACAATAGGTTACACAAATGAAGAAAATGTTCGGTATTATTACGAAAGTAGGAATATCCTAAAAGAATGTTACGATTAGATATATTTAATTTGTTGAAATGAACAGGTGACAAAGGCAGATCCACTTTCATGACAATGTTTTTCGAACTCCAACTCACAAGGCACACATGGCTAGCTTCTGCATTCCTGTCGCGCGCATTATCCTCCGCTGCTGACAATACACTGACCATTGTGTTGTGCGACAGATGTATTTTTTTCTAAATAAGAACTATTTTATACGCAATCACACATTGTCAGTTTGTCAAGCCGTAGGTGAGCAACCAGTATCTGGCATGTGCCTATCATTCCGCCTGAAGGAACGCTCGTTATTATTTTAACACTGCTCAGATCAAGAGAAGGAATAAAATCCTTTGGTAAGTTTCCATTCCAGTCGCTCAGGGTTATGGGGATTCCATCAAATTTCCAACAGAATTGGCAATCTATTTTTGTGTGAGTTGTTAACCTTTTCTCATTCGAAGAAGCATCACCGTTTGTGAGTAACGGCCACATTTCTCTTGGTGACTGGTTTAATTGTACTTCCTTTGCACAGTGTAATTTGTCAAACTCATCTCACAGCAGCTATTGAGACAGAATTCCGAAATGGAGTGCCTCATTAAACAAGTAATTGGCAATCACAGTGCTCCAAAGCTTACGAAAAGCTACATAGTGTCGGTTTGCAGTAACATACAAGAAGAGATTTCATATTTATTTTCATTCTAGGAAGCTCTTGTTTCGCTAGCTGTCGATAACTCTTAAAAAATTACAGTCACTGGAGTGAAATAAATAAAAAGGGGAGTATAAGTACTGATATATTGCCATAGATAAGAAAGTTCCGCGTGTGAAAGAATTGGCAAAACACTCTCCTCCTTGTGTGCTATCATTCGCCAAACTTTCGTTTCGATGTCTCGAGCGGTTTAGGAGATACGAGAGATGTTGCGAGTATTTCACTCTCGCGGGCGTGAGATCGGAAGTGAGCGCGCTACATGGGATCCATTTTCTTGAGATCGGAGGCAGATAGAGACCTCCTCCCAAGTCTAAACAAAAATTCAGGATGTTAGCTAAATTTCATAAGCAGCAACATATGGTGTAATGCGCATCAAACGCAAAATCATAGCGACCCCTAATTTTCGTTTCCAACTTTTTGAGTTTTGCGTAGTGGCTTACTAAAATGTGTACATCACAATAAGATTGGTCATTAGCGAGGTGATGGGCACTTCGCCACGAAGCTGACATATAACGCTACAAGTAAGGCAAAAATCATATATTTTCCGTGAATAGTTTCTGTAAAATCGTTTGAGAAAGATAACAGGTTGCGCTCGCTTCCGTTCTGTCAGCGCACAGCGTCGCCAGTCGGCGCGTGCGAAGTATGGTGTACACGTCGCAATATGCGCTGGACCCGCGTGACCCGTGCGTGTCGCGCTGTAGTGTCGTATCACGTCACACGTGCTATACTCGACTCAATTTGCGCCTAGCCTTATGTCGTCGCCTTTCTCCGACCTCTGAACTGACTGACCCGGGCAGTGACAGGGGAAGTTACAGTTCAACTCGACTCCGGACCATACTGCAATTCGTCATATTTCACATTGGCAAACACTGTCGGAACAATGGATCTGCAATCTGGCATTTGTGCACTGGCGTCACCGAGACGCCACTACAAGCGGCAAAAGTGGCAGGTAACTCAACAGGCTGCTTCTTGTTTGCTGCACTGTTAGGAGAGGTTGTGAGGCACACTAAAGAAACGGTGCGATGAATCGAGTACAACCATGCCGCTTACTTTGACCTCCGTCAATGTGCCACAGTCAGCTGTGTTGACAGAATGCCTTCCGTCGATGCGCTGCAATCGGCAGTGCTGATGGAAGAGCTTCAGTAGTTAACGACAGTGGACTCGTCGGCTCCACGTTCCCCTCCGGTACTACAGATACAGGTCTTTGTAATCCGCAAGCCGACACTGTGTAGCGGATGGTACTTGCGCTGTGACCATTATCTATTCAGTGGCGTAGCGTGCGGAAAAAGGGCCCGGTGGGTGGGGGGGTGGGGGGTGGCTAGGCAGCACAAATTGTGGGTAGGGGAGGAGGCGGCAGGTAGCGGTCAAGCTGGATAATCCCGTCTGCATGGTCATTAAGTCAGTGAATGCATTGTCATCGGGACTACGTAGGCAATTAATGGATAATCTGAAGGCAATTGGACAAATGGAAGTGGTTCAGAATTGAGTTGCAGCAAGATTTAACCTGAACAATTATACCGTAAACTAGAGTTACTTGAGCCCTCAGTGGTATCTTCAGGACAATGAGGAAAAAAACTGTTGTCAGAGGCATACAGTTGCTGATGGGGGCGTTAAAACTATCGTTTTCAGACAGGTAGCAGCGGGGTTTTTATCACAGATAGATTTCTTACTTCATATACTGGCTAGCAGAGACGTCGCTACGGCTCGTTTTTCACGGTGAAAATTTTTGTTTCGTTTACTCGCCAACAATCACTGATCCAGAGGACCTTTATAAGGAATGCTCACGGCGCTCGGAACTGGTAATCAACGTCTGTGTTTCTTAAATCTGTGATGTTCGACTCCTTGATCATATTTCACCATCATATGCACCCGTGGTCTAGCAGTAGTGTGATTACTAATCAAAACGTCCTCGGTCCCGGGTTCGAACCTTGCCACCGCCGAAATTTTGAATAAAAATCGTCAGCAACGGCGGCCGAAGACTTCCGGCATAAGAAGTCGCTCTAATATGCCAACGACCTTGTCAAAGAGGATGGAGGAGTGGCGAAAGGTTCAGGGCACTCACTTGCCCTTGAGGTGGAAAACTGCCTCTAAAGGCGGAGGAATCAGCAATGATCAACAGCATGACGACGGGTTAGGCAAAGGAAAACCACTGCATTAAAGATACGTAATGTGTATCCACAAGACATGTGGCCTGAAACCCAAAAAGTATCATGATTATCTCTCGCCGCGCGGGATTAGCCGAGCGGTCTTAGGCGCTGCAGTTATGGACTGTGCGGCTGATGCCGGCGGAGGTTCGAGTCCTCCCTCGGGCATGGGTGCGTGTGTTTGTCTTTGGCATGATTTAGGTTAATTAGTGTGTGAGCTTAGCGACTGATGACCTTAGCAGTTAAGTCCCATAAGATTTCACACACATCTGAACATTTATTATTATTATTATTATTATCATCATCTCTCCATTGCCAAAAGATACTGGAATAGTCCTCCGTCCAGATCTCTGAGAGGAGACTGCCAAGGGGCAGGTGATCACGAGAAAAAAATTGAAGAACCAGCGAAAGGGTAACGTTCTATCTGCCAGGGCGTGGAACACCATAAGTTTCAACATGGTAGGGAAGCTATAAAATCTGAAAACAGAAATACAATGGGTGTCAGTGAAGTGAAATCGAAAGGAGACAAGGATTTCTGGTCACATGTGTATAGCGTAATTTCAACAGCAGCAGAAAATGGTATAACGGTAGTAGGATTCGTTATGAACAGGAAGGTAGGACAGAGTGAGTTACTAAGAACAGCGCACTGATAGAGTTGTTCTCATCAGAACTGACAGCAAACCAACACCAACAACGATAGTTCAGGTGTACATTCCGACGACGCAAGCCAAATATGAAGAGATAGAGATAGTATATGACGATATTGAACAGGTAATTCAGTATGTAAAGGAAGAGGAAAATCTAATAGTGATGGGGGACTGCACTGCAGTTGTAGAGAACAGAGTTGAAAAAAGAGTCACTGGACGATATAGGTTTGGTGCTAGGAATAAGATAGGAGAAAGACTAATTGAGTACTACAACAAATTTCAACTAGTAATATCGAATACTCTATTCGACGATCACAAGAGGAGGAGGTATGCTTAGAAAACGCTAGGAAATATGGGAAGTCTTCAGATAGATTACATCATGGTCAGGGAGAGATTCTCTAATCAGATACTGGATTTTAAGACGTACCATTGAGCAGATATAGACTCGGATCACAATGTAGTAATGATGAAGAGTAGACTGAAGTTCAAGAAGCTGTTGTTGTTGTTGTTGTTGTTGTTGTTGTGGTGGTGGTCTTCAGTCCTGAGACTGGTTTGATGCAGCTCTCCATGCTAATCTATCCTGTGCAAGCTGCTTCTTCTCCCAGTACTTACTGCAACCTACATCCTTCTGAATCTGCTTAGTGTATTCATCTCTTGGTCTCCCTCTACGATTTTTACCCTCCACGGTGCCGTCCAATGCTAAATTTGTGATCCCCTCATGCCTCAGAACATGTCCTACCAACTGGTCTCTTCTTCTAGTCAAGTTGTCCAACAAACTTCTCCCCAATCCTATTCAATACCTCCTCATTAGTTATATGATATACCCATCAAATCTTCAGCATTCTTCTGTAGCACCACATTTCGAAAGCTTCTATTCTCTTCTTGTCCAAACTATTTATCGTCCATGTTTCACTTCCATACATGGCTACACTCCATACAAATACATTCAGAAGCGACTTCCTGACACTTAAATCTATACTCAATGTTAACAAATTTCTCTTTTTCAGAAACGCTTTCCTTGCCGTTGCCAGTCTACATTTTATATCCTCTCTACTTCGACTATCATCAGTTATTTTACTCCCCAAATAGCAAAACTCCTTCACTACTTTAAGTGTCTCATTTCCCAATCTAATTCCCTCAGCATCACCCGACTTAATTCGACCACATTCTATTATCCTCGTTTTGCTTTTGTTGATGTTTATTTTAATTCCTCCTTTCAAGACCCTGTGCATTCCGTTCAACTGCTCTTCCAAGTCCTTTGCTGTCTCTGACAGAATTACAATGTAATCGGCGAACCTCAAAGTTTTTATTTCTTCTCCATGGATTTTAATACCTACTCCGAATTTTTCTTTTGCTTCCTTTACTGCTTGCTCAATACACAGATTGAATATCATCGGGGAGAGGCTACAACGCTGTCTCACTCCCTTCCCAACCACTGCTTCCCTTTCATGTCCCTCGACTCTTATAACTGCCATCTGCTTTCTGTACAAATTGTAAGTAGCCTTCCGCTCTCTGTATTTTATCCCTGCCACCTTCAGAATTTGAAAGAGAGTATTCCAATCAACATTGTCATAAGCTTTCTCTAAGTCTACAAATGCTAGAAATCTTTCTCCCAAGGTAAGTCGTAAGGTCAGTATTGCCTCACGTGTTCCAACATTTCTACGGAATCAAAACTCCATCTTCCCCGAGGTCGGCTTCTACCAGTTTTTCCATTCGTCTGTAAAGAATTCGCATTAGTATTTTGCAGCTGTGACTTATTAAACTGATACTTCGGTAATTTTCACCTCTGTCAACAACTGCTTTCTTTGGGATTGGAATTACTGTATTCTTCTTGAAGTCTGAGGGTATTTTGCCTGTCTCATACATCTTGCTCACCAGATGGTAGAGTTTTGTCAGGACTGGCTCTCCCAAGGCCGTCAGTAGTTCTAATGGAATGTTGTCTACTCCCGGGGCCTTGTTTCGACTCATGTCTTTCAGTGCTCTGTCAAACTCTTCACGCAGTATCGTATCTCTCTCTATATACTCCTTCCAGCTTCCTGCTTTCCCTTCTTTGCTTAGAACTTGGTTTCCATCTGAGCTCTTGATATTCATACACGTGGTCCTCTTTTCTCCAAAGGTCTCTTTAATTTTCCTGTAGGCAGTATCTATCTTGCCCCTAGTGAGATAAGCCTCCACATCGTTACATTTGTCCTCTAACCATCCCTGCTTAGCCATTTTGCACTTCCTGTCGGTCTCATTTTTGAGACGTTTCTATTCCTTCTTGCCTGCTTTATTTACTGCATTTTTATATTTTCTCCCTTCATCAATTAAATTCAATATTTCTTCTTTTACCCAAGGATTTCTACTAGCCCTCGTCTTTTTACCTACTTGATCCTCTGTTGCCTTCACTGCTTCATCCCTCAGAGCTACCCATTCTTCTTCTACTGTATTTATTTCCCCCATTCCTGTCAATTGCTCCCTTATGCTCTCCCTGAATCTCTGTACAACCTCTGGTTCTTTTAGTTTATCCAGGTCCCATCTCCTTAAATTCCCACCTTTTTGCAGTTTCTTCAGTTTTAATCTACAGGTCATAGCCAATAGATTGTGGTCAGAGTCCACATCTGCCCCTGGAAATGTCTTACAATTTAAAACCTGGTTCCTAAATCTCTGTCTTACCATTATATAATCTATCTGATACCTTTTAGTATCTCCAGGGTTCTTCCATGTATACAACCTTCTTTCATGATTCTTGAACCAAGTGTTAGCTATGATTAAGTTATGCTCTGTGCAAAATTCTACCAGACGACTTCCTCTTTCATTTGTTACCCCCAATCCATATTCACGTACTAAGTTTCCTTCTCTCCCTTTTCCTACTACCGAATTCCAGTCACCCATCATTATTAAATTTTCGTCTCCCTTCACTACCCGAATAATTTCTTTTATCTCATCATACATTTCATCAATTTCTTCATCATCTACAGAGCTAGTTGGCATATAAACTTGCACTACTGTAGTAGGCATGGGCTTCCTGTCTATCTTGGCCACAATAATGCGTTCACTATGCTGTTTGTAGTAGGTTACCGACACTCCTTTTTTTTTTATTCATTATTAAACCTACTCCCGCATTACCCCTATTTGATTTTGTATTTATAACCCTGTATTCACCTGACCAGAAGTCTTGTTCCTCCTGCCACCGAACTTCACTAATTCCCACTATATCTAACTTTAACCTATCCATTTCCCTTTTTAAATTTTCTAACCTACCTGCCCGATTAAGGGATCTGACATTCCGCGCTCCGATCCGTGGAACGCCACTTTTCTTTTTCCTAATAACTACGTCCTCTCGAGTAGAACCCGCCCGGAGATCCGAATGGGTGACTATTTTACCTCCGGAATATTTTACCCAAGAGGACGCCATCATCACTTAACCATACAGTAAAGCTGCATGCCCTTGGGAAAAATTA
This sequence comes from Schistocerca americana, assembly GCF_021461395.2. Lineage (NCBI taxonomy): Eukaryota > Metazoa > Arthropoda > Insecta > Orthoptera > Acrididae > Schistocerca > Schistocerca americana. The sequence continues at coordinate 206,383,901 of NC_060124.1, read as the reverse complement.
CGGCTGTAGTTTTCCCTTGCTTTAAGCCGTTCGCAGTACCAGCACAGCAAGGCCGTTTTGGTTAGTGTTACAAGGCCAGATCAGTCAATCATCCAGACTGTTGCCCCTGCAACTACTGAAAAGGCTGCTGCCCCTCTTCAGGAACCGCACGTTTGTTTGGCCTCTCAACAGATACCCCTCCGTTGTGGTTGCACCTACGGTACGGCCATCTGTGTCGCTGAGGCACGCAAGCCTCCCCACCAAAGGCAAAGTCCATGGTTCATGAGGGCCAGTCGGCAATAATCAATGCGCAAAGAAGATGGATACAGAAGTACAAAGGAACGAAGAGATACGCTTGAAGTTCCCTTGGGATATAGATATTGCGATAGGAATATCTCAGTAGGCAGTTCGGTTGAAGGGGAATGGACGTCCCTAAAAAGGGCAATCACAGAAAAACTTTGGTACAAGAAAGGTAACAGCGAAGAAACCTTGAGTAAGGGAAAAAGAAGTACAAGTCATTTAGGAATAAAATAATACGAAGTGCAGGAAAGCTGAGGAGAAATAGCTGCATGAAAAATGTTAAGAAATCGAAAAAGAAATGACTGTCGGAAGGACTGATTCTGCATATAGAAATGTCGAAAGAACCTTCGTTGAAATTAAAAGCAAGGGTGGTAAAATTTACAGTGCAATGGGGATCCCACTGTTAAATGCAGAGGAGAAAGCAGATAGGAGGAATGAGTACATCGAAGCCCTCTCTGAGGGAGAAGACTTGTATGATGACGTGTCGATACAGAAGAGTTAGGGGATCCAGTATTAGAATCAGAATTTAGAAGAGCTTTGGAAGAAGGCCATAGGGATACATAACAGTGCATCAGAATTTCTTAAGTTGTTGGGACAGGTGGCAACAAAACGACAATTTTTGTTGGTGCGAAGAATGTATGAGTCTCGCGATACACCAACTGACTTTCACAAAAACATCATCCGCAGAATTCCGAAAATTGCAAGAGCCAAACAGTGCAACAATTATCGCACAATCAGCTTGACAAGAACAATATACAGAAGAATAGAGGAAATTGAGGATGTGTTAGTTGACGATCAGTTTGGCTTTAGGAAAAGTAAGGCACCAGAGAGGCAATTCTGACGTTGCGGTTGGTAATGGAAGCAAGATTAAAGAAAAATCAAGACACTTTCATAGGATTTGTCGACCTGTAAAAAGCGATCGACAGTGTAAAATGGTACACGATGTACGAAGCTCTGAGAAAAATAGAGGTAAGCTATAGGGAAAGACGGTTAATATACAACAAGACCCACAAGGGAACAATCAGAGTGGAAGACCAAGAAGGACGTGCTCGGGTTAAAAAGTGTGTAAGACAGGGATGTAGTCTTGCGCCTCTACTGTTCAATCTGTACATCGAAGAAGCGGTGACGGAAATAAAATAAAGGTTCATGAGTGGAATTAAGATTCAAGGTGAAAGGATATCAGTGTTAAGATTCGCTGGTGACATTGTTATCGTCAGTGTAAGTGAAGAAGAATTACAGGATTTCCTGAATGGAATGAACAGTCTAATGAGTACGGAATATGGTTTGAGAGTAAATCGAAGGAGGGCAGAAGTAATGAGAAGTAGCAGAAATGAGAACAGCAAGAAACTTAACATCAGTATGGGTGATTAGGAAGCAGATGAAGTTAAGGAATTCTGCTACTTCGGCAGCAAAATAACCAATGACGTACGGAGCAAGGAGGACATCAAAAGCAGACTAGCAATGGCAAAAAGGGCATTCCTGGCCGAGGGAAGTCTTCTAGTATCAAACATAGGCTTTAAGTTGAAGAAGAAATTTCTGAGAATGTACTTTTGTAGCACAGCATTGTATGGTAGCGAAACATGGGCTGTGAGAAAACCTGAACAGAAGAGAATTGAAGCATCTGAGACGTGGTGCTAAAGAAGAATGTTGAAAATTAAGTGGACTGATAAGGTAGGGAATGAGGAGGTTCTCCGGAAAATTGGCGAGGAAAGAAATATATGGAAAACACTGACAAGAAGGGACAGGATGGTAGGACATCTTTTAAGACATCGCGGAATAAGTTTCATGGTACAAAGGGAACTGTAGGGCGTAACTGTTGAGGAAGACAGAGATTGAAATACATCCAGCGAGTAATTGAGTACATACGTTGTAAGTACTATTCTGACACAAAAGAGTTTGGAACAGGGGAGGAATTCGTGGCGGCCTGTATCAAACCAGTCTGGAGAATGATAACAGTAAAAATAAATAAATAAATGCACAGCTATCCCGACTGCGAGCAGACAAGCGCATTGATTTCCGTATCCTCTCTTGTCAACGATCAATGTCCGTCGAATCTAGGGTTGCCGTGTCTAGATAGGACCTCATCGGGACACTCTGCGATAGGGGTGTAAAAAATTTATTTGACATAATTACTTGTTATTGAGAACATAATTACATGGAACTTGTTGCTGCAGTAATTGGTATCCATATTTTTCAGAAGATTTCACCTTTTTCAGCAAGTCTTTTTTCCCTTTTACGTAATTCTAAAACGCCTTGCAAGTCAGCTTATAGTAAACTGGCACTGTAAGATTGATTCCGCAATCACTGGCAGCAGTCGATTTCTTTCATCAGTCCACTGCGCCGGAGTCAGCGAAAATACGATGTTCACTGTGGCGTTACGTGCGGGAATGGGAAACAAAAGCTCGCTTAATTTTAACAGTTGGCATTTGCGTTCAGGATTTCGGTTTCCTTAAGAAACCTTGCTTCCACGGAGTGTTTTTAGATGTCCATTCTTCCGAATCACGCTTAGTTTCTAAAAAGCTCTTCAGATACAAACACTGAAGAGCCAAAGAAACTGGTACACTTGTTTAATATCGTGTAGGGCCCCCGCGAGCACGCACAAGTGCCGCAACACTACGACCATGGACTCGACTAATGTCTGAAGTAGTACTGGAGGGAACTGACACCATGAATCCTGCAGGGCTGACCATAAATCGTAAAAGTACGAGGGGTGGAGATCTCTTCTAAACAGCATGTTGCAAGGCTTTCCAGATATGCTCAATAATGTTCATGTCTGGGGAGTCTGGTAGCCAGCGGAAGTGTTTAAACTCCGAAGAGTGTTCCTCGAGCCACTCTGTAGTAGTTCTGCTCGTGTGGCATGACGAATTGTCCTGCTGGAATCGCCCAAGTCCGTCGGAATGCACAGCAATGGACATGAATGGATGCAGGTGACCAGACAGGATGCTTACGTACGTGTTAACTGTCAAAGTCGTATCTAGACATTTTAGGGTTCCATATCGCTCCAACTGCACACGCCCCACACCATTACAGAGCCTCCACCAGCCTGAACAGTTCCCTGCTGACATGCAGCCTCCATGGGTTCACGAGGTTGTCCCCATATCCGTACACGTCCATCAGCTCCATACAATTTGAAACGAGGCTCGTCCGACCAGGCAACATGTTTCCAGTCATCAACAGTCGAATGTTGGTGTTGACGGGTCCAGGCGAGGCGTAAAACTTTGTGTCGTGCAGTCATTAAGGGTACACGAATGGGCCTTCGGCTCCAAAAGCCCATATTGATGGTGTTTCGTTGAATGGTTCGCACGTTGACACTTATTGATGGCCCAGCATTGAAAACTGCAGCAATTTGCGGAAGGGTTGCTCTTCAGTCACGTTGAACGATTCTCTTCAGTCTCGTTGGTCCCGTTCTTGCAGGATCTTTTCCCGGTCACAGCGATGTCGGAGATTTGATGTTTTACCCGATTCCTGATATTCACGGCACACTCGTGAAATAGTCTTACGGGAAAATCCCCACTTTATCGTTACCCCGGAGATGATCGCCCTTGCGCCGACTATAACACACGTTCAAACTCACTCAAATATTGCTAGCCTGCCATTGTAGCAGCAGTAAACGGTCTAACAACTGCGCCGGCCACTTGTGCTGTAAAGGCGCTGTCGACCGGAGCTCCGTATTCTGCCTGTTTTCAAATCTCTGTATTTGAATAAGTATACCGATACCAGTTTCTTTGGCGCTTCAGTGCATCTTTCTGACAACTGCCACCTGAAATCATACTATTTTTAGTCAGGTATATAATGGTGTTTTCAATCATCCGTCAATATGGGGTTTCAGATAGCGTCATACAATCAAATACTTGATATTTATTAAAGGAAATAGCCCATTTCTTTAAGGGTTGTCAGTGATGTCAGTGCTACATATGCGTCTACTAACACTGCACCTGGAGGGAACGATATTCCACGTGTGCACTCAAGATGTAATATCAGAACTCCGGTTCTTTAATGCTGGAGTCCCACAAGGACAGCAACAGATCAAACAGTGGTTGTATACAGTGTATAGTGGTTTGCTGTTACACGGATGGTGTCGTAAGTGTTGTGTAACAGTCACTGGAGCTGGACTGTATAACGCTGGGATGTAATAAGTGGTATGATATTTTCTGAATTTTGATATGTACTGGAGCACAAAATTTGTCCCTTTGAAAACTGTCAAAGCCTGTGGATTTTACAAATAAAATAATTTCAACAGTCAAAGGCGATAATGACGCATTTTAAAACGTTTATAGACTCAGTTATTGGGAAAATGAATAAATACGGGATTCTGTCTCTTTGGGAGGTACAAAGAAGAGGATTCTCACATTACACATTTATCAAACAAAAATTTTCAAATTTGTGTGAAATCTTATGAGACTTAACTGCTAAGGTCATCAGTTCCTAAGCTTACACACTACTTAACCTAAATTATCCTAAGGACAAACGCATACACCCATGCCCGAGGGAGGACTCGAACCTCCGCTGGGACCAACCGCACAGTCCATGACTGCAGCGCCTTCGACCGCTGGGCTAATCCCACGCGGCAATCAAACACAAACTTTATATTAAACCACATCTCTTACGATAGACGTACGGGGGTGGACAAAAATATGGAACACCAAAAGCAAAACACGTTACCATGCCTAATACGCTGGCATTCAAAACAGCTTCCAGTCATCTCGAAATGGATAAAGGGAATATTATATTATTCTTCCTGCAAACTAGAGGCAAGTTCAGGTAACAAAGATAGAAGTGGATGGCGATGACGTACCCTTTTCTTTAGAGCACGATGGCTCAGTTATACGATGGTGGCCAGGCGAGATGCGACAATGCGTACTCGGCAAAACCACTCCTGGACGACGTGAGCTGCGTGGGCAGGGACCATGCTGTCTGGGAACACAGCATCACCATTAGCGAGGAAACATTCTGATCCGCCAAAATGGTCACACAGTCCTTGACAGTAATACGATCTTGCTGAGTACTCATGGGGCTCATGGAACACCACGAGATGGCTGCCCAGTTATCACCGAACCCCAGCCATGTTTCACTCCTGGGACGTAAACTCGGCCAGTAGTGTGAAACAATAGTCATCCGACTAAATTACTTTCTTCCATTCCTGCACAGTCCAGGTTTTACGGCTTCGGCGCCATGTTTTTCAGTTATGAGCATTTGCATCACTGATGTGTTGTTTTGGGATTCCAGTTCGCCCTGCAGTTCTCTGCTTAGGGGGCTCCCTTCGTGTTGCTTTGGTGCTGACAGGGTTCGCTAGTGCGACGTTCAGTTCTGCAAATGACTTTTGTATTTGTCGTCCCCTTTTTTTCCGTCACACTCCTCTTCAGTGACCGTCTGCTACGATCACTCAAAATACACTTTCGTCCGCGTTGTGACTTAGCAGATGATATTTTTCCACTTTCCCTGAATGCGGAATGAAAAATGGCTCTGAGCACTATGGGACTTAACATCTGAGGTCATCAGTCCCCTAGAACTTAGAACTACTTAAACCTAACTAACCTAAGGACATCACACACGTCCATACTCGAGGCAGAATTCGAACCTGCGACCGTAGCAGTCGCGCGGTTCCCGACTGAAGCGCCCAGAACCGCTCGGCCACCGTGGCCAGCGAATGCGGTATAAATCTTCGATTCAGTGCCTCTTGAAACAACAAACACTCAGGTTACTTAAGCACCGACTGGACATGCAAGAACAGTTGCCCACGTTCTTATTCCCTTAGCTCCGACATAATTCACTTACGGCTACACAAAATCTATTTTGACTACGACTGACACTCAGAACGTACTGACGACATTGTACAGATTCCGTCCGTGGTCAAATACAACAGCGCAACCTGCAGGGTTGAGGCTTGGCTATACAGGGTGAAGCGAAATTGGTGCACTGGGGCTTCGCAGCGCGACTCCTCGCGTGCCAGCGATAAAAAAAATGTATGTCACAAAATTTCGTCTGACGAGTACGTGCGGCAGAAGAAGGACGTTAAAGGGTGGGAATCTGGCAACACTGTAACCGCATGTATGGTAACTATCTCTCACAGCACAATTTAATAGTGCTATACAGTGGGTGCAGTGGATAGAGTTTTGGGTTAGCATGCACGAGATCGATGGTTCGATCCTGGGTTGACGCATATGTTTTTTATTTGGTGTGTGTAGTTCAGGTGGTACGGTATCTGGCATCTTAATCGTCAACAGCGAATGCAGCGGGTCCTCTAGAAAACATTTGCACATACATACTACAATCGTAGAAATGGAAGATTGATCAGCTTTGAAAGAAGCCCTTTCCACGTCGAGGGCGTGAATTTATTCGCACCACTTCATCTACTAGCTGCGAAACCTGTTTTTTGTACCCTCCTCCAATGGTCCCACAGATTAGTATCAACTATTATTCTTGCCTCGTTCAGGTCCTTTACATTTCGTTAGGGTCTAGGACTAGCAACGTGCTTTGCGAATAATGTCCAAACTCTGTTACTATTTGTATGTGTTATCACCATGGTTCCACTAATTATGTCTTTCAACATCGGGTCTCAATCCATTAATATTGTCATTGTTACTGTTATTCTATCGATGATATTGTGGAAACATCATGTCTATTACCGTTCGGGGAAACAGTGTAATTCGAAAACGAACATTTCACAATGAGCCGTATCGGAATGAATCATGCAGAACAATATCTGTCAGGGGTAATGCACGTTAGGTGTAACAGCGCGCAGAACTGACGGCGTGTTTAATACTGTATGCGCTGTCCATCAGACAGGGACTAGGTGCTAGCGGAGTAGCGAGCCCGTGACGGACTCCAATGTGTACATGCGCATACGTATCGGATCTACTCACTGTAAACCTGTATGGCATACACAAACGATGAATATGTAGATATGCTTCTGGTCCTTGGTGCATCTGACAACCGGTTCAAATGGCTCTGAGCACTATGGGACTTAACAATCTATGGTCATCAGTCCCCTAGAACTTAGAGCTACTTAAACCTAACTAACCTAAGGACAGCACACAACACCCAGCCATCACGAGGCAGAGAAAATCCCTGACCCCGCCGGGAATCGAACCCGGGAACCCGGGCGTGGGAAGCGAGAACGCTACCGCACGACCACGAGATGCGGGCCTGACAACCGGGCTGATGTTGCCGCTCGTGAATATGCTGCTAGACATCCTCATCAACGCCATCCAGATCAAAATGTGTTTCGTCGTCTGGAGCTGCGCCTTCGGGAATCAGGTTCTCTCCTTCCACTACTGCGTGACAGAGGTCGTCCACGGACTCGCTGTACTCCAGCTACAGAGGAAGCTATTCTGGGCGTAATACACCAAGAACCTCAGCGAAGTACACGTAGCGTAGCAAGGCAGCTGCGTGTCTCGCGACGCACGATCGTCAACGTGCTGTACGACCATGGGCTGCACCCCTATCATTATGCTTTCACGCCACACCTGCATCCTGCAGATCGCATTCAGCGGATGCAATTTTGTGAATGGTTCCAACAACTTCAGGATGTCAACTACCACTTCGTCAACACCGTAACTTGATCGGATGAAGCAGCATTCAGTCGTGAGGGTGTCTTCAATATGCACAATGCCCACCATTAGTGTGAGGTTAACCAGCATGCCATCCGCGACCGTGGATATCAAGTTCGCTTTCGTATCAACGTCTGGGCCCGAATATTGGACGACAGGTGTTTGGGCCCCTACGTGTTGCCTGACCGGTTGGCTGCAAGAAGGTATCATGCATTCCTCTCAAACTATATGCCTGGTGCGCTGGCACATGTTCCGCTATGTGTTTGGCAGAGGATATGGTTCCAATATGACGGTGCACCTTCACACTCTTGAATTAATGTGCGACAGTGTACAGAAAATTTCCAGGGAATTGGCTCGGACGTGGAGGTCCAGTTGTATTGCCACAGCGTTCACCTGACCTAAATCCCCTGGATTTCTTCCTGTGGGGACACCTGAAGGAGCACGTGTGCTCTACTCCACCGAAGAATGTGGAAGAATTGGTAGCGCAGTGTTCATGCTGCTCTTGTTACTGTGGACGCAGCTTTGCTGCGAAGGGTCCACACCTGTATGGTCAGGCGGGTTGCGCAACGTTTGGACGTGCAGGGAGGTCGCTTTGAGCATCTGTTGTTGTGAGGACAATGTATTCTGTTGTGAAGCTCATGTCGTCATTAATATGGACATTATTAGTGTCACTGGTTGCTAATGTGCAGCATCTGAGCGTTCAAATTACATGCAGGGTAAATGACAAATAGATGTTGTGATATTTTACTGTGCTATGATCTTTAGCATCTCGGAATTGGTATTGTTTTTGTAGTCATTCTGTCTTATGACAGGTCATTTGTTTCAACCTTCTATTTCTTATTTGTCTAACCACGTATTTATTATGTTCAGCGTTACAAAATATTGTAAATTTAGGATATATGTGACCTAAGAAACGGTGTATATTGCAATATGATATGTTTGAATGAAATTAGAAAAAAATGCACCCCAACCCAGGATCGAACCCTCGACCTCATGCATGGTAACCCAAAATTATATCCACTCCATCAACTGTACACCACTACTACAATAATCTGACCGAGATGGTTACCATACATCTGGTTGCAGTGTTGCCAGATTGCCACCCTGTAACGTCCTTATACTGCCGTATGTACTCGCCAGACGACATTTTGTGAGACTCTTTTTATCGCTGGCATGTGAGGAGTCGCGCTGTGAAGCCGGAGTGCGCTAATTTCGCTTCACCCTGTATATGCATGATTGTAGGCGTATCATTACGCAGTTAAATATATTTTTTGTAGTCTTCACACAAACGGTGCTTCATGTAACGAAGGTTAACTGAATCAAGATATTAAAACTTTTCTCCATATGTATGTGGCTGGCTGACCTCCAATTTAAAATATAGGTGTGAATCACTAATTCAAATGTTACAATCAGTTTCCTGACAATTTAAGCACGAGTTCCTTATTGCACATTAACGATAAGAACCCACGTACACTCGTTCAATCGCCCTTAAAACTGAGAGCACGTCTTCAACTTAATCATTTAATATTTCCTGTCAGCACCCAAACAACATCCAGTTAACTGTTCATTTGGCGCGCACACAGAAAAATTGTGAAGAAAAAGTATTAAGTTGCTTAAATTAGATGTACAGGTCAAGCGAACAATTTCACATACATTGTTTCAGAATACAGTATGTTACAAATAAGTATCATTACCCACAAAAGGCGCATGTTTACTACAATGGAAATACTACAATGTTGTTCCTGTGGCTGAAAAAATGGTTGCATTTTGAACTCCTGCACGCGAAATGTCTTAAAACAAATCCTTTTTGCTACAAAGCACAGAACAATTCCGCATTTTCATCACTTTACAATCTACAATCCCTGAGGGGGAAGTCTGCATCTTCGCTTTTGGCCCACACTCTGGACAGTGACCGAAACAGTCATACTGTACATCTTTCACTGGCACAAAGGTCTCTGATTTCTTCATCTTCTGTCTCGTTGTCAATCCAGTTCTCAAAGCCAAGCTTACTCTTCCCAGAAAAAAAAAGGTCCGTCTGCAGTGTCCCAGGTAAGAATTCAGTAGAACAGTGGCATAACAAGTCACCTTGACGCCTTCCTTTTCCCGTTTAAAAGCAGTTTTCACTGCACACTAAGAAACAGCGCAACAAAGTTGAACAAAACGGCTGAACTGGTAACTGATACCCACATAACCTTGTAAGATGTCTGCCAAATAAGGGGTTAAAATATGACCCAACGATATAGTGACGCCACATGCTCCTCATACTTGAGGCCTCTAATGACACAGATCGAAGCCCTACTGTTAAATGGCAGTGCCCACCACGATATCGAGCTAAAATGTCTCTTTTAATGCTAAAATCAGCTGATCACCAAAGTTTTCAACCACTCTCTAACAGCTACTACATTCGTATTCAACACTCTACAACTTTAACCACCTCGTGTGCGCGGACCCACCGACTCACTCCCCCCACACACACACAAACATCATGATTATACGTTAGCTTTCAACATATACTTCGTTAGGTTGCCAACGTGCAGGTAAACAGACCAAACACGAGGACAGAAACTTAATGAAATCAACACATATTTACGTCTTTAAAAGCACAGTTTCCGAACAAATATCTGTAACTAGTGGCAAAAGAGTAATAGTGCATCACGAAAATAAAGGTGAAAATGGTGAACAGTGTAAAGAACAAAAAAATGGTTCAAATGGCTCTAAGCACTATGGGACGTAACATCTGAGGTCATCAGTCCCCTGCCGACCGGTGTAGCCGAGCGGTTCTAGGCGCTTCAGTCTGGAACCGTGCGACCGCTACGGTCGCAGGTTCGAATCTCGCCTCGGGCATGGATGTGTGTAATGTCCTTAGGTTAGTTAGGTTTAAGTAGCTCCAAGTTCTATGGGACTGATGACCTCAGATGTTAAGTCCCATAGTCCTCAGAACCATTTTTCATCTGTCCCCTAGACTTAGAACTACTAAAACCTAACTAACCTAAAGAGATCACACACATCCATGCCCGAGGCAGGATTCGAACCTGCGACCGTAGCAGCAGCGCTGACCCGGATTGAAGCGCCTAGAACCGTTCGGCCACGACGGCCGGCAGTAAAGAACAAGTTCGGGATATAAAAATGTGCTTGTATTTCGGAAATGATGTGGTACTACGTCCTCCAGATAAGATCAGAGAAGACGCAGATACCAACAAACTAAGTAATTACTTATTTACATAAAAACGCCGCGCGAACTGTTTGATAATTTAAAAATAAGACATATCAACACAAAACCGTGTCGTTCTAGATCCCACTGAAGACATCTTAGCGTAAGAAAAGGCGAAACGCGTCTGGGAGAAATGAATTACAGTGTCGCAGGAAAAGGCGGTTTCATTTACAATACAAATATGCCTGTGCTTGCTGTGGAGAATGGCCACGCAAACGAACTTGTTATTAATTCAGTATTCTCTCGCTCTCTTCACGCAATTATTACTCCCAGAGGAAAAAGTGAATAGGACCTTTTCTGTACGAAATTTAATGTAGTTTAATTTTGCATTGCGACCACGTTTTCGCTAGAGGCCGCTGTTTTCGAGTTATTGACGGAAAATGTACAAAAAGACATTTAATGTGTTCTACCTCAGAAACCAGCCAGAGAAGAGCGTATGTCGATACGAATGACTTTCCTTCATACAAGTGTTTCTGTCATATCCTTGAATGCTGACCGTTCCTCCTTGGTGGTGCTACGTACAGGTGTCTGAACCAATGTCGGCGAGACACAAGCCCGTCATTCTGCTGAATAGCAGTCATGAAATGTTTAGCGAATTTCGGGAGCTGCTTTGAAGTGTCGGCCGTGGATCCTCGTGGAGAGAAGGAGGCGGGCTTGTAAGCGCCAAGACTTTTAGTAATATCAGCTGTTTCGAGTTTCGTAGGAGAGCCGTATCGTTCACGGCAGGCAGGTTAAGTTATAGTACTTCATACGCGGTCAGCAGTTGTGTGATGTCTGTGAGTTGGGAGAGCTCGCGTTATTTTTCGGCAACCGTTTTATGTTAACAGAGAGAGTTAGTGGTTAGTTGTAGAAGATGCTGGTCGAAAAAACGGCGACATTTATTAAAATTGGATAAGAAGTATTGTTTCCATGAAAACGGGAGTTCTTGATATCAGTGTGATCTTTTAGCCTACATAACTTCGAACTGTGCACATACTCACCGTCTACAAGCAAGGATTTCGATCTCCCACGGATGCAATATGTAGATGGGCAAATCCCGAACATTTTTTGCCCAGCAGCCCCATTAATTATAATTACCAGAATGAGATTTTCACTCTGGAGCGGAGTGTGCGCTGATATGACACTTCCTGTCAGATTGAAACTGCGTGCCGGACGGAGACTCGAACTCGAGTGGTTTGCCTTTCACGGGAAAGTACTCTACAGACTGAGTTACCGAAGCACGACTCACGACCGTCCTCACAGCTTCAATTCTGTGAGCACCTCGCCTCCTACCTTCCAAACTTAACAGAAGCTCTTCTGCGAGCCTCTTCCTAACAGACTATGATTACGTTACTTTATATTGTACAAACTACTATATTTTGCGTTGACTTATTACAGCTCAAAGTGTAATAAAATCTGCTGTTACATAGGCTATCCCAGGAGGAATTGTTAATATTCAGGGATATGACAGGAACAATCATTCGAAGAGAAGAGTGTAGTGAACATAGACTCTACAATGCATACCTTAAGAGCTACGCATTGTTCAGTAGAAGAGATGTGTTTCACAGTAGCGGAGATGAAGACGTGCTAGTAGCTCCAAAGGTGTGAATTTTAGAGCCCATATTTACTGGACTTCTTTTTCTTGTTTCGGTCCAAACTATCATCTCATTAAGTACGGAAAACAAAGAGTTTGCGGTAGAAGAGGTTTGTTTCACAGTATCAAAGATGAAGTGCTCATAGTTCTTAAGTTACGCATTTTAGATCCCATGTTTACTAAACTTTTTTGCTCTGATAGTTCCTGTCATATCCCTGAATTTGACTATTCCTCCTAGAACAACCTGTATAGAGTATATGCAGTGTACGATACGACCTGCTTTAGATGTATAGGAGAGCAGGTATCCTGGCAGCAGTGAATTAGTAGTAGTAATAGAAACTGAATAATCCCTATCTTTTAAACCTTTCAGCCTGTCTTCTAGCCGTGCATATTCACGGCTTCTGTTCAACTTTTTGAGGTGGTTTGTCGCGTAACGAAAAAAAAAAAATTAAATGAAAAACTTGCGTCATATATTTCCTGATTTCTAGCTTTCAAACGTAAATAAACTGGTATAGCATGTCGAATTCAAAAATAGTTGAAATCAGTGTTGGCACTATAGTATATGCCACAGGAACAAACTTTCGGCACACACTGTGTCTCTATAGGCAGCTGCCATGCTCTGTCGCACCCTCCTTTTTTTCATCTGCAGAACCTTTTTTTTACCAATGGATCACGAGTTTATTCTTGCGGCACAGCGAGCTATGTGTCATAATAGTAACATGATACGTGACAATTACGGAAATGTTGCTCTTGATAGTGCAAGTGCAATGAAACGAAATTTTTTTAGAGTGTTGCGCATAATGAGAAATAACGCTATTCGTCCACGAGACTCAGAGGGCCATAGACACGTGTTCACGGGTGGATGCCGTGTTTCTTGACTTCCACAAGGCGTTCGATACAGTTCCCCACAGTCGTTTAATGAACAAAGTAAGAGCATATGGACTATCAGACCAATTGTGTGATTGGATTGAGGAGTTCCTAGATAACAGAAGGCAGCATGTCATTCTCAATGGAGAAAAGTCTTCCGAAGTAAGAGTGATTTCAGGTGTGCCGCAGGGGAGTGTCGTAGGACCGTTGCTATTCACAATATACATAAACGACCTTGTGGATGACATCGGAAGTTCACTGAGGCTTTTTACGGATGATGCTGTGATATATCGAGAGGTTGTTAACATTGGAAAATTGTACTGAAATGCAGGAGGATCTGCAGCGAATTGACGCATGGTGCAGGGAATGGCAATTGAATCTCAATGTAGACAAGTGTAATGTGCTGCGAATACATAGAAAGAAAGATCCCTTATCATTTAGCTACCATATAACAGGTCAGCAACTGGAAGCAGTTAATTCTATAAAGTATCTGGGAGTAGGTATTAGGAGTGATATGAAATGGAATGATCATATAAAGTTGATCCTCGGTAAAGCAGATGCCAGACTGAGATTCATTGGAAGAATCCTAAGGAAATGCAATCCGAAAACAAAGAAAGTAGGTTACAGTACGCTTGTTCGCCCGCTGCTTGAATACTGCTCAGCAGTGTGGGATCCGTACCAGATAGGGTTGATAGAAGAGAGAGAGAAGATCCAACGGAGAGCAGCGCGCTTCGTTTCAGGATCATTTAGTAATCGCGAAAGCGTTACGGAGATTATAGATAAACTCCAGTGGAAGACTCTGCAGCAGAGACGCTCAGTAGCTCGGTACGGGCTTTTGTTGAAGTTTCGAGAACATACCTTCACCGAAGAGTCAAGCAGTATATTGCTCCCTCCTACGTATATCTCGCGAAGAGACCATGAGGATAAAATCAGAGAGATTAGAGCCCACACAGAGGCACACCGACAATCCTTCTTTCCACGAACAATACGAGACTGGAATAGAAGGGAGAACCGATAGAGGTACTCAAGGTACCCTCCGCCACACACCGTCAGGTGGCTTGCGGAGTATGGACGTAGATGTATAAACAGTGTTTTTCTAACAGATAATCGCAATAATGAAATAGTAAGGAATATGAATACGGCTGAGGCCGTGGAAAAGAAGCAACTTCTTGTTGGTTAATGAAGAAACAGGGTAGTCTCGTGTTAAAAACTCTTCTTCAGGACATGCCTATTTTAAGACACACAAAATTATGTTAATTTTCATGTTTTAATTTGTTTAAATATATAAATCTCTAGCCTGAACACATTATTTCATTGTAATTTTGTACTTTACCTGTCTCCAACTCACATTTCATACAATACCTAGGCATTTTACACATTTCCTAGGATAAGTATTAAATTAAAATTAAATTAAACATCTTGATAAAAAGTTATAGGCAGTCTATATATTGACTTGTTCTATATAGTGTCTTGATTTGACACTCTGCCGGTAACATATACATTCATATAACTGAAAAACGCCGGAAATACAACTTGTCTTTTGCAGAATGTATTATTCCGTGCAGAAGTGTGTTTTTCCGGTGACACGGAAATTTCCTTTAAGCCCACGAAAGCCGTTCGGGGAAAGCGCCTGTCATTTACAACGCAATGAAATTTCCTCCTGCCAGAGTTTCGCTGTCACCCAATTACAATGGAGATTTTCGATAATTCAGTAAAGTACGAATATAGCTGACAGGGGATGCGCGGAAATTCGATTACCCCGCCGTTCGCAGGAAAGTCTCCTGTCGGCAAACTGTCGCCAGCCGGCGCTGGCGCTGACACTGGCGCCACATCGACCCGACGTTTCTGCTGTTCGAACGAAAGGCTTCGCTCACACTCGTGTCCCGAAATCACGAAACAGTTGTTTGGAAGGCCAGCATTATGTATTTAATTTTGCTGTGTAGTGAAGGAGGGATGCGGACCTTGAATTTAGACTACTGTCGTAAAACAAACAATATTGTGAACTTAGCATCCAGTGTGTTAAATTGTCAGTATGAGTTTAAGTTCGTAGCTTTCCTTTACACTGTATGACCACATAAATCTAGCTGTCAAGCTACGGTCTATTGGATGAATTAATTCATAGAAAATTTTACTCATCTAGTAACGAAACAGCTTAGTTGACTTTCGTCCATCTATGTTGAGTCTTCTTTTCCTGTCTAGCTATTCTCAGCTAAGAGGACTGATAAAGAAATTTAGAATAGAATAATTCACCGGATAAAGTTAAAACCATATGGTCAGTTGTTAAGGAAGTATCTGGTCTGCAGCACAAAGTCGACGATATAAAGTCAGTTCGTAGTAAAAAATTTCTGTTACTGGTAAGTCAGTTATACTTACAGTATTTAACAATCACTTTCAGCGAATTGATGGTGAATTAAATAAAAACTTAGTTTCTACAGGGAATCATATAATTCTCTTGCAAAAAGCCTTTCCAAGACAGATGTCTGAAATACTCCTCTGTGATACTGACAAGGGGGAGACTGAGTCAATAATTTAATCACTGAAGACTGAGGACTCTCATGGATGTCGTGGAGTACCTAGCAGAATATTAATGTACTGTGCTGCAAATGTTAGTTCTGTTCTTAGCCACATTTGTAATTTTTCTTTAAGAATGGTCAATTTCATGAACGACTAAAGTACTCAGTAGTAAAGCCGCTTTATAAAAATGGAGACATTGAGAATGTGGACATTTTTAGACCTATTTCTATGCTATCAGTGTTTGCTAAAGTTATTGAAAGGTTGTGGACGAAAGGATAATTGATCGTTTTATTTCACGTAATTTGCTATCTAATGTACAGTTCGATTTTAGAAGTGGTTTAACAACTGAAAATGCTATATTTTCTTTTCTCCGTGAGGTACTGGATGGATTAAAGTAAGTTTCGAACGCTGGGCATCTTTTTTGCTTTAACTAAGGCGTTTGATCGTGTTGCTCACAAAATATTGGTCCAGAAGTTGGACCATTATGGAATACGGGGACTAGCTCACAATTGGTTCACCTCTTACTTTAACAACAGATAGCAAAAGGTCATTATCCACAGTGGTGAGAATGGCTATGATGTGAGGTCTGTGTGGAGCACAGTCAAATGGATGATACCTCAGGGATCACTGGTGGGGCTAGCCCTGTTCCTTATTTATATAAAACATATGCCCTCTAGCATTACAGGCGATTCTAAAATATTTTTGATTGCTGATGATACTACCTTGGTAGTAAAGGATGTCGTGTGTAACATAGGCACCGTTTCAAATAGTGCAGTTCATGACATAAGTTCAAGGCTTGTAGAAAATAAATAAACGCTAAATCACAATAAGACTCACTTTTTGCATTTTCTAACACACAATTCAACAAAACCCGACGTTTTAATTTCATAGAATGGGCAAATGATTGGTGAAACTGAACAGTTCAGATGTCTTGGTGTTCAGATAAGCAGTAAACTACCGTTGGAAGCCCACGTTCAAGTTCTTGTTCAAAGACTTAATGTTACCATTTTTACTATTCGACCGGTATCTGAAGTAAGTGATAGTTCAACGCCAAAAGTAGTCTACTCTGCTTATTTTCATTCGCTTGTGACGTATGGTTTTATATTTTGGGGTAACTCTTCCCATTCTCGGAGGATATTTTTGGCTCACTAACGGCCGGTTTCACCAATAAGTGGTATAAGTTCGCAAACCCCTTGTCGACCCCTGTTCACCAGTCTGGGTATTCCGACATTGGCCTCTCAATATGTATATATTCTTTACTGTGTTTTTTGTTAACATTATAAGCTTATTCCAAAGAATTAACAGCTTTCACTTAGTTAATGCTAGGCAGAAATCCAATCTGCATTTGGATCGCACTTCCTTGACTCTCGTCCAGAAAGGTGTGCAGTATACTGCTGCAACCATTTTCAATAAACTACAACAAGATTTAAAAAATCTTAGCAACAATCAACGCACTTTCAAATTGAAACTGAAAAGTTTCCTCATGGGTCACTCTTATTCTGTTGAAGAGTTCCTTGAAAAATTCAGATCATTCCTTTGTTATATTGTTGATTGCGTTTACACAAACGTATGGCTTGTCTTTTGAGTTCATAACATTTTATTTTCTCTGTTAGTACTTTTATATTGTAATTTCATGCATTAACACATTCCATGACCTTGGAGATTTGTTCCTCAATTTGGTCCTACGGAGATAGACGTGTAAAATAAAAAAAAAAGGCTAAAAGGAGCGATGCGCGAAAAAGCACGTATTCTTAATTCAAAACAAGCATGTCGCAACCTAATGTCGTCCTTGTTGGGCTGTGGATTGAAAGCTGCTACTGTTTATGACAATAAGAGATAAATTAAACCTATTATCTCTGTCAGCCACTTTTATTTTCTTCTACGACATGTTTCAAGGGTCCGCGCCTTCATCTTGAGGTACATCGTGCTTTCCATAACATAGACGATAATTTAACAGTACCTCACGAACTACGGGCCACAGATTAATCTCTACCATCAACTTGGAATTTTTAATCAAAGTGTAAAACAAGGCCAGATCAGACCTTACCCAACGATAAAGCCGAGACAGTGGCAAAGAACTTTAAAGCTTCTCAAGCATATTAGACAATGCAGAGTAACGTTTACTACCATGTATTTTTGAGTAACTTAAATCATGAAAGAATTCTTATACCAATAAACTAATACACTAACAAATAAATAGGCTGAAATAAAGCTTTATAAGTTATTTAATTACTATATTTTTTATTTTTTACAGTAGTGATATTCTTAAGCAGAAACGTTTGCAAGGATTTTTACACTTATATACATGTTATTTCTGTCTTTGATTCGCAGTGTACGAGGATTGGAACTGTAATAGTGGCAACTATTTTCTTTACGTCTTATACGAAATACACTAGAGAGCCAAAGAAACTTGTACACCTGCCTGTTCATGTCTGGGGAGTTTGGTGGCCAGCGGAAGTGTTTAAACTCAGAAGAGTGTTCCTGGAGCCACTCTGTAGCAATTCTGGACGTTTGAGCTGTCGCATTGTCCTGCTGGATTTGCCCAAGTCCGTCGGAATGCACAATGGACATGAATGAATACAGGTGTATCTAGACGTATTATGCCTCGCTTATCACTCCAACTGCACACTCCGCACACCATTACAGAACCTCCACCAGCCTGAACAGTCCCATGCTGACATGCAGGCTCCATGGATTCATGAGGTTGTCTCCATACCTGTACAAGTCCATTCACTCGATACAATTTGAAACGAGACTCGTCCGACCAGGCAACATGTTTCCAGTCATCAACAGTTCAATGTCGGTGTTGACGGGCCCAGGCGAGGCGTAAAGCTTTGTGTTGTGCAGTCATCAAGGGTACACGAGTGGGCCTTCGGCTCCGAAAGCCCATATCGATGATGTTTTACTGAATGGTTCGCACGCTGACACTTGTTTATGGCCCAGCATTGAAATCTGCAGCAATTCGCGGAAGGGTTGCACTTCTGCCACGTTGAACGATTCTGTTCAGTCGTCGTTGGCCCGTCCTTGCAGGATCTTTTTCCGGCAGCAAACTCACTTAGATCTAGATAACTTGCCATTACAGCAGCAGTAACCGATCTAATAACTGCGCCAGACACTTGTCTTATATAGGCGTGCCGACCACACCACCGTATTCTGTCTGTTTACATATCTCTGTATTTGAATACGCATGCCTATACCAGTTTCTTTGGCGCTTCAGTGTAGATATATGTTTCAAAGTTTTACTGTCTTTCAAAGTAGTTACCAGCATTGTGTTGCCAGCGATGTGGAAGTCACAGGATACCTCCAGTGGAACGGCCTACTGCCCGACGAATATCTGTTAACAATTCCGAAGCGAATGCAAAGACGATGCTCCTTCATCTTAGGAATCTAACTGCACTCACAAGCGCTGAAGTACGGGGGGTGTGGAGGGTGGCGAAGAATTTCTCAGCCCCATCGACAGAACAAATCAATCACAACTTGCGCCATGTGTGTCCGAGCGTTTCCTACAAAATGGTGGGCGGGTCCTGCAGAAAGTGTCACCGGTTCTTTCTCTAAGCTGGTCGCAGCTGTGTTCCAAAAATGAACAGCGTACAGAAACTCGGAGCTGACATTTTCTGAACGACACACCCTTCATTTGGCAGCGAACTGCTCGGGCGCATATGTCGGAAGTTGTGACTCACTCGTTTGCTCGATGCGACTGGGAAGAGCTGTACCACCACCCATCGCACTCCCCGGTTTAAGACTTTGTCACTTCCATTTGATTCCTAAAGTGAAGGAAGCACTCCGTGGGCTTCATGGCATTCGCTTTAGAAATCTTACAAAGATTTGCCGGGCAATAAAATACTCCACTCGAACTGTGAACAAACCGGCGCTCCTAAGGGTCTCCTAAGACTTCAAAATCGCTGGCAACAGGTTGTACACAATGCTGGTGACTGAATTACAGTTAAACTTTGAAATATGTATCAATTTTCGACAAGTTGATAATAAATTGTTGCCGCTATTAGATTTCCGACCCTCGTAACCTGGTAATGAATGCTTCAAAGCACTACATTTCTACATCTGTAGAATCTCTGTACTGCAAACGTGACCTCGTTTCGCGGTTGTTTGAGATCTAAAAATGAAAATGAATGTTTATGACGAAACTCTGTGTTCCTTTTCCTGAAACATATTTTAAGTAGTTCATTATTGTTTAAATTTTTTAATTTCAGAGCTAGTTTACTTTAAAATGGCAATTATACCTTATTTGTAGAGAAACGAAATGCCGAACAGACAACTGAGCACACCCAGCGAACAAAGATGTGATGCAATCTCCTGATCCACCCAAAGATAGAGTGTGTAAGGCGTTGAAACGCGTCATGAGAGAAATGGAAAGTGAGCGATTCTTTTAATTTATCTTTTATAGCATGTTACAACTCACGGGGCCAGCTTAGGCCAGGTCTCACAGGACTGAGAACAGAGACCGCGGCTTTTTCATGTGCGCCCAGTGGTACTCACATCAGTGATAAAACGATTCGGTACGATGGGGTGATCCTTTTCGTAACACCTGACGGGATGCCACATGGAAACGAATGTGGTGCAGGCACGGGTCACACGAGGTCACTGTCGTTCGAGTGGATGACGCTGTCTACATTCATCGACAATGCAGAAGACTGATACGACATGCATTATACACGGTATTTGACGGAGAGTAGTAAGTACTGTAGGAGGTGGTAGTGTACACTAATTCTAATAAACCATTCCACATAACACTTGACAATATGTATTGTTTACAGAGATAATGCTGTTATAATATAACACAAACAGATACCCACAGAAGATGTTCAGTAATGACAAATAAGTTCAAAGTTGAATTTCATAAATTCCAATTGTAACTTCACTACACTTTCGTTTCCTCTGGTGAGCTCCACATGTAGCTCATGCGAGATCGTCTTGGCGTTCTTCTACGAACAGTGAAACGTAAAGTCTACAAATAAAAATTAAACGCAAAAGATGGTTCAAATGGCTCTGAGCACTATGGGATTCAACGGCTGTGGTCATCCGTCCCTTAGAACTTAGAACTACTTAAATCTAACTAACCTAAGGACATCACACACATCCTTGCCCGAGGCAGGATTCGAACCTGCGACCATAGCAGTCGCGCGGTTCCAGACTGAAGCGCCTACAACCGCTCGTCCACCGCAGCCGACCAACAAAAGATGAATTCGTCCGAATTCCCAGGAGCGAAAATCTGAGGACATGGCACTTTGGTGGCCAAGAAAGGTGACGATTTCTGCCGATCGGTCTTCCGGGAAAGGTTCGGTTTCAATTATGTGTCACCTGGTGGCTAGAATGTGCATGGGACCCGTCACGTCGGAAGAACATACCCAGCCTCATAGCCAAACGAACCTCTACCAATAATGCTGGAAACTCGTTTTCAAGGAAGTCTACGTAACAGGGCCTGTAAGACGATGCCGCAATTCAATAGTCTCAATCAGTTGTTTGCCTGTCATACCACACCACATATCCATAGAGAAGCATTGTTGCAAGTGTGTCTCCACAACGGCGTTTGGGTTTTCATCGAACTCCCGATGTGAGTTACGTGTGTTTGCACCATCACGAGTAAAAGCCGCTTCATTATACACTAAACAGTATTAATGGGATTACTCAGACATTTTCAATTAGTGACCGACAGAATTCCAATCGTCTACCTTCATCTCCTCGATAGTGTTGATCTCACTGCAAATGATAAGGAAACAGATCGTGCATACATAGTGGCCGACATTCTTTTGTATGCAGAACATCGATGGGTGTAGAAGTTCTACGTGTACTTGTTAAGGAACTACGTTTTACGAACTGAGTAATACCTTCTCTTTCATACACACTCCCTTCCTTCACACTTTCAGATGACCTATAACTGCTGGGCATTGCACACATAACACGCTGCTTAGCGAAAACGCGAGTAAACACTGTTAGCTCTACAAACAATTCTGTCGGAGGAAAATTGGCAACTGAGCATTATAGCAGAGGTTGAAAACATCGCTTCAGTTATAAGGTTCTTTTTATTTGAAGCACGACGGGTTTCGGGTTCTTGTACGCCCATCATCAGACCGCATACCGAAAATAAACAAGAGACCCAAGCTAATAGTTTTTACTCGCAGCAGTACACACGTGTAGTATTTTCAGAATACCTGACGATGGGCAATTAAGTGCCCGAAACCAGTCGTGTTTTAAATAAACAGAACCTCACAACTGAAGCGGTATTTTCAACCTCTGCTAATGTTGAATCTGATACTCTGCGGTTAGGAAATCTCTACCGTATTCTCTACAAGTAGCAAAAATTGGTTCCAATGGCTCTGACCGTAGCGGTCGCCCAGCTCCAGACTGTAGCGCCTAGAACCGCACGGCCCCTCCGGCCGGCTTACAAGTAGCACCAACGTTTCCATTACCGCAACCGCACACCAATACCTAACCTGGATACTCGCTTCGTAAAAACATGCAATATGCTTACATTACACACCAAAAACAAGCCAACAAATGACAATTACAGTTGAAAAATTCGCTTACGTAAACTCGACTACAGCTTTACAACTCAAACTTTTAAAGTAAAAACGATAAAAGAAAATCCGCAGCAACTACTGCATCAACAAGCGAAATGAAAGCGTATCTCTGTAATCAGCTATGTCGCTGTAACAGATAAAAATTGGATACATGCTATACTAGAGGACGTCAGACTGCTGCGGCCCGAGTCAAGTAATCGTGCGGCCCGAGGTTCTCAGCTGTATTTTGTAAAAATATGCCCCTAGTAGCCAACAGCCGAGTCGAAAAAACGTCGACTAACTTGAAGAGTTTCTAAGCGTAGTTTTACTGCTCAGTAACAAACAAGAGGCAGTAATATTTTAAGACACCTTTCATTTTAATTGACGTTGCTGAACCAGGCCGTGAGCTAAGTAAAATAGCCGCCTGCCTCAGGGGCAGAGGGGTCAGAGGGGTTACTGACACGGCCGCTGTGATTTACGCGATGTGAGATGGCGAATGTTGTACTGTTTCTCTTCCATTGCTGACAACTCACGGGCGTGGCGTGCGGATCAGCTACTAATATATTAGGCTGGTGCATAAGTTCGTAGCGTTGGTACTACGGTTGTTATGGGTTTTGTTTATCTATTGTTATTTTATTTCTAGTTCACTGTTGCTATCTGAGTTTACATACAGTCATTTTGTCATTTCAAGTCAGTGAGTGGAGCGGTAGACGCTAGAAAATGGAGTACCTTGTGAAGAAATCTGAACGTTTCCGAAATATTTTTCTATTCGAGTTTAATTGATAAATGATAGCACCTGAGACAGCCAAAAATATTTGTGCCGTGTATGGGCCTAATGTCACTAGACAGAGCAAGGCAAGAAAATGGATTTCTCGTTTTAAGAAGGATCGTTTCGACGCTGATGGCTCTCCAAGTTCAGGACGACCTTCGGTGTTTTATGAAGATCGTTTAAATGCATTTATCCACAATGATCGACGTCATTGTACTCGAGAAGTGGCAAATGCGATGAACTGTCATCACTCCACCATCGTCCAACATTTGCATGCAATGGGGAAAGTTTAAAAATCAGGTATGTGGGTACCGCAAGCTCTACGGCAAAGTCACCTCTGCTTGCTCATCATCAATCGCCTCGTGAACAGCCCCAACTATTCCCATCCTGTATTGTCACTAGTGACGAGAAATAGTGTCTTCACGCTAACGTAAGGAAAAGAGAGGAATAGCTGAACACAGACCAAGTAGCAACTCTCCGTACAAAGATGTGCGTGCATCCACAAAAGATGTTATGCACCTGGTCGAACAGCGATGGTGTGGCGTCCTACGAATTGCTTCCACAGGGTGTGATCATCACTGCTGACATTTATTATCAACAACAGAGACGTTTTGCAAACGCCATCCAAGAACAGCGACCAGGAAAACTGCGTGAGTGCCACTACTCCAAGCTACTCCTACCCCAAGCACATCAGGGCGAGTGTTTTATATCATTGTGATAAATATACTCCATACCTAAATCAAATGTTCCAAAATAAATAGAGTACACTCCTTCCTTACTCTCCCCAGCAGCCCAGTGCAGGCTGAGTGGTTTTTGCGCCATTTTCCCCCTCCAGACCACCAACTTGTATTACATCACAGGAGGGATGACAGTACCCTCTGGCAGCAGTACTGTGTACTAGATCAATTGGACTCTAGATCTCGTGGTGGAGAGGCTGCCTGCAAAATAAAGACTCATGTCCATCACAGGCAGAGTCCTTTTCCCACCATTTCGCCCCACCATATTGGATTACGTCACGAAATGGACGACAGCGCTGTCTGGTGGTGGTACTGTGTATTAGGTCTAGACCTCGTGGTGAACACACTGTTTGCCGCCACCTTGGATAACAGTACTTGCATCATCAGCTGATGTCATGGCTGCCATCTTGGATTATGTCACGGAATGGACGACAGCGCCCTCTGGTGGTGGTACTACGTACTATGTCAGTTGTAGTGCGGACCTACTGGCGAACACTGGATAGTGGTGTCTAATTTTTTAAAGAAAGGGTGGTGCATGATTTCGACAGTTGACGATTAGCAATCATGTTTGCACAGTCTTTTAGATGGATTATTATTTTGACAATTTACGAGTTGTTTGGCTCTCTGGACGTAAATGTTTTGCATAATTTACGAGTGGTTTGCGGGTCTGTAGGCTGTGCAATGCACAATTTTGACAGATTACAATTAGCAAGTTCGTGTGCAAAGCATTATACATGAGTTATTTAGGAGTAGTTTGCAGGTCTGTGTGTCGTGTGACATGTCAGAGCATGGGTTCTATATCACTGTGATAAATACACTCCATCCATAAATGAATTGTTCCAAAATAAATAAAGTACACTCCTTCCTCTCTCCACAGCCCACTGCAGGCTGAGACCTATTCCCACCAGTCCCTTGGAAAAGGTGGCGGTCAGGTAACTTAGGTTAGTGGAGGTAACCTTCCTTTCACACCATTTTCTTAGCTTAGTAGAGATACACGAATTGACCTTTCTTTACCACCAAAATTCAATTTGACCCCAGTTCCTAGGAAAAGGTGGCAGTCGGGTGACTTAGGTTAGTGGGGGTAGCCCAAGTGACATATCTTCCCACAATTTTCTTAGCTTAGTATGGGTGTGATGCATTATCCTGTTGGAATTTGAACTTCCTGCCTTTTTTTTTCTGGGGGAGGGCAGGGGAGTTATGTTAGTGGACATAGCCCAATTGACCTATCTTCCCACCAAAATCCGCCATCTTTAATAACTTCACGGCCGCCGTCTTTGATGACGTCATCGTCGCCATCTTGGATAACGGTACTTTGGGGCAGAATCCCCTTTGCCCTAATAGTGCCATCATCTTAACAGCTAACAAAATGGTCTTTTTCTTCTTCCGAATACTCCGTCCATTGTTTTGACTGCCATTTTGTCTCTGGTGTGTAATGATGGATCCAGGTTTCATCCACAGTCACAATCAGCGCAAAAAGTCTTGCCGATTGCCGATTAAACGTTATCGGACATTATGTTGAAATGTTGTATCAGATGTTCTTTCGGTTCAGTGTGAGAAATCACGGCACCCACCTCGCACATAGCTTCTTCATAGCCAATTCTCCGTGCAGTCTATTATGCACTCGCTCTGTTGAGATGCCTACAGTCTCAGCAGTCTGACGAATTTTTATTCGGCGGTCTTGCGTTACCATATCGTGGATTTCGTCAATGGTTTCCTTTGTGGTGACGTCAACCGGACGGTCGGATCGCGCGTCGTCTTGGACCACGTTTAAATTCATAAATCCTAAAGTAAATGTTCCACAGTGGTGATGAAGAGTCTGTGTGAACTTCATCCAGTTCGGTTTTGATTTGTGTGGCAGTCTAACCCATCAAATGAAAGTTTTTAGTAACACCACGAAACTCGCCTTTCTCCATTTTCAATCGCAATCAACAAACTGACCAATCTACTGGTTGTACGCTGTCCATTGTTAAAATTCATTATATTACCCTTAGAATAACCAGGCTTACCAACCATGAAGGCGCAACCAAAATTTTCCATTCTTTCACGGAAATTTACCTCATTTTTCAAATCATTCACGTACATGCGTGTACAAAAATACTTGAGATCCGACCACGTCATCTGGGTGATTCACTTTTTACTCCTAAAGTGAGGTGCCCGCCAGCGGCCACCCCTGGAGCTGTCGTTTAGCCTTTTCTGGTCTGGCGTTGAATAATCCATCAATTACTATGTGTGCGGCAGTCAATTTGTTAACAGAAACGACTCGTTCTATTGTCCAATAGAGTAAGTCAGTTCTGGAAATCCCATATTTTACTGAAAAGATAGGTCAGCTCCCACAAAACAATACAGCACAGAGAAGTTATCAGCAGAGCAATTGCGGGCGTTAACTGCACTCTTTCGTCAGTAGAAGTAAAATAAGGTAAGTTTTCTACGGGTACCTGGAGATGGTAACAAGTCGAAGAATTCGAATATTAGCAAGGATATGTGGAATAAGCAGTTGTCTACGAGCTGTCAGAAAATCAAGAGCTCTTAGATGCACGTCCATGTGCTTGATCAGCCAGAACATTATGAACACCTACCGAATAGCCGGTATCTCCACCTTCGGCAGGGATAACAGCGGCGACGTATCGTGACACGGAGGTATTGAGTCCTTGGTAGGTCGTTGGAGGGAGTTAGCACCACATCTGCACACACAACTCACCCAATTCACATAAATTCCGGGGAGAGGGCGATGTCCTCTGACGCCACATTCACTCATATCCCACATATCACTCAGGTGTGAAGAGTTGAGGGACCAGAACATCAATTGGAACTCGCCACTGTCCTCCTCGAACTACTCCATCACACTCCTGGCCTTGTAACAGAGGATTATCTTGTTGAAAATGCCACTGTCGTCAGGAAACATATCGTCATGAAGCGGTGTATGTGATCTGCCACCAGTGTGCGATACTTTTCTCATCACGGTGCCTTGCACGAGCCCCACTGGTCTCTTGGGTGCCCTCGTGAATGTTCCCCAAAAGCCGGCCGGTGTGGCCGAGCGGTTCTAGGCGCCTCAGTCGGGAACCGCGCGACCGCTACAGTCGCGGGTTCGAATCCTGCCTCGGGCATGGGTGTGTGATGTCCTTAGGTTTGTTAGGTTTAAGTAGTTCTAAGTTCTAGGGGACTGATGACCTCAGATGTTAAGTCCCATAGTGCACAGAGCCATTTGAACCTTTTTTTTTTTTTTTTTTGTTCCCCAAAACATAATGGAGCCGCCACCAGATTGTCGCCATCCCACAGTACAGGTGTCAAGGAGCTGTTCCCCTGGAGGAAAGTTTCGCGCCCTCCCATCGCCACGATGAAGAAGGTATGGGAATTCATCAGACCATGCAACGCTGTGTCACTGCGCCAACGTCTAGTGCCGATGGTGCTGTTAACATTGGCACATGAATGGGTCGTCAGTTCCGGAGGCCCATCGTTAGGAGTGTTCGGTGCACTGTGTGTTCAGACACACTTGTGCTCTACCCGGCATTAAAGTCCGATGTTATTTCCGCCACATTTCGCTGACTATCCTGATTTACCAGTCTGCCCAGTCTGCAGCGTCCGACAGGTGTACCCGCCTAACGCCAAGATGTCTGGACGTGGTTTTCTCTTGGTTTCACCACCTTTTGAAGACGCTCGCCTCAGCTCTCCTCGAAAACCAAACTCGTGCAGTTTCCGAAATGCGCGTACCGAGGCTCCAGGTCATCAGTCTGTCCTCGGTCAAAATCAGATAGATCGCGCGCCTTCCCCATTCTACAATCGTACAGCACGCTCACTAATACTGCATTGAACGTGCGGGTATCTAACTAGCAGTCATTCCTCGCCAGGTGTCGCAGCTATCACCGGGACGGGTTTATACTGATAGGAAGTCGGTGGTCACAATGTTCTGGCTGATCAGTGTAAGAAGCAGCTATTTTGTAGGTGTACTTATGCTGCAAAGTAAGTGATAGTATTTGTATTAAATGAAGTTTCGGGAATGCAGCGAGATTACGTCAACTTCTGGCGACGATATTTCGACTGATAACCATTCAGCCATTTTCAGGTGAGTGTTTTACACTGGAGAGTGCTAGGTCACATAGCTAACTTTAACACCAGAAACGCATACGTCAGCGCGACAATTTTTTTTTTTTTTGGATTAAAGTTAGCGATGTGAATTAGCAATCTCCACTGCAGATTACTCACCTGAAGATGGTTGAAGAGTTGTTAGTAGCAATATGTGGCAGGGTGTTGACATAATCCAGCTGCAATTACGAAAGTCCGTGGAATACCATTTACGGGGTGAAAATTTCAAGAATCACGGTATTTGGATTAAAAGGAAGTACGGAGTATTTTTTTCTGAGTAGAGATCGCTGGCAAGAATCCAGTTACTGATAGCATACGCGCTATTACACCTGAAATGGTCCTCAATGGATGCAGTGATACCGTAACTCCATCCAGTCGTTTACATGCATCACTTATTTATTAAATTAGCAAGAACTGCCTCTCTTAAGACAAACTGATATGCAGAGGCTACTGATTCTGAGTGTGCGTGATCAGAAAGTAGTAACAAACACTACACAGCGATTCAGTCACAAATATTTAGCTTAATAATACTGACAGAATTTGTAAAATACTGTTGTACGCAACGCGACTTTGGTCAGTTTTTTAATAACGTCATACACAAGAGAAACACTGAAATGTGTACTTTTTACTCCGCTGTAAAGTCGTGTTGATCTAAATAAACGAACGAACAGGTGCAGCAGCAATGATTATTTATTATTAAACTTTAAGATGACCAAGTGCACTTAGCGACATTCCTTTCTCATCGGGATTATACAGGTCATCAGTGGAGGTGGTAAATATGCGAGTTGAATTTGCAGGTCAGTAAATTATTTTGTTTTTTCTACCTTACACGTACTTTTTAATTTCACAGGGCACATGAGTGCGTGCTAGATGTGCGGCTCGGTAGACCTCATTCAAGCGTCAGACTACGATTTCGAAGATTTATGTTTTGACACTTACCTTCACTTTAACCACTGACAATGCTCTGGGTATGTGGGAAATGGAGTGTACCGCCGTGGTTCGGATTCCCCTAATAGCTGCTGTGAATATTTGACGTGCGTATTTTGTGCGCATATTTCAGACTTTTCTGTAGTCAAGAGATTTCCTCCGCAACATCCTTTTTTTCCCGCAAAATATGCAGAAGAGCTTCTGTGATGTTCGGAAGGTACGAGATTTTCGTCTGCTAATTAATTTATATGTAGCCTAGTTGCGCCACTGATGGGAGGGAATATGTGAATCGATAGCATGCTGATCAGTATTGAATGCCTCCGGTCGCTACCAACTGCAGCTAACAGAAAATACTCTGTTTAATGCTTGTAGCCTGTCTGTGAACAGGATTACTTCAAACACAATTACGCACAATGTATCAAGGATCGTTAGCTCTCACTTGTCGCTTCGGCTTTCATCGATGCAGACGCTCTGAACACTGTCTTGTTCCGTATTTGCTGTTGCTAGCGACCAGGACGCACTGAACACCAATCACCTGTCACTCGATTCAGCTACTCACATGGGCCCATTTCACACAGAGTCTAATAAATGGATATATATGATTCAACAACCTAGAACGCGTCAAATGTCTTATGAATAACGCGTCGGAGACTGAATTAAAGGACCTAATTATGGAAAACTGCTTCTGTTGCATGGAAGAATATCATCTGCATCTACATCATTACTCTCCAAAAATTCACAATTAAGTACAATGAACGGGTTTCATTGAACCCCTTCAAGCTACTTCTCTACAGTTTCACTCTCGAACAGCGCGGGAAAAAGAAACACTTGAATCTCTCTCTTATCTTATTATGATGATCATTTCTCCCTATGTAGATCGACTACAGCAAAATATTTTCACACTGAGGAGAAAGTAGGTGAGTAAAATTTCATGAGAAGATCGTGGCCTAACAAAAAACGCTTTTGTTTTAATGATTGCCACTTAAATTCTTTGCGATAAAACCAAATGCGCTGCTCTTCGTTGCACTTCATCGGTGTCTCCTATCAGTCCTATGTGATGCGGATCCCACATCGCACAGCAATACTCCAGGAGGGGGCGGGAATGCGAGTGTAAGCAATCTCTTTAGTAGACGTGTTGCATTTTCAAAGTGTTATGCCAATAAACTACAGTCTCTGGTTTTCTTTCCCCACGACATTACCTACGTGATCGTTCCAATTCTACTTAATCGTAATTTCGTAATCCGTAAGTATTTAGTTGATTTGCGTAATTTATGGTGTTAACGAAATTTGGCGGATTCCTTTTAGTACTCTTGCGGACTTTTTATTATTTAGAGTCAACTACCACTTTTCGCACCATACAGACATCTTGTCTAAACAATTTTGAAATTTGTTTTGATCATCTGATGATTGGTTGGTTGGTTGGTTTGGGGAAGGAGACCAGACAGCGTGGTCATCGGTCTCTCATCTGATGATCTTCAAAAATGGTTCAAATGGCTCGGAGCACTATGGGACTTAACTACTGAGGTCATCAGTCCCCTAGAACTTAGAACTACTTAAACCTAACTAACCTAAGGACATCACACACATCCATGCCCGAGGCAGGATTCGAAACTGCGATCGTAGCGGTCACGCGGTTCCAAACTGACGCGCTTAGAACCGCAGGGTCACAGCGGCCGGCTTGATGATCTTCACACAAACTGTTACAGTCCATGTTTTAAATTATCGGGATGCAATTCCGGTCGGACCACGGAAATTTTCTGCGTGCCTTGAATCTAGCTTTCACCCCTCAATGATGTACAGTGTGGACAATACGTGGTTAGGACTCCGTGTTAAACTGCAGGTCGGCGTCTTTCACTGGTTGGATGAATCGGTTAAGTCTGGGACAAGTAACTCGCTACAGTGGCGTCCAGTTGAAAGAGTTGTCTTTAAGGCACAAGAAATAATAACTGTTATAATTAGAATAATTACTATTACTACGAACACTATCATATGGTAATGTTCCTTAATGGCAGGTCACATCACTATGTAGCACTCGAACAAAATCTACATCACTGGCTTCTTTCCACATCCGAGGGCCCAAGCTGAGTGGAATATGACTAATGTAATGCAAGAGTGTAAAACGATCTGTTACATAAGCTATTCCACAATACAGAGTGTTTCAGAAAGAATCACCCGATTTCAAAACTCCAAATTCATTGATAAAAGCAAATCACAGACATGGGATCATTTGCAAAGTACTCACAAAATCTTAAAGTTTTAGCTATGCTATTACTAACACACTATGTGTCCACCAGCAGCAGCAGCACGAACAACATCTTTTTACATTTTTACCACTGTTAATTCTCAGTGGTGAGGCAACATTTCATGATATCACTACCGTGCGCATAGCCTCCAGCACCCTTATGACATTACGAAAGACACTCATCTAAAGTGAACGTTTTGTGTTCCATTTCTCGTGAAAAAGTGTACAGTGGCTTCTTTCTTTTAGGGAAACACAGTGACTGGAAGGAGCTATCTTGAGATGCTGCAGAATTGGTTTTTCCACAATTTCAGGAGGACTGCAATGACTTCATATTCCAACAGGATGGAGCTCCGCAACACTGGCATAACAACGTATGCCACTTTCCCAATGACGCTCTGCCTCAGCGCCGAGGCACTGCTCTCCATTATTGCCCTCCGAGATCGTCAGACATTAGCTCATGCAATTTTTCCTTGTGGGATACGTAAGGAAATTTTGTTCATCTACCCTTTACCTCATGATATAGAAGAAGCGAAGAACAGAGTAACAGCCGCCATAACTTCTGTAAAGACAGACACACTGTGTAAAGTTAATGACGAATTTAGTTATCGTCTAGATGTTATTCGCGTTGCTGCTGGTGAACACATTGAGCAAGATTTGAGTATTCTGCGATTTATTCTATGTTTCTAGTATGTTTTTGTCGATATATATGGAGTTTTGAGATCAGTTAATTCTTTTTGAAACACCTTTCTAAACATCTACGACTAACCAAGTAAGAATGCCTTGCCAAGAATTTGCATAGAAATACGTATACCGAAAAGTGTACACCCCAATCAGACGTTCAATTTATAAGAAAACTGACAAGTGTTATGATCTTGCATCATTTGCTAACTCGTGAAAAATTACAGCTGCCTAGAACGTATTAAACTGGGGCATAGGACTGGGAAGTTGAGACCATTATGTGTACTGCTATATAACGACAAGTCGTTATTTAACGTTACCAAAATCTCAAAAAATTCTTGAACGATTTACATCATATTTTTACACGATAGTCGAATAAAATGTTCAGGCCGAAATAACTACATATTTTTAATGTATATCGTATATGAATAGATGTATAAAATTTATACCACTTTCGGAACTATTAGAAAATTCGCCGCCCGACAAATACTCGTGCGTGTTCTAGAAATTTAGCCGTAGTAAAAAACAAACTTCGACGTCACTGGATGGAAAGAATTTTATTTAACGCACAAGGAAGAATACAATCTCGTAAGGAAATTAGAATTATTTAGCAAGTTAACAGCAGTATGCGAACTGTCTCAAAATACTCAAAATAATCGGTCTCTAAGAAAAACAGTTACGGAAAGTCATATTGATCATGGAGCGCTAAACCAACGAAAACACAGCGCCTCCGGCGGACGGACGTGGACTCCTTCACACTTGGCGTAGCGTAACAGTCAAGGAAAGTCATATTAATCAACGAGCGCTAAGCCAACGAAAACACAGCGCCACTTGGCGTGTGTACATCAGCTGACAGCAGCTAGCGATTTTGTCGTTACAGCAGCCCACTCCTAGAAAGCGGAGCGTCTTCCATGGACAGCGCTGGAAAACTGACCCGACGTCCCGATCGTCTCGTACAGCTGCTTCTGCTGGTCGGTGGTGTAGCCGGTGTTGACTCCGACGCTGGTGTTGGTGCTGCAGTCGATGGGGTGCCGTGGTATTGCAACAGGTTCTTCTTGGAATGTGTATGCAGGCTTCATTCGGTCCAGCGAGACGGTACAGCGCTTGTTGTTGACAAGGACATCGATTGTTCTTTCACCTCTGCCGATTACGTGGCGAGGGCCTGCTTAAGGAGGTGCCAGCACATCTGCATCTGCACATATCACGTGTGCGCACGACTCTAGCTTGCCGTGCACACAGGTGGGCGAATTGCCATGCCTCGATCCTTGATGAGGTCGGATTTGAATGATTCGTACCCCGAGGCGAGAAACGAAATCTGTAAATCCACGTGATCAGTAAACTCGCCTTGTAGCCGCAGTGTTGCCCCATAAACTTGCTCAACTGGTGAAGACTTTAGGTCCAATCTGTAAATGCTTCGCAGACCGAGCAAGACCAATGGTAACGCTATTGCCGAGTTTGAATTATGACACGTGATTGAGGCCTTCAGAGAGAGGTCCCAGCGTTCTATCGTCTGGCCGGGTGGCAGCTTGTGGTTTTATGCTGTATAGTGCCACACAATTTGTTAAGCTGCGCGAACAGGACGGATTCAAACTGACGCCCTTAGGAGCTAAGGGGTAAAAGTGATAAAGTTTTAACTTTGAAGATTAAGTGTAGATTTCAGTAGTTAAAGCAGACACAAACCTGTGTGGACAATTGATACAAGTAACAAACAGGCTGGTGCTGACATCTAGTGATTAAAAGAAAGCTGCTAAGACACTCTCACTGTTCCTTTGGAAGTCAAAGGACATAAGTACACTGGAATATATTGGCAACCAAGTGACTGCAACAGTAAATAGCTCCTCGTTTCCTTGGCTGAGTCTTTAACCTGAAGCTACGTAGTTTAAAATTATTACACTGGGACCTCAATTTAAGTGATAAGTGTTATATCATATTCCTTTTTCAAATATTTTATTACGAATAAATATACAAACAATTTATTACTGAATAAGTAAATACACACATTAGTATCCTATCATTAGTCCTTTTATAATTAAGTGATAGTGTTTGAAATACAGTACTCTCTCTGTACTGTACATATTCGTGGTATGGGGTCAGAAAATTTTTGAGAACAGAGAGTGCATCATAATGTTTACTCTTTCACACACAGAGATGAAGATAAAACTTTTGATCCTGACGTGTAGAATCTGATGAATCTACTGTAAGTGAATCACCACATCAAAAGGGAAGGAAGAGACCAAGAGGACCAGAGACCTGGAAAAGAAATAAAAAGTTCTAGATTTCGAAATACTGTAACGGAAAACAATATACAGATCGGCAGGGGAAAGTTAATGAACGCAAGGGGGTAAGGCTGCATCATTCATTAACTCTTTTCAGTACAGGACATAATGCGGCCAAAAAAGTTGGCATGCATGCAAAAAAGTAAACTGCGCTTACAATCTGAAAGGATGCAGATTATGCAAACAGTTTTTCTTGCTGACGTTGGATGTAAGTAACAGAAGTGTTAACAATATCTTATCTAAGTAATCTGATACTGACGTTTCTCCAACAGACTAGAGGATATAAAAAACCAGGAAACAAAATTACCGCTGAAGTAGTTCAGATTGGTAATGACCAAACAAATTCATTTGCAAAATATAGCAATTATTATCTAGAAAGAAATGTACTAATATTAGGTATTTGGCTCCTACGCTAAATATAACCGAAATGTATGGACTCTTTAACGAGTTTTGTGCAGAATATAATTTACCATCTGTTGAAGAGAGTTACTATAGATATGTGTTCAATATTGCCTTCAATCTGTGTTTCCATACACCTTGTATTATTACTTGTGTGATGTATGACGGGTTGCAGTATTTGATAGTTGATGGAGACCTAAGAAATGTTCAGACACCGTTTCTGGACAAGGAATTACATTTGCGTAAGGCGCAGACAGCTAGAGAAGCTAAAGACAAGGCAAAAGAATGTTGAAAACACAGTTCGCAAACAGTAATATGTTTTGACCTACAGATGACATTCCTACACCAGTGCTTTCATGCAGCGAAGCGTATTGCGCAAGACAGCTATGGACCTACAATTTTTGTACATAGGATTAAGCCTCTGGAGTTGCAACGATGTACGCTTGGCCGTTGATTGTCCAACTCAGGTAAACACACAACAGCATTTAGTGTCAACGCTGAGGATCAAAATAAAAGTAAATACACTGTAAAGTTCTGGCATTACATTATCCAGAATACACACACTGAAACTGTAGATCACAAATTCATGATTTCTGGTCATTCCTATATGGAATGCAACCAAGATTTTCGAAGTATTGAGAAGACTGCCATGAACATCCTTGGATCTTTGTACATGATGAGAGTGAGCATTGCTCATTCCCAAGGCCAACAGGAAACTTAAGGTAGTCCACATGAATGACAACGATTTCATCAATGATTATCTCAGGGACTCAGCGAAAAAGCTCGGGAGAAATGCAGTGGTTGCATTTTCAAAAGAATTCATCCCTCATCTTGTTTCAGAAAGAATCTCTCAATGAAGAACTGGAAGATTTTCAAAATCTTAACAAGAAAGCACATCGTTGCGGCAGAAATATCAGTGTCCTCCTTGCTCTAGAAATAAAAACCAAAAACCAAAGCTAAATATCTGAAGTACATAGACCTACAGACTCTGCTTTTCTATGTGCCACCAGTACATCATGAATTTTACCAGAAACTTCCACACCATGAAGTTGCGAGAACACTTAAGCCAGTTAATCAAAATTATGAAGAAGTCGATTGTTATTCGGAAAACGAACATCACATGATGTTTGTTTCAGACTATGAGTAGACCCATGATCATGTTCGACTCAAGTATTAACTTACTGCCTGCCATTAAAGCGTTTCTATTAATGTCACTGTGTTACATGATTTTTAATTAGTAATAAAAAACTACTGACAAAATTCTGCGTTGATTGCTTTGGATAAGCTAAGTAATAAAGTTTCAAAAGTGTGCAAATAATTATTTTATTTTTTCATGGAAATTTCGGAGTGTCTCAACTTTGAAAATCATTCACTCAAAACTAACATTTCGTTACTTATACCCCTTGGCTTCTAAGATTCTCAACTGACGTCCGCGGTCTGACATGCAGAGGGCTGCCGAAACACGCTATCCATAAGAAGGCGGAAGCTAAAGTCTCAGCTGAAATGTCATCGACCGGCGCTGCTTCCGGCCATCTGGTGCAGAGGTCAATCATCAATATGTAGCGTTGGCCATTGGGTGGACGCGAATGGCCTACCACATCAATATGGACGTGAGCGAAGCGAGCAGTCGTGTCCGGAAAGTCACCCATCGGTGCATAGACATGGCGGTGAACTTTGCTACGTTGACACTTGATGCATGTTGGTGTCCATTCTCGGCAGTGTTTACGGATGCCCGGCCACACATAACGGTTGGAGATGTAGTGTCCCCAAACGAAAGGACAGGATATGTGACTGAATCCCAGGGTGATAATTTGTTTACAAAAAAAATGTTTCAAATGGCTCTGAGCACTATGGGACTTACCTTCTAAGGTCATCAGTCCCCTAGAACTTAGAACTACTTAAACCTAACTAACCTGAGGACGTCACACACATCCATGCCCGAGGCAGGATTCGAACCCCTCGACCGTAGCGGTCGCGCGGTTCCAGACTGTAGCGCCTAGAATCGCTCGGCCAATCCGGCCGGCCAATTTGTTTACGGTTTTTCATTATTTCTGTTGTTGTGAGAAACGTTTCGTGGCAAAAGGAAATCTGAATAAAACACCGAATAACAGTCAAATGCGAATAAAGGATGTGTGCACTGAACATTGTAACTATGTGCATACAGTATTATCCCTGGACAGGATATTATGTAATATTATCTTTCTCGTTTTGCTCTAAAGATGCGGTATCAGTAGCCGCCATCTCTCTGTTATGTTTAGTTTCGTGTCGAATGCAGCCGTTGTATCTGACGAAGTGAGATTAGGGTGTGAAATGGTAAGGTTAATATATGTATCAGATATTAATTCAGTTATCATTTACAGAAACCTTGCACTCCCTCTGTAATGCTTTTAATTATTTCAGCATTTCAAGCATTTTCTAACTGCAGCGTCTGGTGGACGACAATAAGCCTCCATTAAGTGGCAAATTCAAATTTGCTGAAGTACTGCTTTTCGCCTTTTTCAGTAAAGGCAGAAACTATCTAAAATTATTCTACTACCAGAGCATCAAGCTATTTTCCACATCCAAGTTATAA
The DNA here is from genome assembly GCF_021461395.2 of Schistocerca americana. Classification (NCBI taxonomy): domain Eukaryota; kingdom Metazoa; phylum Arthropoda; class Insecta; order Orthoptera; family Acrididae; genus Schistocerca; species Schistocerca americana. Next base: position 206,346,712 of record NC_060124.1, on the reverse strand, counting down.
ACAGCAACTGTGGCTTTTACTACTGTTAGGAATGTAAATAATATAAATTCGGCCCTGTAAATGGCAGAAGTGACTTTTCAAAGATAATACTCCGAAAAATATTCATTTTTACAATTCTTATTTCGCTCTTGTCCTCTGGAAGCCAGACGACAATGGAAAGTTATTTTTCGCAAATATTAGACAGGTTTGTAGGCAATTTAATACTAAGGGGACCCGTACGGCGGGAGACGAAATAGAGACTCGGCGAGTTGCTGGTCGCACAGGTTATCTAAGCTGTCACGGTGGAAAGGAACGGGGTTTACCATTTTACATATCACAATATTCGTCAAGCCTGACGTCAGCCCCAGGAACATCGACTAAATGGAGATCTAACGCTGAAGATGACACCTCGAGCAGACGTGCAGTTCTTGGTCGGTTCGTTGTGCTTCCGCAAAATGAGTGAAGTTGCTCGGCTGTGACTGAGAAGCTGTTAATATGGGAATATAGTCCGCTACGATGTTTTCGATCCCAGAAATGTGCCTAGCATGTGTGCTAAACGGGGCAATGGTAGATCAGTTGATCGTGCTGCCGAGGTGAACCATTCATGATGTTTTAGCGAATGGCGTACGTCAGTGGCCTGTGGTCAGTATAAGTGATGAACTCACAGGCTTCAAGTTGAGGTCTGAAGTATTTAATGGCCGCATAGATTGCCACAAGCTCTCTATCGCAGGTGCTCGATTTTCATTGTGACGGCGAAAGTTAATCTGAGAAGAAATTTAGCGGCTAATGAACGTTCGGGTAGACATAAACTACATATTTATTTCAGTATTTATGGTATATAAATACAGGGTGTGTATATAAAGTTCGGGAACATTTTCAATTATTTATTGCACAAGAAACAAACATTGTACAGATATCATACATATATCATATTGAAGAGAAACACTGAAAGTTTTTTTCATGTATACCGTCACAGCGTAGTTTGGTAATTTGCCGATAGTCAACGCTAGTCGCAAACGTTGCGAGTTCAGGTGCGGTGCGAGCTTTGTGTGTGTTGGCGTTCGACAAAACCAAGTGTGCTACAGCTGTTCAACGGATGTTTAGAACCAAGTACGGTAAGAAGCCACCAGCAAGGAAGGCCATTTACCACTGTCACAACAAATTCGTTACGACGGGTTGCTTGTGCCTGGCAAAGAGAAGCGGACGTCCCACAGCCAGTGAAGTGAATATCGAGCGAGTACGAGAGACGTTCATAAGAAGTCCAAAGAAATGGGTGCGTCGTGGGTCCCGTGAACTCGAAATGGCTCCAATGACAGTTAGGAAAGTCCTGCGACAGAAGCTGTCTATGAAACCACTCAAATTGGAGCTAGTGCAGAAGCTCAATGACGACGACAAACGTTTTGTGTTTTGTTCGCATTTGCGACAATTGAATGAGGATAGGGAGGCATTGTTGATCGCTTAATTTTTAGCGACGAAGCCAGTTTTCACACTAATGGGGAAAGTGAAGAGGCATAATTGTCAAATCTGGGGAACAAAGCATCCACACGAATGCATTGAATTCGAGTGTGATTCCCCAAAGGTAAACGTTTCTTGTGTCTTGCCACGTCGAAAACCGTACGGGCCATTCTTCTTAGTCGAGAGCATTGTTACTGGATATTCCTACTTCGACATGTTGCAGCAATGGATGCCTCAAATGCAATCAGCCTCTCCGTTCATCTTTCAGCAGGATGGGGCTCCACCCCATTTTCATCGTGATTAACTGAACATAGAGCAGGCGCATCGATGGATCGGCTGTGCTGTTTCATAAAATGGCCTCCCCGATCACCATATCTCACTCCGTGTGACTTTTTCTGTAGGGACATATTAAAGATCTGGTGTCTGTACCACCTCTACCACGTGATGTAGCAGAGCTCCCGGAGAGAATACGGGAAACGACTGCCACAGTCGAAGATGCCATGCTGGGGCAGGTATGGCAAGAATTTGATTAGCGTATTGACGTCTGCCGGGCCACTCATGGTTTACATATCGATTTTTTTAAATATAACTTTCAGAGTTTCTCTTCAAAATGCAATATGCATGACATCTGCACAATGTTTAGTTCTTGTGCAATTAATAATTGAAAGTGTTCCCAGACTTTATGTACACTCTGTATATACAGGGCGACAGTTATTGAACTATGTGAAATAAAATTGTCATAACTTTCTGAACGGTTTGGTTAAGACCTTCAAACTTCACGGTTGGCCGCGGGGCATGATGGGAATTAGTATGCACTGTACAGTTTGGTTTGGTGACGAAATCCACTTTCATTTGCACGGGTTCGTCAATAAGCAACATTGGCGCATCTGGGGGACTGAGAATCCGCATTTCGGGATCAATAAGTCTCTTCACCCTGTGTGGTGTGCAATGTCCAGTCACAGAATAATCAGTGCGATACTCCTTGATGTCACAGTGACTACCGAATGGTACGTGATGTTTTAGAAGATGATTTCATCCTCATTATCTAAAGTGACCCTGATTTCGACAAGATGTGGTTTATGCTCGATCCCACCGAAGCAAGATGGTTCAAATGGCTCTGAGCACTATGGGACTCGACATCTGAGGTCATCAGTCCCCTAGACTTAGAACTACTTAAACCTAAGTACATCACACACATCCATGCCCGAGGCAGTATTCGAACCAGTGACCATACCAGCAGCGCGGTTCCGGACTGGAGCGCCTAGAACCGCTCGGACACCGCAGCCGGCCCGTAGCAAGAGAGTGTTTGATGTCCTGCAGGAGCAGTTTGGGGACCGCATTCTGTCTCTGGGGTACCCAGAGGCCGCTGGCATGGGCCTCGATTGGCCACCATATTCTCCGGGTCTGAACACATGTGACTACTTTTTGTGGGGCTGTATTAAAGACAAGAAATAGGGCAATAACTCCAAAACCATTCAGGAGGTCATCGAGACTATCGATGTTCCGACGCTTCAGCGGGTCATGCAGAATTTCGCTATTCGTCTGTGTCACATCATCGCAAATGACGACAGCCATATCGAACGTGTCATAACCTAAATCCGAATATCTGTAGTCACGTTTACATGTCGAATACAGTGTCTGCACGCCGAAGTTTGTAACTAAGTTTTTTTCCATAAGGTTCAATAATTGTCACCTTGTAAGCTACAAAGGAAAAACGTTGTTAGTAAAGATCTAGAAAAGTTCTTGACCAATTTACCTCAAATTTTTACACGATACTCTAATAAATAGCTACATAGTTTTTTTAAAACAAAAATGTACAAGTTTTCCGTTAAACCCGACTGCGAAAAAGAAAGTACTGTGCTATGCTGTGCTGATAAAAAGTGCGGTTTCGTTTTCAGTTGAATACATGTACTGGTACTGTTGTTGCTAAGATAGTAGGGTAGGCAACTTCTAGAGGTGGTATGGACCAACACAAGGAGTAAATATCTAGTAAACATAGACTGTAAAATGGGTACCTTAAGAGCTATGAGCAGTTCTTCAATAAAGATGCGTTTCACAGCAGCGAAGATGAACATGTGATCACAGCTCCTCAGGTATGTTTACTTGATTTTTTTTCCTTGTGTTTGCCCATACTTCACAGCAACAACAGTACCGGTACAGCCGGCCGCGGTGGCTGTGCGGTTCTAGGCGCTCCCGTCCGGAGCCGCGCTGTTGCTGCGGTCGCAGGTTCGAATCCTGCTTCGGGCATGGGTGTGTGTGATGTCCTTAGGTTAGTTAGGTTTAAGTAGTTCTAAGTTCTAGGGGACTGATGACCACAGCAGTTGAGTCCCATAGTGCTCAGAGCCATTTGAGCCAGTACCGGTACATGTATTCCACTGACAGAGGTATCCGAACGATTTCGCTGATACACCATGTGATGAAAAGTATCCAGACACCCCCAAAAACCATACTTCATATTACGTGCATTGTGCTGCCACCTACTGCCAGGTACTCCATATCAGCAACCGCAGTAGTCATTAGACATTGTGAGAGAGCAGAATGCACTCTACAGAACTCGCGGACTTCGAACGTGGTCAGGTGGGCGGGTGTCACTTGTGTCATATGTCTGTACGCGAGATTTACACACTCATAAACATCCCTAGGCCCACTGTTTCCGACGTGAAGGGACACATACAGCACAAAAACGTACAGGCCGACCCCGTCTGTTGACTGACAGACCGCTGATGGTTGAAGAGCGTCGTAATGTGGAATAGGCAGACATCTATCCAGACTAACACACAGGAATTCCAAACTGCATCAGGATCCACTCCAAGTACTATGACAGGCGGGAGGTAAGAAAACTTGGATTTCATGGTCGAGAGGCTGCTCATAAGCCAAACATCACGCCGGTAAGCGCCAAACGACGCCTCGCTTGGTGTAAGGAGCGTGGACATTGGACGATTGAACAGTGGAAAAACGTTGTGTGGAGTGACGAATCACGATCACAATGTGGCGATCCGATGGCGAATGCCAGGTGAACGTCATTAGCCAGCGTGTGTAGTGCCAACAGTAAATTCGGGGGCGGTGGTGTTATGGTGTGGTCGTGTTTTTCATGGAAGACGCTTGTAACCCTTGTTTTGCGTGGCACTGTCACAGCACAGGCATACATTGATGTTTTAAGCACTTTCTTGCTTCCCACTGTTGGAGAGCAATTTGGGGAAGGCGATTGCATCATTTAACACGTCGAGCACATGTTCATAATGCACGACCTGTGGTGGAGTGGTTACTCAACAATAACATCCCTATAATGAACTGGCCTGCACAGACTTCTGAACTGAATCCTACAGAACACCTTTGGGATGTTTTGGGATGGCGACTCACCGACCGACATCGGTATCTCTCCTCAGTGCAGCACTCCGTTAAGAATGGTCTACCATTCCCCAACCTTCCAGTTGTGCGTATGCTTGCGAGAGTGGAAGCTGTGATCAAGGCTAATGGTGGGCCAACACCACACTGAATTCCAGCATTACTGATGGAGGGCACCACGAACTTTTAAGTCATTTTCAGCCAGGTGTCCGGATACTCTCGATCAGATAGTGTACCTTTGGACTCGTTCGCTTCCCGTACAGGGATCCTTACGTCAAATTGATGCATTTATCCTTTTCCATCATCCTTTTAAGTTTGTAACATCATAAGGGAATCACCCTCTATATACATAAATTTACAAGCGCCGGCGCCTGAACTTCGACGACATGTAGCGTCGTTGGATGACATGGATGATCTGCTAAGGCCATCTACAACGTCTAGAAGTGTGTAACACGAATTGTGAAACACTATATATTCTTATAAGCAACGGTTGTATACACAACTATGTACTGTTTTTTTTCTATTAATCTTTTTTAACAGAAGTATGAAAGTTGATTTCACAGGTCATCTGCTTATGCTTATAACAGGCCCTAACACTAAGGAATCTGAATCGTCCGGGACCCTCCTAATCCAACAATTTTGCAGATTAAAACTATGCGGGATACTGTCACTGCAGCTACTGTCGTCCTACATCCAGCAGCTGGAGAAGTGGCTCACATACCCTACACAAATGATCCAAACCCGTTACACACATATATTTTAAGCGACTTCAGTTACCAAACAAGGTTAATTCAGCAACTGCGAAGCACTGCCGGGTCCGCTAATACTGCACATAATCTAACCGGACAAAAAGTTAACCATTTCCTAAAAAGAGCACTCTGGTCAGTATGGAGCGCTGCATATGGTGAAGGAACTGGTGCCGAGTGGTCAAATCATCCCCAAGCGCTGACGTCAAGTACAGGCAGTCAAGGGGTGTGTATATGCACGTCCACTGCATTGAATCAGCTCCGCATGTTGAGTCAGCATGAAGACGTGACAGAAGGGCTGAAAGGGGTTGTTGTTGTTTGACGTGCCACTGCCCACCCTGCGAATAAAGCTGCCGACTTATCGGTGTATCGACGCGGACTGTCCAGCACATCTACAATGACTGGGGTGCCACTCGCAGCCACGGCGTAAGCACAGCGGTCACAAGACAATCCTAGTCGACAGATACTGGAGAGGAGTGTCACAAATGGTGTCAGTGAATGTTGGTCCATCTCGGTCAGGGAATCTGTGAAGGGAACTGCACGGAATGAACTTTTCGAGTCTCGTACCTCGAAAAAGGAAATTGCTCGCAGAGGCACATAAAGTTGCACGTCTTCCATTCGTCACACAACACACGAACTGGAGAGTGATTGACTGCAGGCGTTTGGTGTGATCCAACGAGTCGCGATTTTGCCTATTTTCAAATGATGCGAGGTATGGCGTACAGTGACGACCCAATGAGGCGCCTAACCTGCAATTTGTGAAGGACGTAATTCAGGTCAAAAGTTGTACTGTTATAACACTCTGGAAGAATATTAACTTGCCAATTCCAGCCTACAGTGCCACGGTTTTAAATGACCAAGACTCTGTACTAATGGAAAGGGTAATAGGACTTCATCTAGTTTACTATGTGACCTTGGTACTAAAAGGAAGAAAAGTTATTCTAGTGGGAATCGAACAAATAGTGTTATCAAGGAGTAAAATGTGAAGCCATTGCTAATTATGCATATAAAATTTTTACCATGATTTTCTTTCGTTTTCTATTTTCTTCTTTTGTTTCTACTGGCATATGCAATTATGATGATGTAACGAACTACTGTGGTTTTTAAATGTAAAGATGTAATTGTGATTATTCGTTTGTCAATGGATAAATATGTTTCTTGATTTGTAACTGTGGAAAAGTTTGTAAATTTCTTTTTGGTATATTATTAATTGTGAAAAATGCAGTCAAGAACATTTATAAAGATTTATGTAATGTACGGTAATATAACACACGTAGACAGGGGACAGCGATAGCGATATTGGTAGTCGAACAGAGGATGTATAGTAGGAGGTATGGCGGACGATGCGTCTGTGAAGCGTGTGCAGGACAATGATACTATGTTTTTCTGAAAAGCACCCGGAATTGTATGGACAGTGATAGCGAACTATGAGAATGTCAATTCGCTTTACCACTGCGGTACGTAATGCCATCGCCAGCGGACTTACGGAGCATATAAAACGGACCGAGAAAGTGCAGCTAACAAGATACTGTTATGGTCGACTCTAACAGTGCTTTTATCTGAATGAACTCTGCTGGCATTGATATTATGGAGGTGGAACTGTTGTCTTTCGCGTTCTATTAAGCCGTGAAAGCGCAGACAATGAACTGTGCAGTGTATCTGACTTCCAAATGACGTTACAAAAGTTTGAACTGCGAGAGCAGAGAGGACATTATTTACGCTGTGCATCACGTAAAAGAACAATTCTTACAACTGTATTTTTTTTTTTGGCTACGGCTATATGAATGTGACTAACTGTATACTTATGGACGAAAGCATCACGGACAGTGCAAAAAGTGTATAAACGAACGCTGTCTACGTAATGTACTTTGCAAGAGGGGACATGTCGACAACGGTCGCATACCAGCTTCTTGTGGTTTTTTAATCCCCACTGGGTTACTAATACAGCTGTGCAGAAACTTTGTTCGCGTTTCGCCGGAGAAGATTAACAAGCAGAACTGCCTGCATCATGCTCACAACATTGTAACCCGCCGACGTCGCGTTGCCCAGCACAACGCTTCGTATCCAACTAGAAGATGTTTCGCCAAACGCTATCCCCTGATATAAAAACTTTCTTTCTCTATCAAAAGCAGTAGGATTATGTACGCTATTAAAATCAATTATTTGCTTGTTTATGTTTTGCTTTCTGCTATCGAAAATAAAAGTACCATTAGTGAACTAATAGTTGCACAGTAGTCATGGTTGAAACACCTGCAAATATAAACTACTTCCTCTAATTAGAATTATTTCTCCTTAAATGTCAAAACTATTGCAGCCGCATTATTATAGGTGATTTTGTGTATTTTTAGGAGTACAGCAATGTGATGGTGACTAATAAGAGTATTTTGTCGCGAAATACGGCTGCGCGCGTAAATTACGGCGACCGCCATAAGTGCCTGAGATCCGACCAATGACATAAAAGCTGCTATTGCACCATTGGTGCATTTCCTGCCGTGAGCGCAAATCATATATGCCAGTTGTCAAAACACGTAGGGAATCTTTACACAGTATTAAAAGCTCTTATATTGTATTATTTCGAGTCGCAGTATTGAGAGATGCTGGTTATACTCAAAAGTGGGAAGATGTATCGCGAAAGATGTATGGCGAATCCCCCCAGTGATCACGTAATTATTTTTGGATGTGATTCACTTTAATTTTGTGCCCTTTTCTAAATTCTGTCAGATATTGTCTTTGATGTTTTTTAAGTTTCGGAGGGTATATACACAATTTTGTTGACTCAGGTTGTTTTAAGAGCAGTTTCTCGTAAGCATTCAGATTTTCAGTTCGTAAATAAAGTGGGATTGTGATCAATTGAGAAGTGTAACAAACAGTTTGGTTTTCCAACTAGAATTTTGGGTGACTTCAGAGTTTTGATACTTATTTTTCCTATGGGGCGAGGTCATCACAAGAATCATGTGGTAACGCAAAATAAAGACGGTCGTCAGCCTAAATTATGCAAAAGTAATTTCATCCAGATGTACAGCGTAAGATAAAAGAACTGTTGAATGAAACTTTACTCGATAAGAATTTGTTTGAAGAGTCAGATAAGGAAAACGCTAGCATTCAATATCCAAGAAGCCGGATTGGAACTAATTTGCTTTCTCTTTAAGTATAAAAGCAACAAACTACTCCACACTGACGTATTCTTATCGCTTTAGGTTGTAATGAAAACACAATTTTACTACGACATTAAAAGGGGAAAAGTACTAATCAGTTTGACATGGGGTGACCCTGAATTTCCACTAGTGATCAACAATAGTTTTGAAATAGTTAGCAAGCTGTCATTTCAGCTAACATGGACACAAGTTATGTTCACTGACTGCTTGTGATCCTTTACATTGCACAGATAATGTATATGGTAGCCCTTAATCTATTGTTTAGATCACATAATATTCTAACAGCGCGAATATTTCCAGAATTGCATAAAAACTTTCACTGTTCAGTCACCAACAGAGCCGTTTTAGACTCCCCTTAGCTGTAGTCAATCTATCACACAACAAGCTTTCTGGGAACACCTTCAACATAAAGTAATAGCAACAAAAAAAACCTTTTATACAAATAGGAACTTTGCACGCCTTCAACTCCCATGACTTATGATCTATTCTGTAATCACTGTTTTGACTCGGAAATTTTTCTGAGAAATGGTTTTATACCTGTTGAAAGGTTGTACTTCATACAGATATTTAAATTAAACATTCTTTTATTATTTTTTGAACTTACGAACTTTATCTAGCACACGGAGCACTTCACACAAAAGATCATTTGCAACTCAAAAAATTATTGCCTCATGAAACTTAACAAATGTGTTCAAATGTCTGTGAAATCTTATGGGACTTAACTGCTAAGGTCATCAATCCCTAAGCTTACACACTTCTTAACCTAAATTATCCTAAGGACACACACACACACACACACACACACACACACACACACACACACACACACACACACACACACCAATGCCCGAGGGAGGACTCGAACCTCCGCCGGGACCAGCCGCACAGTCTATGACTTCAGCGCCTCAGACCGCTCGGCTAATCCCGCGCGAAACTTAACACTTCTTCCAATTATTCAGTTCTACACTTTTACTTAGTCTTCAATCAAGAACATTCTTGTAAAAGGATTGGGATCTTATCACAGGGAGTGACTCAGCATAAACCGTGCTTTGTGACCGCAGTCCAGATTACAATGTGAAAAGTTCCGCGAACTCTGGTCCATTCACGTACACACAAAACGAAACATTACTTTGCCTGAAAGTGAATGCAGCAGCGACCTTCTGTGGCGATAGAACAATGCCGTATGATGCAGTGGCGACTCCTGATGTAATGAGCTCTGAATATTTCTTCATGGTGTCGAAAATGGAAACTTAAGAGCAAGCCAGTAAATGCCTCGATACAACAGCTGAAAACAATTCCTATCGAAGGCATATGTAATTGACTTTTCCAAAAATCCTTGTCTCACTGAGCACTTGTGATGTTTACTCTTCGAAGACTAACCACAGACTCCTTCCCACATAAAGTCTTGGTGCACTACCCATACCTATCCACCATTCCGTTAAGGAGGGACTTCCCTCCACCTTTTCTATTACATACAATACTACAATCTCTAAGCATTAAGCAGTTACATACATTACAATTTAGTACACGTGTAACTTAATATGACATAACTTTGAAAAAGACACTTACAGACTATTTCAATAACACAAAATTTATAGAACGAGAAAAAGTATTTACATGCATCTCAGGTCAAGGAGGGTAAGTAATACAAATGTTACAACATCGACAGGCGATATAAGTGTTACATGTGCCACGTGTTTCAGTGATCTTGGCTGTTGAGTATACCATTATCACTCAACACAGTGGTCAGCACAGCCATACACAAGCTTCACTAAACACGGTTAATTTTTACACACTTTGCATCACATGGAGTATTATCTTCTTGAATTTTCAAAATGATACCAATATTTAATTTCGAAATGAACACATTACCATTAATATGTGCTTTTGTGTCACAGAAAACTTGTTTAACAATGGATAAAAGATATAAAGGAAATTTACAGGTTTAAACAATCATTCTATACAAAACTCAACAGAATATTTTCATTCTGTAGAAATTTTGCTTGTTTGTTTTATTAATGCACTTACTTGCCATTATAACCAGTATTTAATTTTACAATTCTTTAAATTTCAGGTAACTAATAAAACACTTTATTTTCAGTTCATGAGACACTTTTTAGTGAAAGATTACTTTCATATGAAAGGTATTTTGTATGCTGATCTTTTAAGCAGTCCATAAAAAAAAAACATTACTATACACACTACTTACAGTAGGTAAAATTTTGCTGCATCGTTACCAATGCAGGCATTGCATTGCAGTCATTTTATTTTACAGCTCAATTTGCGGGCTAGCACCTGTATTTATGTTCAAGCATGCATTTCTCGCGGTATTTCCATATTTCTGTCCAATCCCTAAAGGTACACGATAAGCTACGATTGTTACAAATGGAACTATATAAATATGCTAACTTCTGACTAATTAGAAGGTGATTACGAAATTCTGTTCTCACGTGCGTTCAGATTAATGTTTAAGTGCATAGATTTTGTGGGTACTGGTAAACAGACGAAAGCCTAAGCCGAAGCCTGCCACGAGAGCCCCATTTGGCGGTATTTATACCGCATGAGCCGACTCCGCCGGCCACATACCTTTCAATTATAAGAGTTTTCTCAGATATTTTTGCGGAACATTTCAACGCCAACTTTAGTAAGCGGTACATCACTTTACTCGTGTTTTCAAGACTTTACAATGCTGTTAAACCTGTAGTGTTCCATTTAAAAAATAATTGCTTATTAGCTCGGTTGATACAGGCCCTAAAGAAAATTAGGTGCCCCTTGTCTACTATCATTTGCCGAAAACGTCTCTGAAAAAGAAACAAAAGAAGTCGCCTCCCAAGAGACATCAAGCTAATACCGAGTATTACCGTCTGTAGCCTTGATAAAAGCCGCAGTTTGGCGCGGAAGAGAGGCCACAAGTGTCTTAAATAATACTATACGCAGATGAAGTCATTCATTAACGATTAGATGCCGTAGAGCTACCAGATTGCGGGAACATGGATTGCAACGTTTCACCCTCTGTTTCATATGGTCCCAGATATTTTCTAGTGGATTAACATCGAGTGATTCAGCAGGCTAGGCGAGGAGCTACGGGGTGCCTGACTGTTCGTGTACTCCTGCAAACACGACAGTCGTTGGTTTGGAAGATGAGAGTAATCGCTGCATGCTCATCACGTATTTGTAGAAAAAAAAACAACACTTGTTTAGCAGAATGGTGAATAAACATCCTGGTTGATGTCCACGGTAGTCTGAGCGATGGGCCAAAATCATTGTACGAAACACAACCTCTCTCCCCCCCCCCCCCCGCCCCCCCCACTATTCCCCGAAGCAGCACAGAGTAACACTTCCTTCGACTATCCATACTGTAACATCTGTAATATTAAACTCCTTTGACTTCGGATGCATGCAAATACTTTTTCTCATTCTATAAATTTATGTAATATTCAAATATTCTGCAGATGTCTTTTTCAAAGCTTTGTAGCGTTAAGTAATATATGCGAGAAACCATTAGTTGTTTGTAATATAGCGGACTTAAAAACTTACGCCATTAGAACGGAATAAGAAATACCGTGCAATAAATACCTGAACAAAATAATGTGTACTGTATTGCAAAATGTCTAGTCTTTAAATATTGTTCTAGTGACTTATAATTAATAACACTTCAAAATTCAGTTATAAACATGCCAATGGAGATCTTTAAGTTTCATATTCTGAAACATGTAACTATGTTGATGAAAGAGTGTTCTGTAAATTAGAGTGGAATGGCGTAAAGAGAAATAAATCAGTACAGGGACTGCACTGAATAGTAATCCGCATCCTAGTGTTGGAAGTGTCTAAGTAAATTGGAGATCAATCGTGGAATGCCGAAGTTAATTATGAGCAGCTTAGGCACCTGTGCAATGTCCTCAATACTTCGCAAGTGTAAGTCGTGATGAGAACAGTTTTCTGTGTAGTCGGGAGAGCATTACGTGCTGAGCGAATTTGTACGTGGGAAAATTGTAAGTGCTTGTAAGGCGGGAGCTTCCGAACCAAGGAAACCGAAGTGTTTGGTGTTTAAAGAGGCACCGTATCGAAGTGTTATACCGCGCTCAGGGAAAGAGGATAACGCGGGCGGAAGTGTGTTGTCAGTGTTCGTGGCAGACGGTCACTGAAGCAGATTGTGACGGAAAACAAGGGCCCGACAACTACAAAAAAAGTCATTGCAGAAACTGAATGTCACACACGTGAACCCTGTCGTCATCGAAACAACATGGAGAGAACTGCATAACCAGGGAGTTGCAGGACGAGATGGAATTCCAAAACACTTACCAGTGATGCAACGCCCATTACAGGAGAAAGTGGTGTGGAAGCCATAAAGCCGGCCGATGTGGCCGTGCGGTTTTAGGCGCTACAGTCTGGAACCGCGTGACCGCTACGGTCGCAGGTTCGAATCCTGCCTCGGGCATGGATGTGTGTGCTGTCCTTAGGTTAGTTAGGTTTAAGTAGTTCTAAGTTCTACGGGGGCTGATGACCACAGATGTTAAGTCCCATAGTGCTCAGAGCCATTTGAACCATTTTTATGAAGCCATAAAACGAGGACTATGGAGCAATGGAAGAAAATCATTTGGTCAGACGAGTCTTGTTTCACATTTGTTTCCAACTTCTGTCGAGTTTACGTACCAAGGGTGAAACATGAGGGGGGCGAGAGGCAAGGGTGGGGGGGGGGGGGTGTTCGGTGATCATTTGGGCAGTAATATCTGAGTATTCCACGGGCCCCATGGTTACTCTGCAAGGTCACATTACTGCCAAGGATTATGTGACCATTTTGGCTGATCAGGTCCATCCCATGGTACAGTGTTTGTTCCCCAATAGTGATGTGTTCAATGACGACAGGGGCTCTATTCAAACAGGTAGCGCCGTAAAGCAATGGTTTTGTGAGCAGGAGAATGAGTTTTCGTTTCTCCCCTGCCCACCATAGTCACAAAATCTCATTATTATTGAGCCTTTGTAGAGAAGGGTGCGGGATCGCTATCTGCCTCAACTTGCCACCATTTGGCAGGAAGAATGGTGTCAGAGTCTCTCTAAAACCGTACAGGACCTTCATTTATTCAGTTCGAGATGACTGGAAGCTGTTTTGAACGACAACGGGTTCCTACACCATAACAGGCTCCGTAACGTGTTGGTGCTTGTGATGTTTCCATATTTTAGAACAGCCCTTTATGTTGTACGAAGCATGACCAAGAGATATACGTTTTATCTCAGAAGCGTAGAACCATGTTCTTGCTGCATACGACGGAGCAGCCCCACTTGGCGGCTTAGCTGAGCAGTTGCAGCCCAAATAAATACAATAAATAAGCCCAAATAAATACAATAAATAAAAGAGAACATCTGGCGCAGTTAACACGGAGAGCGTCTATTACGGCCACCTTACCTTCCAACTTCAGCGCATTTCTCGAGTATTTTTGCAGAAAGCTTTAACGCCAACAGTAACGACCGCTGTGTCACTACTCGCCATTTCAGTACCTTCCGAATGCCGTTAACCCTCCGTCACTGTAGACAATTAATTAACATTATTAATGCGGCACGGTTTATATAACTCTCATTAATTTTTTATTTGGAAATTAAAGAAAAGTGTTTTGTTTCATTGGTGGCAACGCTACTAATGAACATTCAACTAACGAATACTGTCAATATACATCCATCACAAAAATTTTGGATCTTTTCGTAACAGTGTTGTTTTCGCAAAGTTCTGAAAAGTTTTGTAATTTTCTATCATAATGATGACACTGTCAAAAAAAGAATAACATAAGTATGCTTACAGTATCTAAATTTTAGTTGTAATGCAAGTTTGCTTACATGTATCATTGGAGCAAACCGTTTGGATGTTTTCTTCATTGTTGAAAAGCCTTTCACACCTTGGAAGACTGTGTCCAGGACATGTCACACACGTGTTTTACAATGATTTTTAGGTGCAGTTTCACAGGAATTTGCTTTACATTTCCTTTTCATAGACTCAGTTAAAGATTACGATCACGGCTTCACGGAATACGTGCTCTGTAAGCAGACGGTGAGCGCAAGTCTGTGAGAAGCGAGTACTGTACCCCCTCAGTCGTCACGTAGAATAGGATGTGGACTTGTGTAAACAACCAAATCGATCCTGACGCGAATGCCTGGAGAAACCCGCTTTATGTCGCCTATCGCTTTGAAGGAATTTGAAACTGCTTATCAACTTGAAAAGCATACTCTACGATTTACACTGATCAGCCAGAACATTATGACCGCCTACGTAATAGCCGGTGTGGTCCACCTTCGGCCTGGATTACAACGGCGACGCGTCGTGGCATGGAAGCAATGAGGCCTTGGTAGATCGCTGGAGAGAGTTGGCACAAATTCTGCACACGCAAGTCACCTAATTCAAGTAAATTACGGAGAAGGAGTGGAGCGATGAACCCTGACGTCACGCTCGATCGGGTTCAGATCTCAAGAGTGGGGGGACCAGCACATCAATTAGAATTCGCCACTGTGTTCCTAGAACCACTCAGTCACACCCATGGCCCTGTGACATGGCGCATTACCTTGGTGAAAGATGCCACTGACGCCACATGAACGTCATGAAGAGGTGTGTGTGGTCTGCAGTGTACGACACTCCTTGCCGTCATAGTGCCTTGCACGAGCCGCACTGGTCTCATGGATGCACGCGTGATTGTTCCCAAAAGCATAACGGAACAGCCACCAGCTTGCCTCCGTCCCGCAGTACTGGTGTTACGGAGATGTCGCTCAGGAAGACGACGAATTCACGCCCTCCCATCGGCATGATGAAGGTATCTGGGTTCATCAGACCACGCAACGCTCTGCCACTGCGTTAACGGCCGGCGCCGACGGATACATGCCCATTTCAGTCGTAGCTGCCGATGTCGTGATGTTAACACAGGTACATGCATGGGTCGTCGGATGCGGAGGCCCAACGTTAGGAGTGTTCGGTGCACTGTGTTTTCAGACACACTTGTACTCTGCCCAGCATTAAAGTCTGATGTTAGTTCCGGCACAGTTCGCCGCATGTCCTGTTTTACCTGTCTGTCCAGATTACTTTGTCAGACATCTATAAAGAGAGGTGGCCACCTAACCCACGACGTCTGGGCGTGGTTTCACCTTGGTTTCCTCACATGTTGAAGACACTCGCCACAGCACTCCTCAAAAACCCCACAATTCGTGCGTTTCCGAAATGCTCGTGCCGAGCCTCCGGGCCATCACAACTTGCCCTCGGTTAAACTCAAAATAGATAGGGCGCCTCCTTCATTCCACACACGGACATCACGCTCACTGACACTACATGCACCGTGCGCCGACTAGCAGTCATTTCTCACCATGTGACGCTGCTACTGCCTGGGGGGCTTTATGTCGATAGCAGCTAGGTGGTTATAATGTTCTGGTGGTGGTGGTGGTGGTTAGTGTTTAATGTCCCGTCGACAACGAGGTCATTAGAGACGGAGCGCAAGCTCGGGGTAGGGAAGGATTGGGAAGGAAACCGGCCGTGCCCTTTCAAAGGAACCATCCCGGCATTTGCCTGAAACGATTTAGGGAAATCAAGGAAAACCTAAATCAGGATGGCCGGAGACGGGATTGAACCGTCGTCCTCCCGAATGCGAGTCCATTGTGCTAACCACTGCGCCACCTCGCTCGGTTATAATGTTCTGGCTAACCAGAGTGTTTTCCCGTTTAGTTGCACTAGGAAGCCTGATTTGCTTTCCAACGGACTACCGCCTGCAACTGTAGACACAAGCTAATAAATTCCTTGACAAACCTACATTTTCTACACTTTCCTTGACGCTGGTAAGAATGTCACCTCCAGCTGTGTGCCAGTGATATCTACACGTTGATATGGCACTAAAGAATATGCAACAGAATCTTCACAAACATTTTTCAAGGTAGCTCAGAACGTCGTCTTTCATAACCTGTCTGGGCACATGTTTGATAATGGCACCACGTGAAACTTCTACCCGAAGTGGACATAAATGCTTAGCTACAGCTACGGTGTCTCCTTTTATTAAACCACCAACTGTAAAAGGGCGCCAAGACTTTAGTGATAGTAGTGCAGTTCTGTAGCTCATGCAAATGGTAGACTTACGATCCAAACGGCAGACTCACTTGATTTCATCTCATCGTCACCGACGCGCAAGGTGGTCAATGTGGCGTCACCTGAAATAAGACTTGCACCCAGCAGCTGAACTTCCCCAGAAGGGGCCTCCCAGCCAACAACGCCACACGATCATTTCATGTCAATACAACAAAATCCTTTAGAAAATTATGGGAACTGAAGTCCGCTGCCAACTCGGGAAGAGCAGAACCGATTCGGTCATTAGGAATGGCGCCGTAGAATGGAGCCACTCATCGACGACATAAATACTCCACTCGCGGTAGCTTAGGGCACTCTGTCAGTACGGTCGATGGCGTTGATATCGTTCGCACTCGTTTATCTGGTTATGGTATTGTAATATCTTGCGTTTGAATTTATTCCGGTGTTGGTCTGACACTTGCTACCTCACGAGAAGTTCAGCAATCCGTAGCCGCGGATAATGAAGTCCAGAATCCAGTACTGAAGCCAGCACAGCGCCCAACACTGATGGATAGTCCAGAGGTCTACCAACATGGCTCCAGTCCAAGGCAGACGCTGCCCTAGAATTCCAGCGTCGCACAAGACTGACGACCTTCCATACAGACGGGCCATGTTCATCTTTCAGCACATCAGTTTCCAACATCGCGGTCCACCTAAGGGGACAACAAGGACAATAATTTGGGAGGGATTGAGTACTCCCCGAAACAGCGTGAGAATCAAACACACCACCATCTCCAAGCAGGGCTAGCAATGGGGCGTGCCGACCTCCCAAGGGCGGGAAACCGCCGTGGCAGGGTGTCATCGACTTCCTCTCTCCGAGCTGATGCGGCGTCCTCAGCAGCCTCCAGTCCGGTGTTGGATTCAACGTACTCCTCTCCGGTCTACGTGGACACCGGTCGTCGCAGTAGACACGTGAACGACTTGAATTCAGAGTAATAAATGGAACCATCTTTAACATTGTTTTATTGTGTCTAATGACGCCACACAGGTCCTTGGTCTGCGTCGTGACAAAACAGTAGAGATTTCCAGCCCGGCAGGGGCCGACCCATACACTACTCTTCCTCCACTTCAGAGAGCTTCCTTATAACTTTAAAAACCTCTTGTACACCTTCTGATCATTTAAATTTTCCATTTCCGTGTTTTCTGACGTGGTGACACGTATAGTCCCATCGTAATTTCAGCTTCCTGGAAGTTTGATATAGTAAACATTTTGCTAATCCATCTTTCTGTCTAAAACGATAAGATTCCTCACACTGCAGATTGAAGTACGAAGACATTCTCGCGACCACATGATGAGCGTGGGTTTCCCTCAATCCCCACGGCGCCGCACTGCCCTGCTCGCGAGCAAGAGCTTATGCGAACATGAATGCTTACGCTCAAAATCAGAGTCGTGAAGCCCAGATTTAAACGAAACTTATATGAAACCTAAAGATCAAGCAGACACAGCAAACCCAGCTAAATATAGCCCCATAACATGCCTACCAACAATATACAAAATATTAACTTCAGTCGTTACACAGAAATTAATGACACATACAACACAGAAAAAAATTATAAATGAAGAACAAAACACTGCTGCAAAGGAGCACGAGGATGTAAAGAGCAACTGATAACAGATGCAGAGGTGACATATCAAGCTAAAACTAAACAAAGGTCGCTACACTATGCATACATTGATTACCAAAAAGCTTTTGATAGTGTACCCCACTCATGGTTACCACAAATATTGGAAATATACAATGTAGATCCCAAATTGATACAGTTCCTAAACATAGTAATGCAAAATTGGAAAACCACACTTAATATTCAAACAAATTCAAATAATATCACATCACAGCAAATACAGATTAAGCGTGGAATATACCAAGGAGACTCATTAAGTCCTTTCTGGTTCTGCCTTGCTCTGAACCCACCATCCAACATGTTAAATAATACAAATTATGGATACAATATTACTGGAACATACCCACACAAAATCACACATTTGCTATACATGGATGATCTAAAACTACTGGCAGCAACAAATGAACGACTCAACCAATTACTAAAGGTAACAGAAGTATTCAGCAATGATATAAATATGGCTTTTGGAACAGACAAATGTAAGAAAAATAGCATAGTCATGGGAGAACACACTAAACAGGAAGATTACATATTGGATAACCACATCGACTGCATAGAAGCGATGGAAAAAACAGATGCCTATAAATATCTAGCATACAGACAAAAAATAGGAATAGATAATAAAAATATTAAAGAAGAACTAAAAGAAAAATATAGACAAAGACTAACAAAAATACTGAAAACAGAATTGACAGCAAGAAACAAGACAAAACCTAAAAATATACATGCTATACCAATTTTTGACCTACTCATTTGGAGTAGTGAAATGGAGTAACACAGACCTAGAAGCACTCAATACACTTACACGATCACAATGCCACAAATATAGAATACATCACATACATTCAGCAACTGAAAGATTCACATTAAGCAGAAAGGAAGGAGGAAGGGGATTTATCGACATAAAAAACCTACATTATGGACAGGTAGACAATTTAAGAAAATTCTTTCTAGAATGAGAAGAAACTAGCAAAATACAGAAAGCAATCACTCATATAAATATATCGGCTACACCACTCCAATTTCATAACCACTTCTACAACCCTTTAGATCACATAACATCAACAGATACGAAGAAAGTAAATTGGAAAAAGAAAACACTACATGGCAAGCACCTGTATCATCTAACACAGCCACACATCGATCAAGACGCATCCAACACATGGCTAAGAAAAGGCAATATATACAGTGAGACGGAAGGATTCATGATTGCAATACAGGATCAAACAATAAACACCAGATATTACAGCAAGCATATTATTAAAGATCCCAATAGCACAACAGATAAATGCAGACTTTGCAAACAACAAATAGAAACAGTAGATCACATCACAAGTGGATGTACAATACTAGCAAAGAAGACAGGACAATGTAGCTAAAATAATACATCAACAGCTTGCCTTACAACATAAACTTATAAAACAACACGTTCCCACATACAAGTATGCCCACAAAATGTACTGGAGAATGATGAATACGAATTATACTGGAACAGAACCATTATAACAGATAAAACAACACCACATAACAAACCTGACATCATACTCACCAATAAAAAGAAGAAATTAACACAACTAATCGAAATATCCATACCCAATACAACAAATATACAAAAGAAAACAGGAGAAAAAATTGAAAAATACATCCAACTGGCTGAGGAAATCAAGGACATGTGGCATCAGGATAAAGTTGGCATTATACCAATTATACTATCAACTACAGGAGTCATACCACACAATATCCACCAGTACATCAATGCAATACAGCTACATCCGAACTTATATATACAACTACAGAAATCTGTAATTATTGATACATGTTCAATTACCCGAAAGTTCCTAAATGCAATATAACATATACCGTACTGTTAAAAGGGAGTCACACTTGATCAAGGTCCGCGTCACTTTCCATTTTTGACCAGACATAACGTTTGAGAAAAGAAAGAAATAATAATAATAAGATGCATAACTTTACTCACAAAATAAAGAATTGTTTTTGTGGAAGTTTGTTGTTTTTGGAAATAATTAAGTATAGTTTAGGGCACTAAAGAAATAATGTGCAAACTTTCGCAACTCTCCATTCGCATTTTTGTGAGAGTGGGAGTTTTCGTGCTTTTTCATTTTTTCGTACTAATGTACAGGATCCCTAATAGATAAATTAGTTCACGAATTCACTTGTGGGGTGAAACTTTGATATTCTTACGCTACACCCACAGAACAGCTTATGTTAACTGTACACTTCCTTGTTCGCATGTAGTCACGTTTATTTAATTTCGTCACTCTCTCAATCAAACGATCCGTTCTTGGGGACACTAGTTCCTTTGCGGTTAGCGTTCACTCGAGACTCGAACTCTGGAGGGGGTAGGGGGGGGGGGGGGTTGATTTGGGGGAAAGAGACCAAACAGCGATGTCATCGGTCTCATCGAATGAGGGGAGGATGGGGAAGGATGTCGACCGTGCCCTGTCAAAAGAACCATCCCGGCATTTGCCTGAAGCGATTTATGGAAATCAAGGAAAATCTAAATCAGGATAGCCGGACGCGGGATTGAACCGTCGTCCTCCCGAATGCGAGTCCAGCGAGCTAACCACTGCACCACCTCGCTCGGTCGAACTAGGGACCTTTACCATTCGCAGTCAACTGAGCTACCCAAGCACGGCCTACGCCTCATCCTCACAGCTTTACTTTTCGGTTAGCATTTAAAATAGCTTCGGCGTAGTTCACCTTTACACTGCACCAGAAAGCGGATTCCCGCACAGCAAACAACCAACACGAACACGAAGTGCCGTTTATGGAAATGATCAAACTCAAGTAGTAACGTCTACCAACATGGTCTAGAATACAAATGAGGCACTGAGACCCACAAGGGTCTCAAGCACACCGCCGTCGACCGCACATTTAAGTGAACGTCAGAGAAACCAGTGATACAGCTTTTCGTTAATCTTCATATATACAATGTGGTCCTACAACACAGATAAACCAGAGTCACCATAAAATTAACAGATTTCAGAAGCATGAATAAATACTACAATCTCACAAGACAGTAGTGTGCTTTAGGCCGTTATGATTCGAAGCGTCTCAAATGAAACGCTGTATGGTAAAAATCTGAACTTAATACTCTACACCTCAATCAGAAACCCACAAATTAGGTTTACAGTCAGTACAACTTTAATATATACACATGTCCGATCTAATTTTACTACAGTACATACCGAGTGAATTAGCATACCTGAGCAGTGTGCTATCATCTAGCAAGATTTATGCCGAGGGAATGGGGATAAAAAATCTGTCACATTGTGCTGCCACTTGGTGGCACTGACGTAAACTTCTAGTTGAGTGGCAAGAACTAGCTGTGCACATCGTGTAAGTATCTATTTGGCCCGTAAGGCAATTAGTCATGCATGTTTCGCATGCGCAAAAGATCCTTAAAACGTGCACAACAGAAGGTGTGCGCGGAGCGCGTATTAATGGTTAACCTTAACCAGACGTACGCAAACATCGCAGTACCCAAATCCTGCAACACCTCACTCTAATGCAGAGATGGCAGTAGACCGTTTGAGTTGGCGTCGGCGTGGAGGGGCTCCACCTCTATAAAACTAGGTGTGCTCGCGATCCTGTTGCCAAGTTTCATGAGTGTAGATGAGCAGTAGCGCGATAGATTTAACTGCCATATCTTTCAGACTGCAGCATCTATGTTACATTTAACAGCATTCAAAGAAAAATAACCAATAAATCCGCAAGGTGTCGAAAGTTACATTGTTCACGTTCTCTTGTGTTCTTACATAGCAGCCGCCACTCCTCGCGAATGGACTACTTTCACTGTTGCGCTTCACTTTCGAATATCCAAAGAATTGATGGCTGGTTAGTTTCCGCCTCATATGATACACTACATGCCATTAAATTGCTACACCACGAAGATAACGTGCTACAGACGCGAAATTTAATAGACAGGAAAAAGATGCTGTGATATGCAAATGATTAGCGTTTCAAAGCATTTACACAAGGTTGGCGCCGGTGGCGACACATACAACGTGCTGACAACCGATTTCTCATACACAAACAGCAGTTGACCGACGGTGCCTGGTGAAACGTTGTTGTGATGACTCGTGTAAGGAGGAGAAATGCGTACCATCACGTTTCCTGCTTTGATAAAGGTCGGATTGTAGCCTATCGCGATTGTGGTTTATCGTATCGTGACATTGCTGCTCGCGTTGGTCGAGATCCAATGACTGTTAGCAGAATATGGAATCGGTGGGTTCAGGAGGGTAATATGAAACGCCGTGCTGGATCCCAACGGCTTCGTATCACTAGCAGTCGAGATGACAGGCATCTTATCCGCATGGCTGTAACGGATCGTGCAGCCACGACTCGATCCCTGAGTCAACAGATGGGGACGTTTGCAAGATAACCATCTGCACGAACAGTTCGACGACGTTTGCAGCAGCATGGACTATCAGCTCGGAGAACATGGCTACGGTTACCCTTGACGCTGCATCACAGACAGGAGCGCCTGCGATGGTGTTCTCAACGACGAACCTGGCTGCACGAATGGCAAAACGTCATTTTTTTCGGATGAATCCAGGTTCTGTTCACAGCATCATGATGGTCGCATCCGTGTTTGGCGACATCGCGGTGAACGCACAATGGGAGCGTGTATTCGTCATCGCCATACTGGCGTATCACCAGGCGTGATGGTATGGGGTGCCATTGATTACACGTCTCGGTCACCGCTTGTTCGCATTGACGGCACTTTGAACAGTGGACGTTACATTTCAAATGTGTTACGACCCGTGGCTCTACCCTTCATCCGATCCCTGCGAAACCCTACATTTCCGCAGGATAATGCACGACCGCATGTTGCAGGTCCTGTACGGGCCTTTCTGGATACAGGAAATGTTCGACTGCTGCCCTGGCCAGCACGTTGTCCAGATCTCTCACCAAGTGAAAACGTCTGCTGAATGGTCGCCGAGTAACTGGCTCATCACAATACGCCAGTCACTACTCTTGATGAACAGTGGTAACGTGTTGCATGGGCAGCTGTACCTGTACGCCGGCCGAAGTGGCCGTGCGGTTAAAGGCGCTGCAGTCTTGAACCACAAGACCGCTACGGTCGCAGGTTCGAATCCTGCCTCGGGCATGGATGTTTGTGGTGTCCTTAGGTTAGTTAGGTTTAACTAGTTCTAAGTTCTAGGGGACTAATGACCTCAGCAGTTGAGTCCCATAGTGCTCAGAGCCATTTGAACCATTTGTACCTGTACACGCCATCCAAGCTCTGTTTGACTCAATGCCCAGGCGTATCAAGGCCGTTATTACGGCCAGAGGTGGTTGTTCTGGGTACTGATTTCTCAGGATCTCTGCACCCAAATTGCGTGAAAATGTAATCACATGTCAGTTCTAGTATAATATATTTGCCCAATGAATGCCCGTTTATCATCTGCATTTCTTCTTGATGTAGCAATTTTAATGGCCAGTAGTGTAATTTCCAAGTTTCATCTCTTGTTAAGTAATTATATACGTACCTTCAGTTTCCTTCGACCAACGTTTTGAGTATTTACTTGCCTCAAATAACACGAGCCCGATTTTGAGAACAGGACAAATAGTGCGTAATCGATTGGGGCAGATATTTTCTACAGCTGAAATTGCTTGCAAACTCTACAGTACCGCAATCTTCCAAGAGGGTCTGCCTCACGGTACGGCACTCACTCATTCCACTTCTATCAAGCAGAGCTCACAATCAGAATTTTCCGAACACAGCAATCGATTTCGGTCGACCTTCACTAAATTCATCGCTGACGGAAGCACGGCTACTACTACATTTGGCAAATCACTTATCAACAGTTTTTCTTGACGGTAATTAATTATCAAAACCTTAACATAATCGTTCGAGGCATTGTAGTCGAATTGGGACTATATGAAAATCGTAGAAACACCCGCAGGAAAAACTTTCAAGTTAAGTTTCTATTTTTTCATAACACTTTTTCTTCAAACACTAAATGTAAGAAAAATTTTTCTGACAGTTTCTGAGCTGCCATTGTTTTTATCTATAAGGAATTGTGACGTTTCCTTCGATTCCCTCACTAACTATCTCTGGTAAAAATTACTTTGTAATTCACGTTTCAGTGTGTTGAGTGTTAGGGCACGGGCGTCAGGCAATCGCAGCTGTCTCTCGGGCTGCACGTGTTCTGTCGCTGTGTTGTCCGGTCCGCGGGCACAAGCCTTGCCATGTGACACGGCTTCCCGTGCAGAATGCTGGCGAAACGGCGTGACGTCACTAGGTATACTGGCGAGGCCCACGAAAAGATAGGCCGCGCCGCGTACATCACAGCACGTGACACTAGCGAGAGTGGTGGTGCAGCGGTTAGCACACTGGACGCGCATTCGGGAGGGCGACGGTTCAGAACCACGTCCGGCAATCTAGAGTTTTCCGCGATTTCCCTAAATCGCTCGAGACAAATATACCGGGATGGCCTCTGACTGGGCACAGCCAATTTCCTTCCCCATCCTTGACACCATCCGAGCTCGGGCTCCGTCTCTAATGACCTCACTGTCAACGGGAGGTTAAATCCAATCTTCCTTCCTCAGAACTTGACACCGCAGTCTTACGAGTGCCAGCAACCGTGTCCGGCGGAAAGAGAAAAAACTGTTTCAGAAGAGTTTAATAATTCTTGATGGAGTGTTCAAATGCATGCAGGTTCTCGACAGCACACGACAAAATTAAGACCTTTCCAATTAAATACTGATTTCCCGTCGGCCCTGCACGGATCCAAGCGTTTGCGAAGTGTGGCGGGCAAGCCTAATTTGTGACGTCATATATTGGTTGCATGGAACGTATAGTTCGTTGGCCTCGGAATACGGGAAGCGAGAATACTACATGTGCATTGTTAATGCAAGCAAATTCCCAAATTGTCTGCTGAAATAAACAGAATGCAGTTTCTCGGATGGCGGCCCCCTTGTAGTACTATGAGAGAAAGAAGAAATCATTGCGCTATTGCTGAATGCTCCATCAAGCGGTTACGAGCTGATTCTGTCAATGTGACTAAGCAAGGATTTGTCAAGATCATTCCCTGTCCGAAAATTAGCAACGTCATCATCATCATCATCATCATTTATTGCCTTATCGGGCCTTTAAGGCCTACAGCAAGAAGAACAAAAAGGAAAAGTAAAGACAAAAAGACTTACAAAAGTACTCTATACAGTAGTAAAAGTTACATATGTACATTACAGCTTAAAGAAAAAACGAAAAAATAAACAGGGCATTCAATCAAAGGTTTAAAAGGCAAGAGGGATACATTACAGAAACAAAAAACAAAAAAAAACACACACGCAGTGTCTGTCAATTACACGAGAGGAGGGAGCTGTTGCAGATGGCAGTCCATCTCATCCGGTCGTTGGCGTCCTCCTCCACGGCTGCTGGTTCCACTTCTTTCAGGATCGTTGTTATCCTATCCTTCCATCGAGTTCTTGGGCGTCCTCTAGGGCGTTTTCCTGTGGGTTGAGAGTGGAGGACTCTGTTTGGAAGGGATCCGTCTGCCCGTAGGATGTGGCCAAACCATTGGAGTCTCTTCTGCGCCAATATTCGTCCAATGTGTGGCTTTCCATACCGCTGGTATAAATCTTCTTTTTTTCTTCGTTCCCATTTACCTTCCATGGCATTATAGATGGGTCCATATATCTTCCGAAGTACCTTCCTTTCAAATGCACATATTGCTTCTTCTGCTGTTGCTGATGTTGCCCAAGTTTCACAGCCGTATAAAAGTACTGGTCTCACCAGTGTCGTGTATAGGTGGATCTTGTTCTTCTGCGATATCAGCCGAGATCTGAAAAGATTGTTCAGGCTAAAGAACATGCGATTAGCATTTGTTATACGTTGCTGTACTTCTTTCGTTACTTCACTTCTATTTGTTAGTATGGAGCCCAGGTACTTGAACTCTTCAACTCGTTCGAAGGTATGCCTGTCGACATCAATGGAAGGAGGGAGATCTCGGCGGCGTGATACAACAAGATATTTAGTTTTTTCCTCGTTCACCACCAGCCCAATTTTCTCTGCATTGTGGAGGAATCGGGAAGTATCCCTGCGTACTTGCTCTAGAGTGTCGCCAAGGATCACAACATCATCAGCAAATGCCAAGATTGTGTCTGCTCCCACCATCTCCATCTCTCTGGTTCGACAAGTGTCACGGCTTACTTTTTCCAGGGCCAAATTGAATAATATTGGCGCCAATGGATCTCCTTGTCTCAATCCATTTTGTATACTGAATGATGGTGATAGTTGATTACCAAACCGCACTTGGGCCGTAGACTGAGAGTAGCAAGCAGCAATTAAGCGGATGTATTTTGATGGGATGCCAAGTTCCTCTAACGTTTCCCATAACGTGGCGCGGTCAATGCTGTCATAAGCTTGTCGAAAATCGATGAAGATGAGGTGTAGATCCTTATTGAATTCGTAGAATTTTTCTATCAACTGCCTCAGAGTAAATATGTGATCAATTGTCGATCGTCCAGCAACGAACCCACATTGATAGGTCCCTACAATTCCTTCAGCCAGTGGTTTCATGCGGTTTAGTAGCAGTGTTGTAAAAACTTTGTAGCCAATTTCAAGTAACGAAATCCCCCGGTAGTTGGATACATGAGTAGCATCTCCCTTCTTGAATATGGGACATATGATTGCTCCCTTCCATTCCTCAGGAATAACTTCTGCTTCCCAGATGGTAGAAATTAATCGTTTCAAAGCACCCACCAGTGTTTCCCCTCCCAAGCGAAGCATCTCAGCTGTGATACCACTACCTCCTGGAGCCTTGTTGTTCTTGAGTGCTTTTAGGGCAACACTGATTTCTTCCTCAGATGGTTCAGGGACTTCAACTCTGTCAAAACGGGCATCCGTCTGTGTTGTCCCTACTGGTGGGTTGTCGGGATTCAATAGGTTTTCAAAATGTTTTTTAAATAGGGTTGCTTGCTCTTCTGGCGGTACAACTTCACCCGTCTCATTCGTTAGGACCAATGTACGTTGTCTGTATGCGCCTCTGGCGAATCTTGAGGCCTGGAAAAACGAGCGTGACGACTTTGCTTCTTCGACTGCAATCAACAGACTTTTGTGGTGGTCCCGTTTCTTCTTTCTCATGAGTTGGTCCGTGTTACGCCTCGCTTCGTAGTAAGCTACCCTTGCTTCTTCCGAGAGTTGCTGTAGCCATTTTATCCTCTTCGCTGATCTAATCTCAACAGATTCTCGACATTGTTCATCGAACCAAGGTTTACTTCTTCGTTTTGCATCGCAAACTAGTTCTTCATTTGCACTTTCTAACACTGCATTCCTCAGCAGCATCCATGCGTTCTCCACACTGGTAGGGTTCTCTGTTATATCCAAAATTAGCAACGTAACTTAAGAAATGAGCGCCTGGGGGCTGCCTTTGAAAACAAAATTAAGGGGTGACGTTGTGCAGTCAGAAAAAATTCCAAATTAGCAAGGAGATGCATTCGAGATTGTCGCAAGCACCACTGGAGTCAACGTACAGGTAAATGCCAGATATTCATTCTCTTGAGAAATACCTTCGATGTATTATCGGTTTTGGGATAGTTCGTGCATTTTTTTATAGCGGTTACAAACGTCTCATTTCTACAACTACATTAAAAGTAACGACATAACAACAATACTAAACTAAACTCCGTCCGAACAGGCCTTGGAAGGCCCAACGGTACCGACCGGCCGTCGTGTCATCCTCAGTCCACAGGCGTCACTGGATGCGGATAGGAGGTGCATGTGGTCAGCAAATCGCTCTCCGGCCGTATGTCAGTTTACGAGACCGTAGCAGCTACTTCTCAATCAAGTAGCTCCTCAGTTTGCCTCACAAGGGCTGAGTGCACCCCGTTTGCCAACAGCGCTCGGCAGACTGGATGGTCACCCATCCATGTGCTAGCCCAGCCCGACAGCGCTTAACTTCGGTGATCTGACGGGAACCGGCGTTACCACTAGCGTAAGACCGACATAACGACAATGCTACTCTAAAATACATTTGTTTTATTAACACGTAACATCAGCGTGGAGTCGCCGATGTGAAGAGGGACAAGTATGAAAGAGAGCGGCGTCTACTTTAAAAACCTTACCTCAAAAAAAAAAAAAAAACTTAATTTAATCAGTCAACCAGCACAGAGGTAGTTCTTGACTTAGACTTGACTGCTAAGGTGGAAACAGATCAAAAAGTGGAATCACAACTACCGAGGAAAGAAAATTACGCGTTGAAAAGAAGAACGTGCGGTAGCGTTCTCGCTTCCCACGCCCGGGTTTCCGGGTTCGATTCCCGGCGGGGTCAGGGATTTTCTCTGCCTCGTGATGACTGTGTGTTGTGTGATATCCCTAGGTTAGTTGGGTTTAAGTAGTTCTAAGTTCTAGGGGACTGATGACCATAGCTGTTAAGTCCCATAGTGCTCAGAGCTATTTGAACCATTTGAAAAGAAGAACCGAAGTCCTGAAAAACAAGTGTTCGAAGTATGTTGTGGAAGTGAACAGGTGTGTTTCTTCTGCAATGAAACAACAAATTGCAGGCACTACAAAGGGCGTTCAAAAAGTTTTGCACAGTCGTCTCTAATTTTTTTTTTATTTTTTGCAGGAGGAGAAAGAAATTTTTTGCGAACATACCTGGAACATTTAGCTGTAAGGTTGTTATATAAAAGTATTTTCTTTTATTTACAGGTGAGCCATAATGGACCTTGAAGTAGATGTCAGGTTGTGACAACGGTCGGTGATGGAGTTCCTCTTCAAGACCGGCGATGACTCTGTGCCATCAATTCACAGGAAGTTGCTCCCTGTTTATGGGGAGGACGCAGTGGATCGCAGCAGTATCCAGCGGTGGTTGCAGGGTTTTAAAGGTGATTTCTCTCTCCTGGACAATCCATGAAGCGATAGACCATGGTGTGAATAAGGAGACCATTGATCAGATCATCCGAAATGATGGTATAATACACACATCAATAAGAGTTTTGCATGACCTCGGTTCCCAGATTTTGGGAACCTGTACAGAAAATTGGAATAGAGATCAACATAAACATCATTTGCGCCCTTTTTACTGCTCATGAAAACCACACGTTGCGTGTTGTACCACCGTACAGCGAGACCTTCACTGGTGGTGGTCCCAATTGCTGTACACACTGGTACCTCTAATACCTAGTAGCACGTCCTCTTGCACTAATTTATGCCTGTATTCATCATGGCATACTATCCAAAAGTTCATCAACGCACTGTTGGTCCAGATTGTCCCACTCCTCAACGGCGATTCGTCGTCGATTCCCCAGAGTGGTTGGTGGTTCACGTCGTCCATAAACAGACCTTTTCAATCTATCCTAGGCATGTTCGATAGGGTTCATGTCTGGAGAACATGCTGGCCACTAGTCGAGTGATGTCGTTATCCTGAAGGAAGTCATTCACAAGATGTGCACGATGGGGGCGCGAATTGTCGTCCATGAAGACGAATCTATCGCCAATGTGCTGCCGATATGGTTGAACTGTCGGTCAGAGGAAGCCATTCACGTATCGTTCAGCCGTTACGCCGCCTTCCTTGGCCACCAGCGGCGTACGTCGGCCCCACATGATGCCACCCCAGAACATCAGGGAACCTCCACCTTGCTGCACTCGCTGGACAGGGTGTCTAAGGCGTTCAGCCCGACCAGGTTGCCTCCAAACATGTCTCCGACGACCGTCTGGTTGAACGTATACGCGACATTTATCGGTGAAGAGAACGTGGTGCCAATCCTGAGTGGTCCATTCGGCATGTTGTTGCGCCCATCTGTACCGCGCTGAAAAGCATTATTCAACATGGTGGCGTTGCTGTCAGGGTCCCTCCGAGTCATAATCCGTAGGTAGCGGTCATCCACTGTAGTAGTAGCCCTTGGGCTGCCTGAGCGAGGCATGTCGTCGACAGTTCCTATCTCTCTGTATCTCCTCCATGTCCGAACAACATCGCTTTGCTTCACTCAGAGACGCCTGGACACTTCCCTTGTGGAGAGCCCTATGCGGTCGCGATCAAACCCCGGTATTAACCGTCTAGGCATGGTTGAACTACAGACAACACGAGCCGTGTACCTCCTTCCTGGTGGAATGACTGGAACTGATCGGCTGTCGGAACCCCTCCGTCTAATAGGAGCTGCTCATGCATGGTTGTTTACATCTTCGGGCGGATTTAGTGACAACCCTGACAGTTAAAGGGACTGTGTCTGTGATACAATATCCACAGTCATCGTCTGTCTTCAGGAGTTCTGGGAACCGGGGTGATGCAAAACTTTGTGATGTGTGTACTTTTTTCAATGTAATAAACTATTTATCTCTACTGCCATGAATGTAAAAATCTGAGAATTTATATAAACAGTTATCAATAATCATTAATTATAGGACGCTATGAACAAACATTCGTCGAATTGCCATAATATTACAAGAAACTTGAATGAAGTAATGAGGACAGGATGGGAGGATACATGTGCAGTGGAAAATTACACAAAACAATTGATTATTTCATTAAATTCTGACAGCAGCTCTACTGACTACACAGACGATAGCGAAAATGATTCAGATACAACTAGCGCGCATCTGTTAGTGGTATAGTGTGTTGCCAAAAATTCAGTTATGTTTACTTCTTACAGTTTTCTCCGTTTATTTAGGTAATTTGTTAGTTTTCGGAGCGAACGCTTGTTCTCTTGCTGTCATTCGCCCTTGACATCTGATTACAGCGTCATAACGCAGTGGCCCCCATCACTGTTCTCCCCAAAATGTATAAAGACTTAGGCAACAGTCGGAAAGTAGGCGATTTTCTTTTTTGGTGCAGGCGCAACTAACGATCGCATGAGCACGTACGTGGCATGATGTGTAAGATCCGGCAACTATGCTGCCCACCACTGCCATCTGTCAGTCACAAAGCAATTTTAAGCGGAGTGTAGGATGAGATATGGCATGTGCCTGTCGTGACACATTACCGCGTCGAATATGCTAATAGCGCGAGTTCTTGTTTGAGAATTGCGCGCGGAAGGCTACATTGAGTATTTCTCGACGAAACACTACAGCATTTTCACCAGATCGTCCCCTAGCGTTACTTGGGAGAGGTTACTTACCTGGTGTTTCTATAGCTGTCCCACTAGATTTCTTCGTGGCCCGCAGAGCGCAACATGCACGCATTGAACAACGCGTCTTGGGCGTAGCGTGTGGGAATATTTCGATATTATGATAATCAAAGATCAAAATACTGAGATGCCACCGGATCGTTTGTTACTTCAATCCCAGAACCAGGAAAAGACATGAGCGAGTGTAGTATTAGTGTTTGCATCACAGATCGCGGACACCATAATCATATATACGTATCCCACACTATTTTAATCAACAATCCGCTTTTACGCTAAATAATATAACATCCTCCGCACACACGTATCCTCTCTCGGAAAATTAACCACAGACTGAGTTTGTAAACGTTTTCCGAGAGTTTTTATTCGGGAAAGACACAATATCCACTCGTACTATGAAAATGTTTCTGGTGTGAAAGATCGTTCAGGACTGTGTGAATGTTTGTCCTGTATTGCTATAGGGTTGAGATATCGAACAGTGATATATGGAAATAACAGTACATCGGAATCAATTACGCGATATTTTTAATTGATTTTGCCCAGCCGATATATCTGTAACATTGGTATATTGTGCGATATAAACGGATTTTATTGTCAACATCACCTAACTCAATATAGAAAAGTTCACTCTAATTTCTTTTTAATAATGAAATATTTGCAACATAAAAATGATACCTTTAGTTCTTTACTTTGAAGTTCTTAGTAAAATTTTGACTATTGACAGTTGTGTATTTTCGTAACTTTCTCTTACTCGAACGTAAGGATGGAAGAAATATTGGATATGTGGAAGCTAAGAAAAGGGGATAACTCTAGGCATTGAAGATATTTCTCCAGAATTATCAGTATATTTATGAATACCACCACTTATTAGGAGACAAATCGTTCTCAGTCTGGAACGAAATACTTCAACCTAGTTCTAGTTTACATCATGTAGTTAAGAATTATTTACCTATTGTAGCGAGTTCAGTTCCGGCACAAGGACTATTTTCAAAATCTGGTGAAGTAATTTCTGCTCAAAGGAGCGGATTAAAAACAGATCATGTTCTACAGAAAATAAGTTTTGGAAATGATGCATTTTTTTCATTTATATTAACTGGATTTTAAGCCATTTTTTTCTCTCTCTTGTTTTCACATGCTGCATATACATATATACAGGGTGTTACAAAAAGGTACGGCCAAACTTTCAGGAAACATTCCTCACACACAAATAAAGAAAAGATATATGGACATGTGTCCGGAAATGCTTTATTTCCATGTTAGAGCTCATTTTAGTTTCGTCAGTATGTACTGTACTTCCTCGATTCACCGCCAGTTGGCCCAATTGAAGGAAGGTAATGTTGACTTCGGTGCTTGTGTTGGCATGCGACTCATTGCTCTACAGTTCTAGCATCAAACACATCAGCGCGTAGCATCAACAGGTTAGTGTTCATCACGAACGTGGTTTTGCAGTCAGTCTCTAGGGCTGCATCAGCGCATCAGGGATTCCATGCGACGGAGGGTGGATGCATGTATCCTCGCTAACGGAGGACATTTTGAACATTTCCTGTAACAAAGTGTTTGAGGTCACGCTGGTACGTTCTGTTGCTGTGTTTCCATTCCATGATTAATGTGATTTGAAGAGAAGCAATAAAATGAGCTCTAACATGGAAAGTAAGCGTTTCCGAACACATGTCCACATAACATTTTCATTCTTTGTGTGTGAGGAATGTTTCCTGAAAGTTTGGCCATACCGTTTTGTAACACCCTGTATGTACTACTGTACATTAAAATTGCTACACCACGAAGATGACGTGCTACAGACGCGAAATTTAACCGACAGGCAGAAGATGCTGTCATATGCAAATGATTAGCTTTTCAGAGCATTCACACAAGGTTGGCGCCGGTGACGACACCTACAACGTGCTGACATGAGGAAAGTTTCCAACCGATTTCTCATACACAAATAGCAGTTGACCGGCGTTGCCTCGTGTAAGGAGGAGAAATGCGTACCATCACGTTTCCGACTTTGATAAAGGTCGTATTGTAGCCTATCGCGATTGCGGTTTATCGTATCGCGACACTGCTGCTCGAGTTGATCGAGATCCAATTACTGTTAGCAGAATATGGAATCGGTGGGTTCAGGAGGGTAATACAAAACGCCGTGCTGGATCCAACGGCCTCGTATCACTAGCAGTCGAAATGACCGGCATCTTATCCGTATGGCTCTAGCGGATCCTGCAGCCACGTCTCGATCCCTAAGTCAACAGATGGGGACGTTTGCAAGACAACGACCATCTGCACGAACAGTTCGACGACGTTTGCAGCAGCATGGACTATCAGCTCGGAGACCATGGCTGTGGTTACCCTTGACGCTGCATCACAGACAGGAGCGCCTGCGACGGTGTACTCAACGACGAACCAGGACGCACGAATGGCAAAACGTCATTTTTTCGGATTAATCTATGTTCTGTTTACAGCATCATGATCATACTGGCGTATCACCCGGCGTGATGGTAAGGGGTGCCATTGGTTACACGTCTCGGTCACCTCTTGTTCGCAATGACGGCACTTTGAACAGTGGACGTTACATTTCAGATGTGTTACGACCCGTGGCTCTACCCTTCATTCGATCCCTGCAAAACCCTACATTTCGGCAGGATAATGCACGACCGCATGTTGCAGGACCTGTACGGGCCTTTCTGGATATAGAAAATGTTCGACTGCTGTCCTGGCTAGCACATTCTCCAGATCTCTCACCAATTGAAAACGTCTGGTCAATGGTGGCCGAGCAACTGGCTCGTCACAATACGCCAGTCACTACTCTTGATGAACTGTGGTATCGTGTTGAAGCTGCATGGGCTGCTGTACCTGTACACGCCATCCAAGCTCTGTTTGACTCAATGCCCAGGCGTATCAAGGCCGTGATTACGGCCAGAGGTGGTTGTTATGGGTACTGATTTCTCAGGATCTATGCACCCGAAATGCGTGAATATGTAATCACATGTCAGTTCTAGTATAATATATTTGTCCAATGAATACCCGTTTATCGTCTGTATTTCTTCTTGGTGTAGCAATTTTAATGGTCAGTAGTGTATATAGTTCCTAAGATTTCTCTTTTTATATGTAACATAAAGTACCATTAAATTTGGTTATCCTTAATTTTATTTATTCATAGAACCCATTTCTCATAGTTTTAGATAACACTTGCAATTAGAATTAACCGGAATGTATAAACCGTATGTTTGACATCGCTATACCGAAATATCGATTTCTTTCATCTCATGGACCGTTCATATACATATTTAGCACGATGATATTCCGTAATACCGAATATCAATATTTATCTTACGATGTTCATCCCTAGACTGCGAGATTAGCTGGCCTACCGTATTGCGCTACCTGTTCAGTAGTGATAGGAACAACAGAATGAAAGCAGTCGATCTGTTGGTCGGATTACTCATTCATTGTTTTGAATGAAACCAGTCTGTGGGAGCAACTGAATGAAACAAAATAGAAAAAATAGAGTTAGTCACTTGTAGTTTTACGTGTCGGTTGCATTACTATGAATTTATTATTTTCGAATGAAAGCAGTCTGTGGGAGCAACCGATTGAAATCATTTGACACTGTTGTTTTAAAAATTGACTGAATTATTCCTTCTTTCTTTTCAAGTGAAAACAGCAGTTTTTTGTCAGTTGAATCACCTATTCATTCTTTCAACTGAAACAGACTTAAGTGTGTTATTCGACTGAGTTATCTTTTCGTTCTTCTGAGTGAAACGAGCCTTCAGTACTTTCATTAGTTGAACTAAAGCAGTGTTACATCATACTGCCGGCGGATAGCCTTACCTTCAGGGTTTAGAGAAGACTATCTCAGGAAGTAAGTCAAAGTTAAAATAAGCATTACACATTTTAATTAGTAATGTACTTATTAGTAATGTAATTATAAGAGTCGAGGGACATGAAAGGGAAGCAGTGGTTGGGAAGGGAGTAAGACAGGGTTGTAGCCTCTCCCCGATGTTGTTCAATCTGTATATTGAGGAAGCAGTAAAGGAAACAAAAGAAAAATTCGGAGTAGGTATTAAAATTCATGGAGAAGAAATAAAAACTTTGAGGTTCGCCGATGACATTGTAATTCTGTCAGAGACAGCAAAGGACTTGGAAGATCAGTTGAATGGAATGGACAGTGTCTTGAAGGGAGGATATAAGATGAACATCAACAAAAGCAAAACAAGGATAATGGAATGTAGTATAATTAAGTCGGGTGATACTGAGGGAATTAGATTAGGAAATGAGACACTTAAAGTAGTAAAGGAGTTTTGCTATTTGGGGAGCAAAATAACTGATGATGGTCGAAGTAGAGAGGATATAAAATGTAGGCTGGCAATGGCAAGGAAAGCGTTTCTGAAGAAGAGAAATTTTTTAACATCCAGTATTGATTTAAGTGTCAGGAAGTCATTTCTGAAAGTATTCGTATGGAGTGTAGCCATGTATGGAAGTGAAACATGGACGA
This sequence comes from Schistocerca americana, assembly GCF_021461395.2. Classification (NCBI taxonomy): domain Eukaryota; kingdom Metazoa; phylum Arthropoda; class Insecta; order Orthoptera; family Acrididae; genus Schistocerca; species Schistocerca americana. The sequence continues at coordinate 206,310,742 of NC_060124.1, read as the reverse complement.
TAAATAGTTTGGACAAGAAGAGAATAGAAGCTTTCGAAATGTGGTGCTACAGAAGAATGCTGAAGATTAGATGGGTAGATCACATAACTAATGAGGAAGTATTGAATAGGATTGGGGAGAAGAGAAGTTTGTGGCACAACTTGACCAGAAGAAGGGATAGGTTGGTAGGAGATGTTCTGAGGCATCAAGGGATCACCAATTTAGTATTGGAGGGCAGCGTGGAGGGTAAAAATCGTAGAGGGAGACCAAGAGATGAATACACTAAACAGATTCAGAAGGATGTAGGTTGCAGTAGGTACTGGGGGATGAAAAAGCTTGCACAGGATAGAGTAGCATGGAGAGCTGCATCAAACCAGTCTCAGGACTGAAGACCACAACAACAACAACAACAATGTACTGTATGGAGCAATTTCTCTTTTCATCATTTAAAACTGAGTCACCTACGCTACTAATTAAGCTGATGTATCGCTGGGTAGCCCTACCATCTCAAATTGCGACGCCAGAAAAAAGCTTTGAAAACCCCGATAACTAGATCAAATCGGATTACTTTCCCGGGCAAACACATTCTGTAGGCAGTAATTTGGCCGATGGCAATGATGCACGGCGGGGAGCAGGACACGACAGGGGGGCCGTTTCCCAGCTTGCGTTACAGTGCTGCCAGCGCCAGCGGGCCACTGCCTCTTCCGACAGATCAAAGATAAATTACACACGAGAATAACAAGATGTGTGAAAGCGCGTTATAGAGACGTTTGTTTTCAAATGTAGCAGTCAGTTGCGGTGAGGAAGATGAACGTAAATTAAGTCAGTTTAAATACAGCTCAGCGAGTAGAACGCAAATGACATTTAAACTATTCACCTGTCTGGCTGGCGGGGCGGCATCGTGGAGCATGCGATCGCCGGTTGTCGGCGAAATCTGTGTCTCAAGGAAGAAGTATAAAATATACAGAGTGTTCCAAGATGTTCTTTACAACTTTGGTCATATACATATTTCAGAAATGGGGAGAGGTGCAAACGTGCGGTTTGCGGCATAATGTTCATAATTCGGATACATTACAAATTTTTGATATTGCAAAAGAATGTCTTACTGAACCGTAATAAATGCGAACTATCACTTTAATTCGTTACAAAAAGAACATTAATTTATATTTTATTAGTACCTTCTAAGGCTGGCTCATTCCACCAACGGCTCACTCGTATTACAGCCATAGAATACGACGTTTTTTCGTTTTTTGAAGTACACAATTTTACATTTCTCAACATTTAAAGCATGTTGACAACCTTTGCACTACTTTGAAATCTTATCGAGATCTGACTGAATATTTGTGCACCCTCTTACAGTTAACTGCATAATCTGCAAAAAATTCTGAGATTACTATTAATACTGTCTGCTATGTCACTGATATACTACATGAATACCAAGGGTCCCAACACACTTCCCTGGGAGACACTAGAAGTTACTTTTACAGCTGACGATGACCCTCCATCCAAGATAACATGCTGCGTTCTTCCTCCCAAAAAGTCCTTAACCCAATCACAAATTTCACTTGATGCCCCAGCAAGACTTGGAACGGATATAAAATGGAAAATGATGGCACAGGCACAGCTGTGGGTAAAGCGGGTGGTAGGCTGATCTATTGGTAGAATACTGGCGAAGTGCAGTCAGACTACAAAGAAGATTGCTTACAAGTCAAATCACTTGCGCGAGCGGTTCTAGAATATTGCTCAAGTGTATGGGGGCCGTACCAAATAGGACTAACGGGGGATGTGGAACGTGTGCAGAGAAGGGCCGCATGAATGGTCACATGTTTGTTTGATCTGTGGGAGAGTGTCACAAATTTTGCAAATTTGTGGTAAGGTCTTATGGGACCAAACTGCTGAGGTCATCAGTCCCTAAGCTCACACACTACTTAATCTAACTTAAACTAACTTACACTAAGGACGACACACATAGCCATGCCCGAGGGAGGAGCCGAACCTCCGACGGGGGCGGCCGCGAGAGTGTCACAGAGGTACTGATGGAACTCAACTGGTAGACTCTTAAAGATAGACGTAAACTATTCCGAAAATGTCTATTAACAAAGTTTCAAGAACCGGCGTTAAATGATGACTCCAGGAATATACTGCATCCCCCTGTGTATCGCTCACATTGGGACTGTAAGGATAAGATTAGAATAACTACTGCACGGATAGAGGCATTCAAACAATCATTCTTCCCGCGCTCCCTACATCTACATCTACATCCATACCCCGCAATCCACCTTAAGGTGAGTGGCGGAGGGTACCTCGTACCACAACTAGCATCTTCTCTCCCTGTTCCACTCTCAAACAGAACGAGAGAAAAATGACTGCCTATATGACTCTGTACGGGCCCTAATCTCTCTTATCTTATCTTTGTGGTCTTTCCGCGAAATATAACTTGGTGGCAGTAAAATTGTACTGCAGTCAGCCTTTATGGTGGTTCTCTAAATTTCCTCAGTAGCAATTCACGAAAAGAACGCCTCCTTTCCCCTAGAGACTCCCACCCGAGTTCATGAAGCATTTCCGTAACACTCGCGTGATGATAAAACCTACCAGTAACAAATCTAGCAACCCGCCTCTGAATTGCTTCTATGTTCTCCCTCAATCCGACCTGATAGGGATCCCAAACGCTCGAGCAGTACTCAAGAATAGGTCGTATTAGTGTTTTATAGGCGGTCTCCTTTACAGTTGAACCACATCTTCCAAAAATTCTAGCAATGAACCGAAGACGACTATCCGCCTTCCCCACAACTGCCATTACATGCTTGTCCCACTTCTTATCGCTCTCCAGTGTTACGCCCAAATATTTAATCGACATGATTGTGTCAAGCGCTACACTACTAATGGAATATTCAAACATTACGGGATTCTTTTTCCTATTCATCTGCATTAATTTACATTTATCTATATTTAGAGTTAGCTGCCATTCTTTACACCAATCACAAATCCTGTCCAAGTCATCTTGTATCCTCCTACAGTCACTCAACAACGACACCTTCCCGTACACCACAGCATCATCAGCAAACAGCCGCACATTGCTATCCACCCTATCCAAAAGATCATTTATGTAGATAGAAAACAACAGCGGACCTACCACACTTCCCTGGGGCACTCCGATGAACACTCACCATCGAAGACAATGTGCTGGGTTCTATTACTTAAGAAGTCTTCGAGCCACTCGCATATTTTGGAACCAATCCCATATGCTCGTTCCTTAGGAGTATGCAGTGGGGCACCGAGTCAAACGCTTTCTGGAAGTCAAGGAATATGGCATCCGTCTGATACCCTTCATCCATGGTTCGCAAGATATCATGTGATATGTGAATATTCTTATGTGAATGGAATGGAAAGAAACCCTAATAACTCGTACAATGGGGCGTACCGTTTGCCATGCACCTCATGGCGGTTTGTAGAGTACAGATATAGTTGTAGATCAAGGAGGGCGAGCAGACATACAGTATTTATGGCTGCAGTAAATTTTCCTCAGCATATCTGTATTCTTCAACAGAATATGAAAAAATTCTACTAAAGTTTGATAATAATTCACTCTAGTCATCAACGTTGCTTTCGCAATTTCTAAAACAAACTGTGTTTTGTCACTGCTGCATACAATACTCATTTGGAAAAACACCCGATCAGTAGCAGCATACTGATACAGGTGAAATTTACATTCAATTCGACGTGCCCCGAATTATTTTTGAAAAAATTCGGGGGCAGAGCTACAAAAATCGTGACTGTCAAAAAAAAAAAAAAAAGGCAGCAGTGCGAACTGCTGCGGCGGAGGGGGGAGGGGCAGTCAATAACAAAGAAACTACCTACGAACCGGTACTCATATTGTGAATTTTAACTGAGATTTATTACATGTGTTTACTTCCAATGAATCGAATTTCCCCAGACACGAAAAACGGGCCGGGTTTACTCCGGAGAGTTGTATAAAAATCCCTCCAGGACGCCTCTGGACGCCCTCAAATTAGGGCCAACCCGAGGAAAGTCAGACGTACTGCAGCCACAGCTGGAGGGCAAACATGAGCGTAAGCACCGGAGCGAAGAAGAAGAACGCCAAGACCAGAGAAGGTGGTGAGACGTCGTCAGCTAATAGCACGCTGACCAGGACGTCATCACGATAGGGGCGGCATCCAGACGAAGTGAATATAAGCGCGGCTCCTGCCAGCCTCGCCCGGACGTTAGTGGACAGTATTCGCAGAGTATTGGCACGGCCTAGTAGAGAGTGCTACGAGAAGAGTTACTAGTGATCCACATCCATTCCTCGTTTGGACTTTGTCTTCAGCGAAGAACATTACCGTCTGCATGTCGTCCATAGCTTGCGACACTTGTTCATAATACAAAGTTAAGTATTGTCAGTCTGATTGATTGAAATAAAACTATTAATGTTATTTGCTTGAATTGTTGTATAGCATTCCGAGAACGCAGCATCCTTTAGGCACCCTATACGCGACGAGTGGGCAGACTCCACTATATATAAGAAGAACAGTACCTTGGAAACTTGCCTCGTTTTAGCGGCTGCTTGCACCCCGTTTTATAGAAAATGTGTGATGATATCCACGAAACATCTGAACCTAGCCCGTAAACACTTATTCAGACATTTATTTATGTGGGAGGCAAATATTTTATATAGAAAATCACGTTACTGGTCACAAACGTACCAATTACACAAACGCACACTATGCTGTTTACATTTGACAGCCGCACATTATGCAGTTTACATTTGACAGTCGGCGAAAAGTGGAATGTCTAGTATTTCATGGGTAAAAAGGTATACTACTCACATTCACATATTCGTACTTCAGTTTCACAGTTAGGCTTATCTCAAGCCGGCATTGTAACAGTTCCTCCAGCACCCTGGGGGCGACAACTGGACTCGCCTGACCAACTTTGCATTCAATTCCCGGCGGAAACAACAGATCGTTTTGATGCTGTTAAATTACTATTGCCGACTGCACCCTGAAGTCGCCTGTTGTCAGCAATATTGCAGTTCCGATGTCTGCAGTAGCTTTTTGTTCAGCTTTTCGTCCTTGTTTATTAACAGTGTGTTAACGTTGTAGTGAGTGAGCTTTGTGTTTGCTCTGGATCAAAGTGCCGAAACGCTCACGTTCGTGGGAATTTCACACAAAAACTGATAGAGATGTTGCGGTCTGTACGATCTATAAAAAGGCAACACATTTTCACTATTCATCCAATACTCTAATGGATCCCTTGAAAATGAAGCACATGAGTCCCTAAAAACATTGCGTCTCTCGACAATTCGCCAGAGGACACAACAGGCAGCCGACTCGCCCCATCCGCGGCTGGCACACTGACTACCTCAGCACCGTCTCTTCCTCTGTCGGCACGGCTACCTTCACAGATGTAGAGGGTATGTGAAGTATGCAACCAGATTTCACAAGAATTATTACAACTGAAACAACAGTACTAAACCAACCCTCTAATATTGCAGGTAATGTAGTCCCAGAAGCGTCGAGAAAAATACCAAGGCAGGTGAAAAAACTGTCTAGTAGGAATGTGTGGCGACGGCCTATTTCGAGACTTCGTCATATTTTCTCCTACGTGAGGCTGAATTTACAGATAAGACCCTCTTCTTTGATTGACGTTCCGCCTCAGTTTTCATTTGCCGATTTTCCAACAGCATTGCGCGCTGATTAAAGGAGTACGTAGGGTGTAGCAATATAGGTAACCACGCCTCTGTACCTTATCTAACGTTTCATTCCGGTAGTAGGTTTTTCCATTAAATGCAGCTGGTTCTCACCAGAGGAACTCGTTTTCTCTGAGCCGAAAACAGGAGGAACTTTCGCATTTTTTGTAAGAGCTACCGGTTACTTGGAGTGCTGGGTCTCTCGCCAGTGAGCTGCATGGACAGTCGGAGGACACTTTGCAGGTATTATCCTCCTGGCTCAGCTTACGCGCACAATGAGCGGCGGAATGAATGACGTCCTCAATGGCCGAAGGGTAAACCAATGGTGGAAAGGGGGAGAACTCTGCTTTGTTAGTAAATTTCGGGTGAAGGTCTCAGCTGTCCACTTTCCGTTCTGCTGCTGTGTGTGGTCTCCAGACACTTTTTCTCATCCAAAATATACATGTTGAATATTAATAAAACCGACAAACTGCAGGGACGGATTTCTGACTGGAAATGGAGGACAAAAGGTGTGTCCGAAAATGCATCGTTGCCACGGCAGATGGTGCTGACGAATGACAGTTCCTCTGACCACGTGCCGTGTGTTCCTTGTGTGTTGCTGGCTGTGTGATTGACGCAGCGTACTGTAAGGAGCAGGAAGGTCTGGTATTCATGTCGCGAACAGTACGAGATGGTGTCTGCATACGGTCAAGCAGATGGAAACGGTCGAGAGGCGGCACGGCTGTACCAAAACAAGTACCTCAGCAGTCACCAACCGCTTCATACAACATTTCAAGCTCTTTTTGGACGACTCTGCTATCATGAGTCCTTTCAGACAGATGAATGTGGAAGGAGGCGGTGGAATGTGCGTACACCAGATCTGGAGGACCGGGTTCTACAGGTTATTGACACGAACCCTAGTACAAGCTCCAGGCAAGTGGCCTACCAACATGATGTAAGCCAAAGTACGATAATGTGAATTCTGCTTGACATTGCGTCCCATGGAGGGCACTTTGAAAATCTGCTGTGACGGGGCTGCGACGCAGTTCTGTACTGTGTTCCGGAACGATTTGTTGTCGTCGTACGCACACCATCCATTTCCGGACACACATTCATAGGACGTTTTTTTCCTCCATTTCCAGTCAGGAATCTGCCCTTGCCGGCCTTTGTGATTCTAGGAGCTTCAGTCCGGAACCGCGCTGCTGCTACGGTCGCAGGTTCGAATCCTGCCTCCGGCATGGATGTGTGTGATGTCCTTAGGTTAGTTAGGTTTAAGTAGTTCTGAGTCTAGGGGACTGATGACCTCAGATGTTAAGTCCCATAGTGCTCAGAGCCATTTGAACCATTTTTCAATTTGCCCTTGTAATTTGTCGGTTTTATTAATTTTCACCTATACAGCCATTCGTGAGTCTACAAATTTCGAAACTAAGTTCTTCCTGTGGGAACGGCGTGGAAAGCCCAACAAATTTTCCAGATTTTCCGACAAACAATTCTGGACGTGGGAACGGGGCGACACGCGTCTCCCATTTACATATACACGTTATTTCATTGGTGGATAGATTATAACTTTATGGTGGTGGGCTCTACGGAACGGACTTCCAGATCCCTGGCTGGAAGACCAATTAGGTCCTTTCTGGGATTGGTTAGAAAAGATTGTGTGGGATGCTTTCCGAGGTCAGAAAGAAGGCTACCGAAATTCAGAGGGCATTCGTATTGGGATACGTATGCGTATATTTATTCTGATTCGAACCTTCAGTCTCTTGCCAAGTCCCAGAAGTTTCACTTTGAACCTGCGCGCATTCTGCGACGAGTAATCAGGAGGATGACGAGATCAGCGATTTGCAGTCACATCACTTTGGCCCAGCCCAGAAACAGTCAGCAGCGGCCGGTAGTTCGGCGCACACAGAGTTGTCTGCAGCCGCCTCGACGGCAGTCACGGTTAGGCGGCATTTGCAATGCGCACTCTCAACTTCGGAAATCGCGATGTAGTTGCAAGAGAGGAGTTTATTGCCGGTTTCTGTTTCTTAGTTTTCCTAACTTGATCCACGCTGTTCACGCGTGGGCATGCAAGTTTTTCTGCAATTTAATTCTTGCTCTAAAGGGGATTTTTTCCGTAACCACTGACGTTTCATTTCGCTGTCGAGTTACTTCACTGGAGACCACCCACCTAGTGATGTTTCTTTCTTATTCTTCCCTTATTTATTGACTTGTTGTATTCTTTGTTCGAATTAATACCTCTTTTTGCATAATTTTACAATTTTGCAACCATGGTTCAAAACGTAAGTTGTGTCCTTTATGTGTCTGTGCACCATTTCAGTCGCAATTGTGCAGCATCATGCTGGTTGGTGACCCTAACAACCATTCATTTTTTATCATTGTTCTATTTTAATTATTTAAATTAATTCTCGAATTGTTTCATATCCACGACGTTTGTCTCTCCTGAGTAATTTTTACACGCTGTTCGAATAAATATTATTTTACCAGCTCAAACTCTAACATTCAGCAACCATTAAAGAAATGATTCAATTGAAATGCCCAGATCCTCCAAATATAAGCAACAGGCGAGGCCCTGGACGAGTTCAGGAACTTATCAAATAACGTTTTCCGATGTACGCGGCAGCCGATTGTGCAAGAAGCCTATTAGATTCGTGGGGGTAATCTATTACTTTAGACGATCTGGGGAGACAAGCCTAATCTACATACCGACTTTTCACAAGGTGAGTAAGAGCTCGTGTCACAGCCCACCCGGCTTCAGGCAGTACAATTAAAGAGATTGAAAACTTGCTCGTTGATATCCTGGCTGAGAGTTTGCCTTCATTTTCTTTGGTTGATATTGCCAAATTTACGGAACTACTTCAGACATTAGAGCCGCAGCATTCTTTGCCTTCCAGAAATACCCCGAAAAACAAGTTGTTAAACGTTCGTTGTCTATAAATTAGAAAGGTTAATGGCAATATAATGGCTGAAAGCAAGTATTTCGCACTGACTACGGATATGCGGACCAACATACATAAACAGGTGTTTCTGGCAGTGCCAGCGCACTTTATTTAGCAGTACAAGCTGCTGACCGCTTTTCTTGCCTCTGTGCACTTTGCTAATCGGCACACTTCCGAAAACATTACCAGGAGCATTAAAACCACTGTTTCTGAACGGGGAATGGTGACAAAACGTTTCCTCTTGTCAATGACAACGCAAGTGTTATCGTTGATGTAGCAAGGAAAATGAATGTTGTTCATTTGGGATACGCTGCTCGTCACTTAATTTCGTAATGTCAGATGTGTTCAACCATCCTCAATCAGCAGCACTAAGCTCCTTGAGACAGAAATGTCGCCAAATCAGCGGGGGTTTCAACAGCAGAATGGTAGCCTCCGTAAAACTGATAGACTGCGAAGTTCGACTGAACAAAAAACAGTTAAAGCTGAAACAAGAGACGCCCTGCAGATGGAAATCTATGTTTCTTATGATGGAGCACCTAGTGTTGATCAAAGACGCCCTCATAATGACATTTTCATGTGTTAACTGTGAAGTTCTGACGGCAGATGATTCGGGCATTTTGGAAGACTGCCTTCCTCTAGTGGAACTTCTGTTCGAATTAACAAAAGAACTTTCTGGGGAATGATTCACAAAAGCCTCCACTGTAGTCCCATTAGTTCAACGACGCCGAAGAGCAGTGGCAGAGACAACCTCAACGATTAGGTAGGCACTGCTCTGAGAAAACATCTACTGGAGACCGTGTCAAAAAGGACGACGCCTTACGAAAAAGGCAACACCGGCATCTGCGCCAAAGCGATTATTGTGGACACTCGGTTCAAAAACTGTGGTTTGAAAGTGGTGAAGTGCTGAAAACATCGTGAGTGAGCTCATGGCGGAGATCAGCCAAACTCCAAACAACGACAGTGTTGGTGTTGACACTACGGTGACTCAAGCAGAAGATCTTAAACTTTTTGATGAAACAGAGAAACAAAATTCAGTCAACTTGAGCGGAACTCACAAACGCGCAAGAGGAATGCGGCTCCACTTATCCAAAACGCCTTTACACACTGAGGAGAAACCTGATCCACTTATTTTTTGCAAAAAGTACCATGAGTCCATGCCATCTTTGTCTGATTCCGCCTTAAATTATTTGTGTTTTCCGGCCACTTCGACCATCTCAGGGAGAGTTTTTTCTAAAACTGGTCACGTTTATACAGAGACGAGCAAGTGTCCAAAATCGAAGAACGTGGAGAAGATGATGTTTTTAAACGCCAATCAAAAGTACACTGTTAAATAAACAATTTGCAGTACCACTATGTTATGGTTTGGCTAAGATTGGTAAGACTTCACTTATAACTGAAATGTGTTTAAATAATAGTTTGCGCTGTCACGGAAAATCAATACACACCTATGCATTTAGTGTTTTATGAATCAATCGAAAAAAAAAAAAAACAATATAGCAAAATTGAAACTTTCCCCAACGCTAATTAACTAAAATATATATTTCTGGTCAAAATAACACTGAGCGAGTACGCTCACAGCTTATTAGAACATGGGTACAAGATGTTAGAATGTAATTCAATTCAGTAATTTTAATTTATTATTTTAAAAGTGTGTTTGTCCGCTGTGTGCCAGACTTGGGAAGGTGAGAGACGTCTCGGTTTGATTCCACGTCGCTTCTAGCCGCTTTTGCCAGCCGGCTTGAGTGATTTTTTTTTACGCGGTTTCTCCACTCTCATTTAGTCGAATGCTGGGCTGTTTAACCGTTTCAGCCTCATTCAAACGATACAGAAACGCTTAACGCTTACAACACGAAAATTTATCTACTAACCTATTACGCAGACACAAATAAGACTGCCTTTAGAGGTAACCTTCGGTTGTATCGTCAAGATTATTGTGTTTCAGTTATTATAAGAACTACATAGTTTGAAATTTGTAAATGTATTTTGTTCGTTTGTATCGCTTAAATGGGAACAAGTAATACTGCAAATGGTTCTGATGTACCAGTAAAGCCAGATGAAAACAAAGAAATCTTATATATTTGGAACAAATAGCATAACTAAGATGTGATCCTTAACACAAATTCAATGTGATTCACAATATCTGCAATGACGTTGTATATTATGAAACTATGTTAACTGCAGAATGTCAAAGAACATAAAAGAATGACTTCAAATATTTTCGCGAAAAAATACTTCCCACGAGTATGAGCTTAAAATGCAGCTGATCAAGTCACCAATAAAACAAATTGCATCGCACATGGTTCATGTTCACGTCACCTCAGCACTTACCGAAAAAGATCTATCGATGATGAGTGCTAACTGGTGGAAAGAGAGATATAGAGATTCAATAAATTTAAATTTAAAATGATTATTTTAGTAAAAAAATTAATATTACAAGTTTTTAAAAAGGACTGCAACGTATTAAATAATTTCTCCAAGCCCACACAGATTCCTGAAAATTTGTGCTTGTAAATTTTTAATAGCTATGACAATTGAAATCTCCCCTTAGAAAAATTTATGAATTGCTGTGCTGGTAAACCCCTTACGTTATTTGATTTTCAAACAGCTGAGCAAAACTGAACGTATTCTCTCTTTACTTATTCTTATCATCACTAAACTGACACACAATATTCTAGCGCAACACAATCTGACTTTCCATAATCCCTACAAAAGAATGGCCGTGACTAACAAGAACCTATACCTTTCATGAATCACTTACCTCACAAAAATCTTCGTTACTCTAACTACTGCTATACAGCGAGCGCCAATACTGTCAGCTAAATAAAAGATTCTTACTACTGCAGGCACTAACTACTGATAGGCATAGTTAGCAAATGAAAGATTTTGATAGAGAACAAACAATGTATTTACCTTAATAATGTTCAAAAGTCATATATATAAGTTCATGATATCCAGTATTACAAGTGTACTCTTTCTGATGGACACACGTCCAGATCGTCCGCTCTCAAAATTTTGCCATCTCACCTCCAACTGCACAACGCCACGCGCTGTTCACCTCCAACTGCCCAACACTACACAAGCGAATATTCCAACAATGAGTCCAACCAGCCACAGACTGCACACAGCGCAGTCAGCGATTTTCATACAGTGCACTACGTGGCGTTACCAACATAAAAACCTAAACAGCCTACTTACACAATTTCTGTAAAATTTAAAAATCATGCAACAGGTAAATGATGCATCATTAGTCCACCTACATCGCTAACAATTTTATTGCATTTAAATACTTTTTCCTCCAGGACTAACTGTATCGTACTTGGAATCTATTCAGAGATAAGAGAAATTATTTAATACCTGTTAGTCAATTTTAAAAACCATTTTATATTTAACAGTTTTTTTATTTAAACAGTTACTCTCTGCTTTTTAGTCTCGCACATGTGAAATTTCTCAACTGATTTCATACTATTTGATGAGATTACAACAGACATGTGGTAAATTTCAGGTGAATTTCAAGTTCACTTGAACTGAGTCAATCAATATACTGCTTCCTCCTACGTATATCTTGTGAAAAAACTTGCGAATGTAAAAAGTAGAGAGAATCGAGCTCACACAGATGCTTAGCAGCATTCGTTCTTAACTGCAAATCATTCGCGCCTGGAACAGAAAGGCAGGAATTAGCAGAGGTACACCACGCAGTCTCTGCCACACCAGAAAAAAAAAGAGTTAATATTGTACCGTCATCCATTCATATTACGGTCGCAACCAACTTTGTTTCATTGATATAGCTGACATGGCCGCAGAGACTAGTATCATTCGATTGTTTAATCCACCTGGAAAAAAAGACTGAACAAAAAAAAAAACAATCAACCGACCAGTCGGTTGTTAAAAACAGTTTGTTGTCCCATCACTACTGTTCAGGGCGCGATTATGATTGGTCCACCAATGATAAGAGTTACTAAAATCATAATTATAAAGCCGTCATCAGCACAGATGGAACTCTAACAAACAGTAAACATGAAATAATCAAAGTTATGCACTGGGCGCCATTGCTAACAAATCAATCGCTGCTTTCTAAGCACACTTAAGCACGACCTGTATTTGCTACTACTATTTCGGTTTTATCCCTCTTTCTTTCTCAATTATCTCTAGAACATCCTAAAATCGCTACATTTAGGGCCCATAATTATAATGAAGAACAACATATTTCACGGAATTAATAACGTAAAATACCTACAGCGCACTACAAAAAGCATCCGTAGATTTACTAGTTCATGAACTTAAGCGTTAATTTTACTCCGTTCACAGGCATTTAGCATGGCACTTTGGGTTCTAATACTGAACACTTGTTTGCATTCGCAGTTTTGAACGATGCAACACGTTAAGAGCCTCGCTGTTAATTCTACTTTTTTTCTGTTTTTACATTTATTTAAACTGATTAAACTTTCTTCGTCAGTATTTGAAGAGGAACTGCTAGTAGAAGTGGATTGAACACTTCGATGTTTTCGTAAATAAAATTGCCTTAATCATCTTTCAAGCTTAGTGCCTTTTTCCCATAAATAAACTAACGGAACACGAAGTTCTGTATGTTTTAATGACTATCACGCCTTGGGAAGTTATTTACAGAGTTCTATCGGACCGTGAAAGTACAATTCTTTCTTGGAAAGTACTTGCGCTCCCAAATTTTCTTTTGACTTTGCTTTTAGTGCCTGTTATTAAGATATTAATAAATACAACATACTGAGGATTATTTCTGTTTATTTGCCGTCTAAGTAACATAAAAATTCAAAATAAAAGTTTAGAGTACTGATTCGAACCCAGGACCTTCGGATTACAGGTCTATATTCTTTCCGCTGCGCCAGCCCGTGCCCCAGCCGATGGATGAGAGACACGCACAGCCGTAAGACGTCAGCCTTCAAGACAAACACAAAAACATGTCCCTTCCAGTGTCCCGACACCATGCAGCGGCATATCTGCTTTTCTCTCTATACTTCATGCCCCAGCGTAGCCAGCCTAGTCACGGCCGAGCGAGCAATGTGTCTGTCCTACCGAGCGCTAGTAGCGTGGAAGCGTTGAGATCCGATATGGCCTGAAGTATCGGCTCCTTGAACGCATCGATTCCATATGCACATGACGGTTGTATCGAGCTGCAACATCGCCGGACGATAAACTGCAGTCTGGACAGATCACGATTCTGCTGCTGCGGAATTTCTCCTCTTTACCGTACGAGACTTAACAAAATTTTCTCACAAATAAACAACAATCAGATGCGATTTATGAATGATAAACCCGGTGCATAATCTTTCTTTGTATACAGAGCGTTGATGCCGCAATTCCTATAAACTTCCTGCTTTTACGCTGAAATCAATGATCCAAGCATGCCAATTTGGCTTTGTTGCGTATCACCTTCATAGTTAATTGCCAGCAGTGTACTTTAGCCATTCTATATGACAGTGCAAAAGCAAACTTGATCACTCTTACACACTACTTTACAGAGGAATTAAGGAACTTTTGAAACTTCCTAGCAGATTAAAACTGTGTGCCGGACTGAGACTCGTACTCGGGACCTTTGCCTTTCGCGGGCAAGAGCTCTGCCAACTGAGCTACCCAAGCACGGTTCAAGAACCGTTCTCACAGCTTTACTTCCGCCAGTGCCTCGTCTCCTACCTTCCAAACTTCACAGAAGCTCTCCTGCGAAACTTGCAGAACTAGCACTCCTGGAAGAAAGGATACTGCTCTGTTAGTGCAACTGCCCGCGAAAGGCAAAGGTCCCGAGTTCGAGTCTCGGTCCGCCACACAGTTTTAATCTGCCAGGAAGTTTCATACCAGCGCGCACACCTCTGCAGAGTGAAAATCTCATTCTAGTTTAACTTTTGAACACAGCTCTGCATTTTTTATTACAATATTTGCGCGTGTTACGTCTTTATCAGTAAGGGTTTCCTCTCGGCGTTTATGGGCGTTGCCTATATTAGAAATTTCATAATGGGTAAACACTCATCTCCCTGTCACCATGTAACGAGCTATATCCTGCAGAACAAAGGTTCATTACGTAACAGCCGAATGAAGTTGTCATGAACAGAGCTCTCTAGCCAGCTGTCGCGTAACAAGTCCGTCTGCTGTTTGTGACAGGAAACCGGTGGCATCTAGAAGAAACAACAGCTTACAAGCCATGGTTCGTCACACACGTGTACTGTACATTACTGCGGCTATCTAGATTTATACATATTATAAAAATGGATATATTTATATACAGGGTTATTCAGCTACCCCTGCCGCTGTCGTTCTATACAACCCGCAGTGTTATACCTGGTCTTCATGAATCACGCGTGAGGTTTTCATATTCTCTCGATCGCTACGCGCAAACTATTAGTCGTACAGAAAAAATAAACAGGACATTTTCGTGGGAAATCTAAGGACATTAAATGTTGTACTTGGATACGTTTCCGTAGACATCCCAGTTTTCCAGTTGACTGAATGAAGTACAAAGGTGACCTTCAAACGCATCCCCACTCCGACACTCAGACACTCAGACACTCAGACCACACCGGTCAGAATTTCTAGTATTTTGTTCATGGCACTTACTCCCTGCTACCACTGTACAAATATTTGCGACTGCACGAATAATTTTTTTGCATTCGACCTTTTTCTCTTCACTGGCTGTCGTTATTACGCCACCGACTTAGTCTAACTCTTGAAAATTGTAAAACTGACGTTTGTGTGAATTTTATGTAACAGTTTTGGGGAGATTTAGCAGCAGAAAATAAAAAATTATACCGTTGTATTCTTCAGGTCTTCTGACTGCGAAACTGCTGTGCTTGTAAGGATTAAGTTTGGATCGAATTGTCAGCGTCAATAATTTTACCATAACGTTTACAAAAGTCGTTTTTATTTAATTACCCTCATGGGCACGTTTAAATTAATAATGTAGAAGAAATAGCCTACAATTCTGGTGCCGTAATAGGCCAATCAATAAAGACCAAAAAGGTTTAATATCGGTAATAGTTGGGGTAGCTGGAAATTTTTGTACAGTGGTACAAGGGAGAGCGACAAACAACATACTAGAGATCCTGACTGGTGAGGGATGTGCATGGGGTGGAAATGCATCATTTTTTCACGTTTTTCTAGAATAACTCGAAAACCGTGGTCTCCAGCGAAACTGTAGCCCAGTACAAAATTTAACTACATTAAATTTTCTACGTAGAGGTCCTGCTCGTATTTGCTGTAGGATCAGCGAGAGAATATGAAAATCTCGTACGTAGTTTATGAAGGCCAGGTATAACATTACGGGTAACGTACACCGGCAGCCGTAGGACGAATTGAATCACCCTGTATGTATATACGTCTAACAACTTCTCAATCACAATGCCGATGTCAACCAAATTTGGTGAACGTATCGCTTAGTGTCTGGAAAACATCGCTGTGTGGGTAAGAAGTACGTACCTTTCAAAGGAGTTGGGGTGAAAAGCAGGGTAGCCCACGACGCGCAAATACTCATCATACTTTACTCGTCCAGTATTTGAGAATGAGAGCACTTTGCGCCTTGCAACTAACTTTACACATACTTTCAAAGCTTTACGATACTTTTTCTCACTAACAATACCCACAAAATGATGAAATGAAAGAAGTTTATCATTTACCACATTTTCACTGTTCATGCAGTACAACTGGCGCATTAAGCATGGCGTTTTAATTTATTACTTCCTTTGTATTCGAAACACATTTTGCTAACGGTATTCACACATACTAAAGAATGTAATAGTAAAATTGTTTCATTGTACGACACATACTTCGGGGGATATGACGTGATAAGCACTGAAATGCGTGAAAAACCGTAGCATCGTGTATGACGTTTTGATTTATTTCTTCTTTACTACTAACTTGATTCGCACACATTTCGCAGACAGTATCTATCTGAATATAACTAGAAACATGTATCCTTGTAGTTCAGGAGACACGAAACTGCAGCGTGAAATTCGCTAGAGATATTGATGAAATATGTGTACAATTACGTGTGAAATACGTTACATATGTCTGAAATGCGTCCTACATGTGTGTAGGTGGGCAAAGCCATGAGTGAAAAACCCATCGTAAATACCTGGAACGATTTCATCCAAATTTGGTACACATATTAGTTACGATCTGGAAATAAATAATATGGGAATAAGAACCACCAGCCTGTCACCGGGGTGAGCGTGATAAAGTGGAGAGAGAAGGGGGAGGAGGAGTTGGAGAGACAGCGAGAGGGAACGAAGACATGGCCACACATAGGGAACAGGAGGAGATGGACAGACAGAGGGGCGAAAAGGAGATGGATTGAGAAGGGAAAGAGGAAGAGGCGAACAGGAAGAGGGCAGTGGAGTGGACAGAGGACGGGAGGGGGGGGGGGGAAGAAGAAAATGAACACAGAGTGGTGTAGTGGAGGAGGTGGACAGAGTGAGGGAGTGGAGGAGGTGGACAAAGAGAGGGGATGAAGAAGGACTGGGACAAGGAGGGGTGAAGAAGACTGGATGGAATAAATGCACGGCAGGGCAAAGTGCGTACTCAGCTGGTGTTTTTATGTTACACGAGGGCGTGCTGAAAAGTAATGCCTCCGAATTTCTTAACTGAAACTTAATGCCTCTTAAATAAAACAAAAACTATTAATTTTCTGCATCTTTATTCTTCATATCTACATATTTGCAGCCCCCTGCCGCAAGAGGGCTTCGAACTGCAGAGTGTAACACGACGGTGCGTAGTGTTAACTACACAGTCCAGTCACATTAACGTGACCACCGCGACCACCGACTATGTTCGACCTTTTTTGGCCTTCATTGGCTTCCCTTATTAGGCCACCGGCTCTTACAAATGGTAAAATTGAAGTCTGTGTGAATTTTACGCAACAATTTTGTGGGTTTTAGCAGCACGTAATAAAAAATTACACTATAGTATTCTTCAGGCCTTCTGGCTATGAAACTACCGTGCTTGTAAGGATTAAGATTGGACTCTGGAGTAGTGAACATGTCTAACGCGTCACTTTTCATTCGGTTTTGCCACTGCTCTGAATTCTTTATGAACGGCTCAACTCTTTCATTTCAAGATAATACAGTTGCGTGATTACCTTTAAGTGAAGTGTTAAAAATATTTAGTTTTTCAAAAATGTCAGTGAGATAAGAAATTTTCAACGAAAATCTCCTTTGCTGAAATAGTCTGCCAAACAGTGAATTTTCACCTCTAAGAAACGGAATACCTCATTCCTCAATTCACACATTTTTAGTAATTTACTCCTTGAAAGCCATCAATCACAAAAAAAAGAGAGAGCAACTGAGTGTATTCCGCACTCATCTCCTTTAAAAAGCCTTGAATTTACAGATTTTGCCTTAAGAATATTAACTGTTTCTATAGCCGTTTGCAGCATTTCATGGTGGGTTGGGCTAAGCGCTCTAGCGATCAGAGCCTACCGATGTGTCATGCAGCGAGACCATACTGCAGTATCGTTTTCTCAACGCCTGAAAAGTACTCTTACCTGCAATTACACAGCGTGTAAAAGGATTTTAGACGTTACTGACTATTTACGCGAGCAGTTAATCGATAAATCGCTTAACACCTAATTTGCACTTCAAGAGAACGAAGCGACTGATATTCGTAAGATGGGAAATTTGGTAAGAGGCTAAAAGAGCCTTAGAACTCACATTCGTCGTTTGAGCAAAGTTCGTTTAGATATTCAATAAAACATTCAGTTTCCTGACAAAAAATCTCTTGGTTTTCCCATTAATTCAGAATATTTGGTTACAACATATCTCTCTAATTTGTTAGGCTTCATGGTATGGCTCTGAGCACTATGGGACTTAACTGATGAGGTTATCAGTCCCCTAGAACTTAGAACTACTTAAACCTAAATAACCTAAGGACATCACACACAACCATGCCCGAGGCAGGATTCGAACCTGCGACAGTAGCGAGGCTTAATGGTATCAGCAGCTAAGATGATTAAACTAAATTACACACTGCAAACACTCTTCGCCATTGATTGTAGTTTTCGTGAAGCTTAGAAACAAACGGTTCTCATCATACCTTCTCTTATTCGGTTGATGGACCATTGGTGTCTTCATGCCTGTCACTAACCATTAACCGCTTCATATTGCAGTCAAGTCTTCCTCGCGAAGTCTGAAAGACTGAAGAGGCGTCGAGATACACGAGCCAAATCTTGCACTGTGCGCGATAGTTACGGAAAACAAAGTGCTGCCGACAACGGACGATTCCGCCGGCGACCGACGTCTCCCCGATCGCCCGATCATCTCAGACAATGCTATGAATATGACAGTGCTTTCGTTGTTGTCGACCGCGTCTGGCGGAATACCGTAAGAATTTTATTTTAAATATACCGCGCCCCTCTTGCACGCCATTCGCCCCCGCGCTCGAGTCCCACAGTCTGATGCATTAATTAATGTTTTTATAAAAGGCATGAAAAGGAAAGGCAAAAGAACATTTGGGGATGCAAATAAACTTCCAAGAAAGAATTGCACTTACAGCGCCCACGAGTACTCCCCAAATTACCTTCCAAGAATGGTTTGTAATTAAAGAATACAGTACTTCACATTCCATGAGTTTCATTTTCACCTTCGATCGATGTTCTACAGCCGTAGGCGAATCACAGGTTCCGGTGCAGGTAAAAATCGGGTCATCGAGAGAGAAAAAGAAATCACATCGCGAGAAGACTGCATCAGAATAGATTCCATCGTAAACCACCAGTTATCGTCGTCAATATTTCGCAAAATGAAGCACTACGTGAGGTTTGTTGCCAATCTGTGGATGAAAGAGATTATGTTCAGAAAGTAACCAAAGGTAGTTTTTTATTTAGAATCTTAAAAACGACAGTGTAACTGTAAAAATGAGGAATTTATAACGTGTGCAAAATGCCAACACAATTACTGCTGACCCTTTTTTTGTAGATGAATATCACCACAGTACATGTTAATCATAAACTGCAAAATAAGAAAAGTAATTTTATATCTGAAGTTCTCGTGTACGTCTTAACAATCCTTTCCTGGATATTTATTTACAATTCCAAATTTTCTTTTGCCTTTCCTTTTCACGCGTTTCATTAAAATATTAGTAAGTACAATACACTACCCGCATCTCGTGGTCGTGCGGTAGCGTTCTCGCTTCCCACGCCCGGGTTCCCGGGTTCGATTCCCGGCGGGGTCAGGGATTTTCTCTGCCTCGTGATGGCTGGGTGTTGTGTGCTGTCCTTAGGTTAGTTAGGTTTAAGTAGTTCTAAGTTCTAGGGGACTGATGACCATAGATGTTAAGTCCCATAGTGCTCAGAGCCATTTTGAACAATACACTAAGCATTACTTCGCTTTATTTGCAGTGTATAAACCGAAAGTAAAAATGCTTATGCATAGGGACTCGATCGACCCCACAGTTTTGCCCTTCTGTACTCTTTCCACTTCTCCAACCCAGTGTTGCCCACAGTGAAAATGAGCTTCCCAGCAGTTTCAAGTGCAAAAACCACCAGAAAACCACTAACAAAAATGTCCCTACTCTCAATCGCTAAAATTTCCACTAAATTTTGTTAAAGTATTATGAAATAAAAACAATAAGTATATTAGTAATTAGTTTCATTTATTATTAAGTAATAAAATATTCATAATCATTAAATGAACATACAATAAATAAAGAAGCAAGTCAAGGTCAGGAGCATACAAAATGTTCTATATCAACCGCTGATTATTTAAATGAATTCGTCTTCAGATGAATCACCTTTGTCATCATCATCATCATCATCATCATCGTTCGTTTCATATTGATACGATTCTTTGGGACCGATTTGTTTTACAACATTTATTGGAATTTCGTACTCGTTGCAGCACTGCTGGCCGGTGTGGCCGAGCGGTTATAGGCGCTTCAGTCTGGAACCGCGCGACCGCTACGGTCGCAGGTTCGAATTCTGCCTCGGGCATGGATGTTTTAGGAGAGTAATCGCAAGAGTCGCTAATTCCTCAAATCTTGATTCCTGCTGAGAATCTTTGAAACGCAATACTTCATTCAAATTTTTTTTTTTTTTTTTTTTTTTGGTCTCGTTCCAGTTCAACAAATGAATTTGTCGCCACCGCTCATCCACTCTTGCTATAAATTCTACACTTTTATTGAACTGAACCATTATATCAATTTCATTCGCTTTGCTGTGATCAAGGGCTTGTTCAACACTTATTCCGGAAATTTTTTTCATCAAGGTCAAATTTTCTGGTAACCTGTTTTTTATTTCATCAGTCAGACTTGTTATAAATGTTATGCACCGATTACGCAACATTTCTTCGTCTTCCCGTGGTAATCCTTTTTCTCTCATTTCAAGCAACTGCGTTTCAAAGCGGAATCCCAGATAACATCTTCGACCGAATAAACCACAAATATTTTGAGTACAAATACTAACTTTATTTGAAGGTAACGTAACTTCGCTGACAAGCGTATCTATCAGGTTGGTCAACTCATCAGAGTTTGGTGTGATCTGTATCTTTCAACTCTAACATTTTACTGACTCCGTTTATTTCAGTTAATATTGGATACAGAAATGAAATAAATGCATAATTAATCTCATTCGCATACATAGCGAGCAATAATTCTGCCATGTGACATCCTTCGCGCACTTTACCTACGGAAAAATGTGTTTCTAGCTCTGACCGTTGTGTGTGAATTCTTGATACCGCTGATTCTACTGATAATCACCTTGTCCGGCATGCTTGAACTATTTTTAACGGTTTCTGTACATCGTTGGTGGTTTTGTATAGCTCCTTATAAACAGATTCACCAATCATGTGTCTCTTTAATTAAAAACTCGAAATTTCTAGGTAAAAATTCTTTTGCAGCACCTGAAACAGCCAGTTGCAAGAAATGGTCCAAGCAACGTACTAAAATCAGGTGTGGAACCTCTTCTTTCAATTTCGTAAATACTTAGTTATTTACCCCAACCACGACAGAGGCATTATCTGTACCAATGCCCATTAAATTTTCAAGTCGCAAATCAAATCTTTGAAGTGTCTTCTTTGTAGCACAGACAATAGCTTCAGCATTACACTCGTACAGTTCAGCAAGGTCAAGGTGTAATTTACTGTAATAAAACATAATCAATCCCAAGTATTTGTTTACAGCAGTATGAGTAGATTCATCAATTAATAAGCTAAATGGTTGCTCTTTGCAATCTCGTTTTAGAACGCCAGTGAAATGCGGTGCTAACAGGTTTTTTTTAAACTGAGGTGCACTTAGTCCGGTGCAGCTGAACTTTTTCGGTATCCTTTTCATTATTGGAGTTAATTACCTCTCCCATATAGTCGACTACACGTGTAATAGTATACATGGCTGTGAATAAGACAAGTTTTGTTTTTTCCTTTTTTTATTCCCAATAGGCTGACTTAAAAAGCAATTTTAGGCTGCATAGTTACAACTTGCAACAGTTTACTTAAGCAAAGAGTGGTCAAAGACGTAAAACCGATCAATGAATGACTAATAAATTAAAAAGAGGTTGCTTGCCTTTTTATTTTTTAAACGCTTCTTTGACATCCCATGAGACTTCAAATCTCCATAGAGACTCCTTAAACTGTAACACAAAATTTCCTCTTCGCTATCTGACACGTAGTACTTTCAATAACTTTTAATGTGGATCTTGTAGCCAAGAATCCCGAAACTTATGCCTATATTGTGGTTTCGGCATAGTCATACACGTATGAACTAGTGAAACAATACCACACACTAAGAATCACAATTTCATAGTGCACACCGCGAACGACGACGGTCGAGTTACTTTTTCTGCGCATCTGACGTGACGCACCCTGCGTGAGCCAACAAGCGCTCAGTGGTTATTCGAAGCGACAATGAAATAAGTGAGTACCCATTGTCTGAAACCGGTTGCTGCTCAATCGGCACATGCGCAAGCCGCCTTCGTTCGTGCTGCTAAATACTGCGCATGCTACAGGGAGCCCTCGCATGTAGTCTATCGAGTGTGATGGTTCGTTTGATGTCACATTATAATGCATCAGTGTTGTCTTCGCAGCAAAAGTTAAATACTCCTGAAATCAAATAAAGTAGAAATAACATATTTCGAAACACATAAATAGCTTAGTGGCCGAGAGATCGCATTTTCAGTAACAAACTGAATTCTGCTAAACCACTATAAAACCCATCAACCACTAGATGCAATACTTCGCCACTAAAAGGAGGGAAGAAACCACCAGTTTTAGTGACAAATCCATTAAGTTGGCAACACTACGCCCAATCGCTGCCTGGTAACTACACTCACAAAAAGGCAGTTTTACGCTAGCGACTTCCTGATCAAAACTGGCTATTCTTAGTGCATGCGCCCTTCGTGCCTGCGGGTAAATCAGCACCCAGCGACGATGCAAGTGTGTCTGTGACGTCAGTGATCTATAGATTGTGCCGAATGTGGAGTTCTGAATTTTTCAGAGGATGCTGCACACTGCGCATGCGCAGAAATAGGGGTCAATGACGGCGTCTGCTAACATCGGAACTTAATCTATCCTAGGCGAGTTCACCCCGATTACAGAAATGGATTTTGCCCTATCAAGTCATGTTAATCTCTACTGCGTTGTTTGCTTTGTTTTCGTGACTCACTGAAGAATTACATTAGGTAGTGGTATGTTTGTTACTAGTGTTCTCCTACAAGAGAGGCGAAATAGCTGAAAGCAAAAAGCGATTTACGTTTAAGAGAAAAATAGTCTTCACTATGCATGAATAAGGAAGTATGTGGATGAAGGTATTTTAATGAAAATTATATCAACAGTGGAAAGATCAGAATTATTTGACGAGAAAAATAATTTTCGATGTTTCTTGCCACTTAGGAACAAAACAAGATACAAAGAATCGAACAGAAAGGCACCATTTACTGCGTTCGAAATATTGTTTGATTTGTTGGCAAGAATATATTTTCTCGAACAAATAAATCTTTGACTTGTTAGGATGAGACTTTTCGTTTTCTGTCAGTTCTCAGTAGTGTAAATAATTTACCACACGGCCTTTGACAAGATTGTCTACTATGAATTCTGCTTTGGTCATTATTAAATTATTACCATTCCTCGTTCTTACATTTTGTGCTATATTTCGATTTTTTCGTAAAAACGGCAGTCCCTCATAACCTCACGTTCAACTTTCAGATTGGAAACTGCACAGCAAACAGTTCTCAAAACATACACAATTTTGCGCTGACGTGTAAACGAAAATGGTTACTCTAAACACACCAGAGACAATAGTCAGTACAGGAATAAAACGTCAGAGGTGCTGCAGGAGACTTACTTGTCTGGATTAGTCAACTGAGACAAGAGAGTTGATCGTGTATGTCGCAGTAAGTACAAAAATAAATTTTGGACCCAAATCGACAGATAAACAACACTCTTGGCGATGCATTAAAGGATGTTCCATTTTTTCGTCACAGAGCCAGCACCCAGCACTATGCTTGAAGTAGCTAACTTCTGGAAAACCATATGAAGATGGACCTGAAAAGGTTCGGTAACAGATTCATGGAATGAATAAAGAATTTCAAAAAAGTGACTGGTTGCAGTTTTATCTATTTACATTGACTAAACAGTCACGGTTTCAAAAACATCTGTAATGTGTAAGCTTAACTTATTACCTTGCATAAAGCTGACTCAGCACACCGTCTCTCGTCCCAACTCGGTAGGACCCATCAACCATTGTCTCGAGGACGACACCGAAGATAAATCTTGCATATCCTCTTCCACGATCGAAGTCGGAAACAAACTCTCACTGTACATCCCTTTTCAGCTGGTGGCTGACGACTGCCTGCGCACTGCTGCATTTTTTGTGCTTTTCTTCCAAGCACTTGTATTCTTCCCTTCTGTATGTGTGTTAAGAGCATGAGCTGACTCGTCTAAATGAGTCGAGCGGTATTCATTATTGTCTGGCACATAATCTCTCTCTCTTTGTAAACCTCTGTTCCACTTCGTATGTTATCCTCTTGCACTGGAGATCTGTTATGATCATTAACCTGCAACGTTCCAGTCCCTTTCTCACTGCCAACACTCACCTGACTGATTTATTTTCAAGGCCGTCCTCATAGTCAACATTCGCCAGTGCTTCTGGGGGTAAACTTGATGAGAATGTTTTGGATGGCATCCAAACATCGTTTACAGAGATCTTAATTCCAAGCATATTTTCTTCTGTCTTGATTTGCTCGCTCTACGCTGCCTGGCCCTGACTGGGTGGAGGATTACCGTGCACAATCTTAAAATTGGGCCATAGTTCAGTTAAGCTGTTCATTATTTTGCTAACGAACTCTCTACCAATGTCTGTCCGCAACACTGGGGGAGCGCCTAACAGCGTAAAACTGTCAGTAATGTTATCGCATAGTTCAGCTGTTTTTGACTTCAGTGGCCTGAGAACAACGAATTTAGTGAGATGGTCCTGATAAAGCATTACAGATTTATCGTCTTCATCTGACTGTCGCTGGATGTCGAAGAGATCGAATTGACATCTGAAATGTAACTCTATGAACATCAGGGGCTTAACTACTACTGCTACCTTCTGAACTTCTTGTTTTTGTAAAAAAGGCTCACATCAACTCTGATAAATCTCTTTACATTAAGGTACTCCGAGCTTAAGCATTTTATCATTCAACCCCATCCAGTATGGCCAGACGTTACATGGGCATAATGAAGAACGTCATATAGTTCTTCATCGCAAACATCCTGCGTTATTCCATCCAACTGGAGCACTTCACATCTCTTCAAAAACATGAGTTGTTGCCGTCCCTCTTTCGTCCAGATTTTGGTGATTTTACGTAGTTGATAAGTGATTCGTACTTTTCCCTGTCTGTGGAGACACGATTATAATTGGAGTTTCCCCGTTCCACTTCACTGATCGGTCATAGCTGCACTGCTGTACAGCATAACAGTAACTAACGACAATTACATTCATGACGCTGCCTGGACGCACCGTTAATAACATGTTACTGTGAACAACCTGCAACTGTAAACAACCACTGACAGTGACCAGTGACGCTACACCTTCACTAGTGAATGTGGTTTTTCTTTCCTCTATTTATGATACGGGATCGGTTGGTAGGACATGTTCTGAGGCATCAAGGCATCCTTAAGTTGGTATTGGAGGGCAGCGTGGAGGGTAAAAATCGTAGAGAGAGACCAACAGATGAATACACTAAGAAGATTCAGAAGGATGTAGGGAGCAGTACTTACTTGGGGATGAAGCAGCTTGCACAAGATATAGTAGCATGGAGAGCTGCTTCAAACATGTCTCTGGACTCAAGACCACAACAACAACAACAACAACAACAACAACATGGTAAGCTTCCGCTGATCATATTAGTGATGCACTATAGTTGGAGCCACAAACGATGGCGGTCGAGTTTAGGCTTATACTGCGCACCTATGTCGCGCATTCTCCGACAGCCAATAGCGTTCAGTAGTGGTTTAAGTGCTCTGCTGTGAATGTAGCACCCAATGCGAGCATTAAGCGTGATCTTAGAGAGTTATTTAGTGAATTTTTATTCCATTTGTTGCGAGCTATCATAGCTGACGGTGTCGGTAAGCGACAAATTCTACACAAGCAAGCGAGAGACAATTTACAGGATACACGGTTTTATCAAGCGCAAACCACGTGAATGCGTGCATCGCAACAGACGAGACACATGATACATCTGGAGTATCCTGCCTTAATGCCCATGTACAGAAGTTAACACAATTCTCATAAATGTTTCCATGTAGCTCTTGATGGAGAGAGATGTGATAGCGATGGAACCTACGTCGATGGGGATTGCGTAGGACACTAGCTAGCCTCACTCGTGCCACTTCCTCGTGAGATGGCGCGGGAGCTATCGTGTGGATCAACTGCAACAGCAGCAAAAAACATTAATTTGCCCCTCTTATGTCGTCATTTGTTTCCTGTGGATACGTTGTGTAGGTGTTACACTACCATTTTCACGTTATTGGGTTGTATTGGCGCATTCACCGTACAAGAACGAACTGCGTTCTTCCTACTCTCTCCATAAACCATGAGCATGTCGGCTTTTTTGGACTGATAAATCCCATCGTTCACTCGCGACCTCTTGTAAGCAAACGTAATAACATTGTACCCAGCAACGACGCAGGACGAATGGCACAAACAAGTGTCGGTGAGGAAACGGTTCAAAATACGATATGTTGCTAACGACTCGCACTACAATCCTGCAATAAACATCACTGACATTCTAATTTACCCTAATTTTAGTCTGTTAATGTCAATAGGCATTATTCCATTTAAAAATTGTGTGATTGCACAAAAAATACATTTTCTAAATATCAGTATTATCTTGTTACTGGCTAACAACATGAGAGCCTGATTAACAATCCATCCTGTGAAAACCACGCATCAATAGCACTTTCTATTTCTGCTATGTTTGCAGTGCACGTTTTAGGCGATTCCTGGGAATCGAGAATCTCAACAATTTTTGCCTATTTTCAATATGCATACTGCAAGGAATTCAAAGACTGTATGAAAATGTCTACAATAGTTCCTCAGACCACCCCCCCCCCCCCACATGCAAAAATGAGCGAACAGGGAATTCAGTTTATATTTCTAGATATGTTGTTATTGTTGTTGTTGTGGGCTTCAGTCCAGAGACTGGTTTGATGCAGCCCTCCATGCTACTCTATCCTGCGCAAGCTTCTTCATCTCCAAGTAACTACTGCAACCTACATCTTTCTGAATTTCTTAATGTATTCATCTCTTTGTCTCCCTGTCTCCCTCTACGACTTTTACCCTCCATGCTGCCCTCCAATACTAAACTGGTGATCCCTTGATAACTCAGAACATGTCCTACCAACTATACTGCAATGGCCTTCACCGATTTAGGAAAACCACGAAAAATGTAAATACCCGTACGTGCAGCCGGACAGGGATTTGAGGTCTAATGAGCTTTATGCCTTGCTGTCATGATCAAAATGCCCTCACCATATTCCAGCCCGCCAAGAACAGTGACACAACTCAAAATGCAATACAGTACTTGAGAAAAATCGATTTAAAGATTCTCTAAAACTTACATTGAAATTGTATGAGCGTCCTTTAAATTTCAAATAAGTACTTTTGGCATTGATTCCATTACAATCTATGCAACAGTAATATGGACGTGTAGTGTTGTACTCGTCGAATATGAGGTGTCACTAGGCAATTATTAATTAAGTCCTTGAGTTGTGTTACTTTCCTTGATTTTACCAAAAAAAATTTGTTCTGACCGCTGATGTAATATTTTTTGCCACTGATCCACCCCAAGTGCCATTTTTATTTTTTTACTTGCTATAATATACGACATTCGAACCTCCATAAGACAAAATTAATATTTCAAATTAATATTTAAGTTAAAATAAATGAAAAACAAGTTTATTTCTTGTATTAGAGAAACACAAAATAAAAAGTTATCATTTATGAAAACTAATACAATTTAATAAGGTACATCAATTAGGTACAATATAAGGAACACAATTTACGAAAATTCCATTTTTTTCCCTTGTACGTTGCAACGCACGAACTTTATTAATACTTACAACAGCTGTAATCGTCAAAACAGTGACTGTTGCTCCAGATATGCATGCATGCATGTCTGAAGGACATTGCAATGTAAAATACAAACACAGACACTGCAATAATCAATGACCTTGCACAATTCAGAAAGTGCCGCTCTTCAATGACCCACGCACAGCTGTCAGTAGCACAAACTGATAACTCAAATCGTTCAAACGACTCTGAGCACTATGGGACTTAACATCTGAGGTTAGCAGTTTCCTAGAACTTATAACTCCTTAAACCTAACTAACCTAAGGACATCACACACATTCATGCCCGAGGCAGGATTTTAACCTGCGACCGCAGCGGTCGCGCGGTTGCAGACTGAAGCGCCTAGAACCACTCGGCCACAGCGGCCGGCAACAGACAACTGCTCTCAAGCGGACAAACTGAGAGGTAGAGATATGATATTTTATGGTCACTTTGGAGCACTTCACAAGTACACTTTTTGTTTGTTGTTGTGGTCTTTAGTCCTGAGACTGGTTTGATGCAGCTCTCCATGCTACTCTATCCTGTGCAAATCTTCATCTCCCAGTACCCACTGCAACCTACATCCTTCTGAATCTGCTTAGTGTATTCATCTCTTGGTCTCCCTATACGATTTTTACCCTCCACGCTACCTCCAATACTAAATCGGTGATCCCTTGGTGCCTCAGAATTTGCCCCACCAACCGATCCCTTCTCCTAGTCAAGTTGTGCCACAAATTTCTCTCCAATTCTATTCAATACCTCCTCATTAGTTATGTGATCTACCCATCTAATCTTCAGCATTCTTCTGTAGCACCACATTTCGAAAGTTTCTATTCTCTTCTTGTCTAAACTATTTATCGTCCACGTTTCACTTCCATACATGGTTACACTCCATACAAATACTTTCAGAAACAACTTCCTGACACTTAAATCTATATTCGATGTTAACAAATTTCTCTTCTTCAGAAACGCTTTCCTTGCCATTGCCAGTTTACATTTTATATCCTCTCTACTTCGACCACCATCAGTTATTTTGCTCCCCAAATAGCAAAACTCATTTACTACTTTAAGCATCTCTTTTCCTAATCTAATTCTTGCAGCATCATCCGATTTCATTCGACTACATTCCATTATCCTCGTTTTGCTTCTGTTGATGTTCGTCTTATATCCTCCTTTCAAGACACTGTCCATTCTGTTCAGCTGCTCTCCTAGGTCCTTTGCAGTCTCATATCGGTGACAAAAACTAAACATTGTCGTTTATAAATTATGTCACCTTTCTTGTCGGGGTGTGATATATATCTTTACTCCGCAAATGAGTTCACGGAGTATGACGTATTGTACCTCACCTACCATTGTGATTCCCTCATTCTTTTGTTCCACTGCGCGGGAAGAAGACTCCACGTCAGCTGAAATTTTCCTTTGTTTCCGGTCATGATCATTCCACGAGACGTAGGCGACCACAAGTGATACGTTGCTGCCTGGCTCTTCGCGCAACATACACTCTTGAAATTTTACCTGTCGACATCTCCGTTGTGCACGGCGCCCTTCTTGTACCGTTTACCACTAGAGTTGGACCAGCTCCTCCATGGCGCACTAGCGCTACTGTAAATAGCTTTCATACTCTGTTACATTAAGGTTCAAATGGCTCTGAGCACTATGGGACTTAACTACTGTGGTCATCAGGCCCCTAGAACTTAGAACTACTTAAACCTAACTAACCTAAAGACATCACACACATCCACGCCCGAGGCAGGATTCGAACCTGCGACCGTAGCAGTCGCGCGGTTCCGGACTGCGCGCCTAGAACCGCTATTACATTAAGGTGTGTTGTATATCGCGTCGTTGATCATGAGGAGAGGCCAAGAATGTTTTGCTAATGCTGTTTTGAAAAACCGTGGAACAGTAGAAAGAGGGTAAGAAATCTGGTTGCAGCGTATAAACTAGATATTACCATCGGGAAATGGGGGGAGGGGGTCAGAACTAAACATGTTCATCTGACGCGACAACATTGCCCTTCTCCATACTCCATAAAACACTACGGAGAGGTACGCAAGACGGTTCAGGGCTTAGCGGTACGCTTTCTCCTGTTACCCAGTGTTTATGCCGTCATTGTGAGCAGTTATCTGACAGCAGCAATGGGCTGGGTGATTGGGTTTCGCGAGCGCACCTCAAACCAGTCACGTAACAGGTATTTGGAAACGTCTCTATGGCAACGCCTCAGTGTTGTCGGCGACGAGTTAAAATTTCATGGAGTGGCTAACGCTCCTTGTGGTAACCAACGTTAACTCGGCCGCCATTTTCACGATGGTCAGAGCATGATGAGCCCAACCAGTTAAAATCAGGCTGTTCAATTCCAGGTTTTTATTAGGTCTGAAGATGGCGATGTATCCTGATAATTCTATTAGTTATGCAATAAAATTATTATTATAATCTTATGCTTATAACAACAGTTGCGGTCTTCCAAGTCCCAAAAAAAGCTGAAAGCGCAAAATGACAAAGTGCAAGAAGACAATTTGCTACAGAAAAAGCACATAAAGAAACTCAGTCTGCGACGCAAAAGAGCAACAGTTGTTAGAAACGAGTTGCTGGTTGCTGGTTTCGAAGGGAGAGAGAGAGAGAGAGAGAGAGAGAGAGAGAGAGAGAGAGAGAGACTTTATTTCAGTTTCTGATATGCTAATAGTGAAAACGTAACGGATGTTTTGAAGGAGGAACTTCAAGATAACACAGGCATACAGCTACTTACGGAAGTTTGTTAAACTATCTCACCCAAGAGCACCATCACAGCAATTACTGAGAAGTTACTTATTTACAAACAGTGACCACCTTTTTTTACATAACCTGAATTCCTGAAAAGTACGCATTGCGTGCAACATAAATCTGCACCTCCAGCATTGTTGCATCTGTGCAATAAATAATTTATGTAGATCTAAATCTTTTGAGCAGTGGGGCAAAGTTGCAAGACAACTACATACCAAGCTTATTTTGTTTAAGTCTCGGTGAAAACACTGTAGTAAAAATGAAATGCCGGTGAAAACACTGTAGCAAATATGAAATGCCGGTGAAAACACTGTAGTAAAAATGAAATGCCGGTGAAAACGCTGTAAAAATGAAATGTCAATGAACACACTGTAAAAATGAAATGTCAATGAACACACTGTAAAAATGAAATGTCAATGAACACACTGTGAATATAATATGAAATGTCAATGAACACGCTGTAAATATGAAATGTCAATGAACACACTGTAAATATGAAATGTCAATGAACACACTGTAGCTGAAATTGCACTGACCTATGTTCAGTTTGCGAGCAACAAGAAGTCATAGTGAATAGACGAACATGTTTTGACTCGTCTTGCAGTTCAATTCGCATCGAAAAATGCACCCATTCTTCGATTAAAACTATACTCAGTGATGTCAGTGTACACAGAAATCGCCGATATTTAAAAATGAGGTTAACATGAGCTATTTGAAGTTAGTGAAATGTAATTTCAAGGGACTGTGACAAAGCAGGTGGCAGTCTTGATTACAGAAAAAAAGTCAGAAAGGAATTCGGTTTGCTTCAAACATGGCGGACGTAAAGCGAATCTGAAATTTAAACTCTATAGATGGTCTTTTTTTTTTTGTTTTCGCCTGCAGTTGTTTGCTCTTCGCAGTTCGTACCCGGCAACAGTGCTGCTAAGTGTCTAGGGATCTTCCGACGCCAATACCTCTTTTCTGGAACTGGAAACTTTTATTTTACTATTTAACTTCGTGATCCGGTGCCCTTCCTGCGCCACAGTCGACAAGGTAACCTGAAAGAGTGAAATCGTGCTGTAAGTTGCGCTGAGCTTTTTTGCCTGGAATTAGTATGTGTTTGCTCATAGCTCACGAAGTTAGCATAACGAAATCCGTTGCTGCAAGAAGGCTGAATGGCTACAAGCTAAAAATCTCTGTACTTATCTTTTGTTGCGTTGTTTTTTTCAAGTTTCGTTGTGTTTCCCAGTTTCAAAGTTCCACATGGCTTTTAGGTATTTATGACTTCCATTATAAGTTAAACAAATGAATATGCCATTATGCTGGTAGATACCTTGATTTATTCACGGGTAGGCTGGTAGCTACCCTGTGTTCACATTGCACCACTTCCTCAACTATTGCGCAATAGTTAAATTTACAGAGTAACTATCAAAGACCTGTAACGTCTAGCTTGTACACATTTCAAATCAGCTTTACCTCAGAAATGTCCTGGGAAAACTTCCAGTATCAAAAAATCTTTTACAATGCTACTTTTATTTTTATTCACAGTTATTTTGCAAAAACTAATATTGGTGTTAAAATTAGAACAGATAGTAAAGGTTCGTTATTTTACATAAATTAAATATTATAACGGTGCTTAGTTAAGAAAATATGATCCTGTAATACTGTTTGTTAAGATTGTATGTAATTTGCCTAGAGAATGAAATATTGTGCTATCTCGTAAACATTATAATTTAAAGTTTTTTCCTTAAAGCTGTGACATATCTAATGCTGTTGGATTTATTTAACAGAATAAAAATTTAAGTGGAATCTTGTTATTGACATCGAGAGACCTCAGTTGTATTTTGAATACGTTATTTACGACGCAACATAGTCCTTATTTATTTCGAAAAATCCTCAATCCAGCAAGTTTGATGGAAAGTGGAAGATTTTCTTGGTTCTCCGTCACCTGTGCTTTCTGGTGAGACGTAAATTTCAGAAAACTTAAATAGTTTTTGTAATACGAAATTTCGTAAATTATTTTTCTTGAATTTCAGTGTTGCTTGCACGTTTTGGTAACTTTGAAGGTTATTTACGAGTTGTGGTTAGTAGAAGACTAGATTGAGAATAACTGTGCATTGTATTTCTTCCCTCTTTATTAGAGTTATTTCATTACATAGTTTCAATCATGGTAGGAATTTTGGCTTGCTATGAAACGCCCCCCTCCCCCCATGAACCATGGACCTTGCCGTTGGTGGGGAGGCTTGCGTGCCTCAGCGATACAGATAGCCGTACCGTAGGTGCAACCACAACGGAGGGGTATCTGTTGAGAGGCCAGACAAACGTGTGGTTCCTGAAGAGGGGCAGCAGCCTTTTCAGTAGTTGCAAGGGCAACAGTCTGGATGATTGACTGATCTAGCCTTGTAACAATAACCAAAACGGCCTTGCTGTGCTGGTACTGCGAACGGCTGAAAGCAAGGGGAAACTACAGCCGTAATTTTTCCCGAGGGCATGCAGCTTTACTGTATGATTACATGATGATGGCATCCTCTTGGGTAAAATATTCCGGAGGTAAAATAGTCCCCCATTCGGATCTCCGGGCGGGGACTACTCAAGAGGATGTCGTTATCAGGAGAAAGAAAACTGGGAGAAAGAAAACTGGTGTTCTACGGATCGGAGCGTGGAATGTCAGATCCCTTAATCGGGCAGGTAGGTTAGAAAATTTAAAAAGGGAAATGGATAGGTTGAAGTTAGATATAGTGGGAATTAGTGAAGTTCGGTGGCAGGAGGAACAAGACTTCTGGTCAGGTGACTACAGGGTTATAAACACAAAATCAAATAGGGGTAATGCAGGAGTAGGTTTAATAATGAATAGGAAAATAGGAATGCGGGTAAGCTACTACAAACAGCATAGTGAACGCATTATTGTGGCCAAGATAGATACGAAGCCCACACCTACTACAGTAGTACAAGTTTATATGCCAACTAGCTCTCCAGATGACGAAGAAATTGAAGAAATGTATGATGAAATAAAAGAAATTATCCAGATTGTGAAGGGAGACGAAAATTTAATAGTCATGGGTGACTGGAATTCGAGCGTAGGAAAAGGGAGAGAAGGAAACATAGTAGGTGAATATGGATTGGGGGACAGAAATGAAAGAGGAAGCCGCCTGGTAGAATTTTGCACAGAGCACAACATAATCATAACTAACACTTGGTTTAAGAATCATGAAAGAAGGTTGTATACCTGGAAGAACCCTGGAGATACTAAAAGGTATCAGATAGATTATATAATGGTAAGACAGAGATTTAGGAACCAGGTTTTAAATTGTAAGACATTTCCAGGGGCAGATGTGGACTCTGACCACAATCTATTGGTTATGACCTGTAGATTAAAACTGAAGAAACTGCAAAAAGGTGGGAATTTAAGGAGATGGGACCTGGATAAACTAAAAGAACCAGAGGTTGTACAGAGATTCAGGGAGAGCATAAGGGAGCAATTGACAGGAATGGGGGAAATAAATACAGTAGAAGAAGAATGGGTAGCTTTGAGGGATGAAGTAGTGAAGGCAGCAGAGGATCAAGTAGGTAAAAAGACGAGGGCTAGTAGAAATCCTTGGGTAACAGAAGAAATATTGAATTTAATTGATGAAAGGAGAAAATATAAAAATGCAGTAAGTGAAACAGGCAAAAAGGAATACAAACGTCTCAAAAATGAGATCGACAGGAAGTGCAAAATGGCTAAGCAGGGATGGCTAGAGGACAAATG
Source organism: Schistocerca americana (assembly GCF_021461395.2). Classification (NCBI taxonomy): domain Eukaryota; kingdom Metazoa; phylum Arthropoda; class Insecta; order Orthoptera; family Acrididae; genus Schistocerca; species Schistocerca americana. Next base: position 206,276,145 of record NC_060124.1, on the reverse strand, counting down.
TAAGGATGTAGAGGCCTATCTCACTAGGGGTAAGATAGATACCGCCTACAGGAAAATTAAAGAGACCTTTGGAGATAAGAGAACGACTTGTATGAATATCAAGAGCTCAGATGGAAACCCAGTTCTAAGCAAAGAAGGGAAAGCAGAAAGGTGGAAGGAGTATATAGAGGGTCTATACAAGGGCGATATACTTGAGGACAATATTATGGAAATGGAAGAGGATGTAGATGAAGATGAAATGGGAGATACGATACTGCGTGAAGAGTTTGACAGAGCACTGAAAGACCTGAGTCGAAACAAGGCCCCCGGAGTAGACAATATTCCATTGGAACTTCTGACGGCCGTGGGAGAGCCAGTCCTGACAAAACTCTACCATCTTGTGAGCAAGATGTATGAAACAGGCGAAATACCCTCAGACTTCAAGAAGAATATAATAATTCCAATCCCAAAGAAAGCAGGTGTTGACAGATGTGAAAATTACCGAACTATCAGCTTAATAAGTCACAGCTGCAAAATACTAACACGAATTCTTTACAGACGAATGGAAAAACTAGTAGAAGCCAACCTCGGGGAAGATCAGTTTGGATTCCGTAGAAACACTGGAACACGTGAGGCAATACTGACCTTACGACTTATCTTAGAAGAAAGATTAAGGAAAGGCAAACCTACGTTTCTAGCATTTGTAGACTTAGAGAAAGCTTTTGACAATGTTGACTGGAATACTCTCTTTCAAATTCTAAAGGTGGCAGGGGTAAAATACAGGGAGCGAAAGGCTATTTACAATTTGTACAGAAAGCAGATGGCAGTTATAAGAGTCGAGGGACATGAAAGGGAAGCAGTGGTTGGGAAGGGAGTAAGACAGGGTTGTAGCCTCTCCCCGATGTTGTTCAATCTGTATATTGAGCAAGCAGTAGAGGAAACAAAAGAAAAATTCGGAGTAGGTATTAAAATTCATGGAGAAGAAATAAAAACTTTGAGGTTCGCCGATGACATTGTAATTCTGTCAGAGACAGCAAAGGACTTGGAAGAGCAGTTGAATGGAATGGACAGTCTCTTGAAAGGAGGATATAAGATGAACATCAACAAAAGCAAAACAAGGATAATGGAATGTAGTCTAATTAAGTCGGGTGATGCTGAGGGAATTAGATTAGGAAATGAGACACTTATAGTAGTAAAGGAGTTTTGCTATTTGGGGAGCAAAATAACTGATGATGGTCGAAGTAGAGAGGATATAAAATGTAGGCTGGCAATGGCAAGGAAAGCGTTTCTGAAGAAGAGAAATTTGTTAACATCCAGTATTGATTTAAGTGTCAGGAAGTCATTTCTGAAAGTATTTGTATGGAGTGTAGTCATGTATGGAAGTGAAACATGGACGATAAATTGTTTGGACAAGAAGAGAATAGAAGCTTTCGAAATGTGGTGCTACAGAAGAATGCTGAAGATTAGATGGGTAGATCACATAACTAATGAGGAAGTATTGAATAGGATTGTGGAGAAGAGAAGTTTGTGGCACAACTTGACCAGAAGAAGGGATCGGTTGGTAGGACATGTTCTGAGGCATCAAGGGATCACCAATTTAGTATTGGAGGGCAGCGTGGAGGGTAAAAATCGTAGAGGGAGACCAAGAGATGAATACACTAAGCAGATTCAGAAGGATGTAGGTTGCAGTAGGTACTGGGAGATGAAAAAGCTTGCACAGGATACAGTAGCATGGAGAGCTGCATCAAACCAGTCTCAGGACTGAAGACCACAACAACAACAACAACATGAAACGCCCCTAACTGGCAGAGACTAATTCGTCCATTACGTTAGTAAGTACATGTCAGCATCCCGGATAGCACAGAGATTGTTGTTATTCCAGTTATGAGCGTTTATCTTTAACTCATAGAGTGAAAATATCGCCCGAACTTATTGATAGCTAGTCTGAAGATTTTTGTTACTCGGCTACTGATCTGATTAGAAAGTGAAAGGATCGATAACATGAAAAAAGTGTAACACTGAATAGTGTAAACTTTGGTCAGTTCTTTATCACATTTTAACTGTTTGTGTACCGTATTCTCTCGGGCGGAATTTAACAACCAGCCCGCATTTGCCTAAACAAGCTTGGGAAACTGCTTAAAAACCACATGCCGGCTGGCCGTTGTGCCACGCGGATTCGATCCTAGTACGCTCCATTTTATTGAAAATATATGTTAAGGATAAAGCGTATTACATGTACGTACCCCATACCACATAAATAAATTAAAGATCCCATATTATTGCGATATATATATCACTATAAATACATGCTACAGAAGCCATTATACAGTCAATGGCGGGTGGTACTTGGCTCCCATTCTCTATTCATTTCGCAAATGTAGCGAGGGAAAACATTATCTGTGTGACGATACTTTCCGCAGGCGCTTATATAGCCAACAGCGCAACTACGCATGCAAGTGTAATTTCCTCGAAACGGAAGTCGTGCGTAGTTGCGCATTGCTTCCCGGGTTCGGTGAGAATCTCTTGCACTATTTAGCAGACGACAGGCAGCTGGGACCCATCTGAGTTTGTTGTGTAGTGTGTGGAGGTCATGGTGGAAGTTGATTTGGCCGGCCGTTATGACCGAGCGGTTCTAGGAGCTTCAGTCTGGAACCGCGCGACCGCTATGGTCGCAGGTTCGAATCCTGCCTCGGGCATGGATGTGTGTGGTGTCCTCAGGTTAGTTGTGTTTAAGTAGTTCTCACTCATAGGGGGCTGATGACCTCAGATGTTAAGTCCCATAGTGCTCAGAGCCATTTGAACCATTTTGAAGTTGCTTACGTGCATGCAAGTTTGTTGACTCAAAGAAAGTGTGCTAAAACTCGTAGAGGACGACAAACAAAGAGAAGTCATGTGGAATGCTGCTTGTAACTATTACTTCAATGAACTTTTAAGTTGTGGTGCCCTGAGTGCCAAGTATTAGATCGAATGTCTCCGGTTATTTTACTGTAAAGAGTAAGATAACTTAAGTCCCAGAGCAGGAAAACAGAGAATAAGCCTAGAAATGCATGAAAAGTGTAGGCTGTATGAAAACTGTGCAGCCTGTTATCTGAATAAAAGAGATGATGGTGTATGTGCAATTCCTCAGCAAACTACTAGAAAATGAAATGAAGGACATTGATGATGCAAAAAATGTCAAACTGGAAAACACAATCTCCATTCTAATGGATTCTGGCGTCTGTGACATTCCCGAACCTGCTAACTGCGATGATGTTAATCTACATATATGATCTTTCATGATTCCAGTTGTGTAAACAAGTTTTTTTATAAAATAAAGTACAAATGACGCATTGACAGTTATTAACATTCACATAACGACTGAGAAATTCCCTCACCTATTTCTACGTTTCCGGTATAAGCACTGAAATGCTTTGTTTTGAAATTCGAAATAAAACTGTTCAAACTGATATATAAATCGCCGATTACTAGCTAACGAAATGTTTTTGCCACCCATCACAGCGGTTTACCAAGCAGAAAATTTAAACCCTCGCTGCGAACTTCTGAAATTTGCAAACACAACGTTAGGCACTTCGTATTTCTCGTACTTCTGTTATTTAGAATCTTTTATCCACAGTCGCATGTGTGTTGCTTTTTTTCTGTCGCCTTTTCATGACTACAAACTCAGCACCAACTCTCAAGCAGAGAAGGGGATCCACAGCAGACTTCTTGCGTAGTGAGGCAACCTGTGGACACAAGAACGTCCGCGCGTATTTGCGTTGTGTCCTTTAATTTTTGTGCATATGCTTTCATTCGAGTGCGTCTGCAATTGCGCAGGAGAGAAGAGGGGCAATGTGTGGGCATTACCTTACATCGTCCGTTAGGTCCTTACGCGGGACAAACGTTGGGGACAGTAAATTCGTCCTGAAGTCTATCGCAGATGGTTCACCGATCTTCCTAAACAGCGTTTCGTAAGTAAGTCGTGTCCCTCCCTCCGTAGGGATCTCGTCTATGCTCACGGGACAGTCAACTGGCCACTATAAATCTAGTAGCACGCCTCTTAATTGCTTCGATGTCTTTCTTTAATGTCATGAAAAGTATATCAAACAACCTGATGGATACTTGCACTTTCGCTTTAGGAAATGTAAATGTACCAGAGAGTATTTCTGCCGTTGCTCTTGATAATACAGACAACACAAAAAACACAGACACCTTCTTGGGGTTTGACGCCTAGAACTAGCTTTCGACAACTTTAAATACTGCAGCATGTTTGAAATTTTCAGAATAACTAAGTATGGGCTATAGGACAAGACTTAATACAATATTTACAAGACCCAAGAGGGAACGAAAAGAGTGGAAGACCAAGGCACATACGCTCGTATCAAAAAGGGCTAAGGCCTCTACTGTTCAATCTGTACATCGAAGAAGGAATGACTGAAATAAAATGAAGCTTCAAAAGTGCAATTAAATGGCAAGATTCGTTCATGACGTCGCTATCGACAGTGAAATTGAACTACATGACCTTTTGAACGGCATGAACGGTCTAATGAGCCCACAATACGAACTGGGAATAATCCGCAGAAAGACGAAAGTAATGAAGAGAAGCAGAAATGAGATTAGCAATAACATGAACAACAAAATTGGGGCCACTTGGTGAACGAAGAGAGGGAATTCTACTACCAGGTAGCACAATAACACACGAGGGACGAAACGAGTAGGATATGAAAAGCCCGCAACCACAGGCAAAGAGAACACTCCTCGTTGAAAGAAACGCAGGCCTTAATTCTAGGAAAAAATTTCGAGAATGTCCGTCTGGAGCACACCATTGTAAACGAGTGCACCATGCAATATGGCGAAGCCGTAAAAGCGAGTAATCGAAGCGTTTGATATGTTGTTACTGAAATGACTCTGAAATTAACTAGACTGATAAGTTATGAAGTTCTCCGCAGAGGTACGTAACATGCGGAAACCACTGAATCGAAAAAGGAACAAGATGATAGGTTACAAATTTCAGGGCTCTAGAGGTAACCGTAGAGACTAATAACTTTACGGGAAGACAGATATCGGAAAATATCCAAAAAACAATAGAAGACGTTTTTTGTAGGAGCTGCTGTCAGACTAACTGGTTGGCACGGGAAAGGCAGTCACGATGGGTGCATAAACCAGTCTGCAATTCAGGCAAACCAGTAAACATGGGGGAAGAAAGTTTAAAAAAAAAAGTGAAAAAAATACAATCATGATATAGAGGAGAAAAGTAATTTAGGTATAATGAGTAAAGAGAAAATGGGCTGAGGAGAGGAAGGAAGGAAAAGATATCAATAAACAGTGAAGAAATAGAGGCTGTTGGGCGGGGCGAGCAGAGCGAGGCTTCTATATAGTATCGGACAAATTGGATTATGTTCCTCGTGTCATGGCCAGAAGGGAATAATGTCCTATCACGCGGCGCCATATACTCTGAATGCAGCTGTAATGAACTGTGACCGGATGTATTGATACTAATTTCGGGCCCGATACGAAATTAAATGACATGAAATCACGTTCTCGTGATTGCTGACACGGGACGCGACGGATCCCGCTTCATTAACGGAGTATCCGGAAACAATCGACCCTTAAAAGCGACTGATTGCAGGCATTTGTGCCGTATCGACAGTGGTTCGAGAGGGCTGCAACTATGCCTAACAGAGCGAACGCTCCGTTTGAATCAAGTCCGTGGCTGCACTACTCTCGTATTCTACATAAACTGCAGCGCTCTTACAGTTTGAAAGAGGGCGCGGCCCATTTCCTTCCCCTTCCGTCCATAATACGAGCTTGTGGTCCGTCTCTAATGACCTCGTTGTCGACAAGAAGTTAAACACAAATTTCCTCCTCGTCCACAGTCTGTGAGGATGTTTGCGAGTTTTTTCTGAGGCATTTGTGATGTAAAGTATTTTCGATGATCACTTTTCACAAATGCGGGCTGGAGTATACTTGACCTCAAATTTCTTCTAGTTACAAAAATGTGAAATGAACTGTAAAGGAAATGTTCTCAGTGTAGACGACAACGTGTGTAGCTGTCGTATTACCATGGGGACTTCTTTCCGTAACAGACTTGAGTTTGACTTCTGAAATCATGTATCACGTAGAACATGATTATGGCTTGTTGTGGAGATATACTATTTTTTTATACCATAGTTCCAGCAGTTCTACAATCGTCAGTTGGCTTAAAGTCAAAGTATAACTGAATTATTTAAGGTATCAAAACTACAGCTAGTACGTTCATAAGTTTATAAATCAGAACAATGATTTAGTGCCGAAAAAAAAATGGCTCTGAGCACTATGGGACTTAACATCTGTGGTCATCAGCCCCCTAGAACTTAGAACTACTTAAACCTAACTAACCTAAGGACATCACACACATCCATGCCCGAGGCAGGATTCGAACCTGCGACCGTAGCAGTCCCGCGATTTAGTGCCGAATGTAACCACTCTGTCAGTGCAAAATATAACGAACAACCATTTTTTTACATAACACGATAAATGCGCGTATGTAATGAAGTATGGTTGAGCGTAAATTTAATTTTCTTTTCAATAGTATGGCCAAGAGACAGGGTTTTGTTGACACTACTAGTTTGAGTTCGGTAACAGTTTCAGTGATACGAATGGCGATTTAAAAGATGAGTTAAAAACAGGGCATGGTGTCAAGCACTGACAAAGATGGCTATTATAATTTTGCTGTTAATCGGCCACCAGCTTCCGGATGCTAAGTTATACATTGCATGAGACTAATTAGACAGTGACAGACTTAAGCAAACAACAGAAGCCAAAATTCATGAAAAGTCACAAATTATGGACTTTCTGGCGGAACCACTTTTCCAGACCACTATTCAAGCCCCTTTAGGAACTTAAGCAGTGTTTACATATTCAGATATTCACGAAATATGTAGCTTATCTATCTCGTGTAGTACAAACACTAGTAACCCGTGTATGTACCAAGGTTGTAGTTAAATTGAGAGCCTATCCAAAATATATAACAAAGTATGTAAAATACACAGCGCTAACCAAAATTTCCAGTGATGTAGTTCACTTCAGTGAATTTCATTCGATTATCCCGTAAATTAACATCGGTGTAAACAGGAAAGTGTTCAACAATTTATTTATATTTAACGTTCGTAGAAAAGAAGGGCAGAGAACAGTGTTACCTAGTAAGACCTGACATTATCGAGTGATGGAGACAAGCAATATTATCTACCTCTAAAACTTTAAAAAAATTAAAACATCTTAATTGTCTTTTACAAAATTTTTATGTTATGTATTTTTTGTCAAAGTTTTAGGAGTAGCATAGATTCTTTGTTGACGATGCAGTAACGTCTACCTCTAGCACACAGCTACGACAATTCGGGTCTCACAACAAAAGCGATCCGAACAGGACCACTGCTTGTCTACGAGATACTTTACAGGATGCTGTATCCGGAGCGACAGAATGGAGAACTACGAACCGTCGTCTTGAGGACAAGTAGCAGCCACGAAAACGGCTATGGCCTTCTCCTGCACGCTTCTGCTCATCGTTTACGCGCATCACGTGGCTATGACGCGACCCACTAGACTGCGTGTGTAATGGGGCAGTGGGGGAGGCGACTGGGCAAAAAGTTACATGCCCCATTCGTTCTTCGTGTTTGTGAAGGGAAAACGGCCCCTTCTGATTGTATTTCACCTGCGTCTGCAATTCCTTTAGCAGTAAGGCGATGTCGTGTTCCAGAAAAACTTCCTAGTTTATTTACGTATCTTCTACACTTTCTAGTCAATGATAATTGCCCTGGAAAGTGACAGTGAGACCTCTAACTTCACTGTTCACAGTGCGGTAAAATAGGGCAACCACTCCTAGTGCGACGCCCCAAAGTGTGTGGAGATTGTATTGCCACTGTATGGCAAAAAATCAGTGAGACTCAACGATGCTGACGTATAGTATTTTGTTTAATGAGTAAGTTACAGAGTGATAGAAGTTGCACAATAATTTCCTGCGTTTTTTAAAGCGAAAAGGAAATTAAGTTACGTTGTTCATTAGGAATAGAAATACTCACGGAGGATCCAACATTTTAATGTAGCTCCTTTCAACTCATATCTATTAATTTTCACAAACATTGCGGTGACCGTTAGGTAGCATCCTTTTTACAGTGTTGGAAAAGGGACATGGCTAGGGGAAGATCTGCATCTGAGTGATACCACAAACGCTCTGCTCTTTAGCGAGCCAATTGCAGAGATCCTCTAATTCCTTGAAAAACGTTGGCAGTATCTTCTGTTGCTGGCTGTGTCACTGTGTTACTTATAACACTTGTTTGAATTAAATTGCATGAAGCAGACATGCAGCGCGTGATACATTATTCACACCTATAAAGAATACGAGCGGATCGAATAATCAACTCCGTAGGGCTCCAATCGTTATTTTTTTCCCCAATCACTAAAATTTTCTCCTCTTCCACAATTATTCAGCACCATTTTTCTCGGCTTTGTTAAATGAGATTCAAGCTAATTGTATGTAACAAAACTAATTCCATAAAATAAGCTTTTAGAAAACAGTAACACTGTTAACACAGTGAAGTCCTTTAAACAGACCAGAGAATTACTGATAGCATTTTGTTGTTTAAGGCTTGTATGTTTTTGTGTGTAATCAATTGAGCAACCCTGTTGGAACGCAAACTCTAATGTACTAAGTAAACTGCTTCTACTGAAGTGTTACACTGTTTTGAGCATATTACTTTCTACTGAAATAAACCAGTAAAGAAACTGGACGATAAAAATTCATTTGTTGAAAAATAAATGTGATTTGCACGACTCTTCTTTCGTAGCGACTTAGTTTCAATATTCCTTTGCTGCAACAGAAGCTAGTTCTCATTTGTTGCCGTTAAGTTGCTGAAAAATCCGGAAAATGGTATAAATCGATATTTTGTGAATATTGCCAAACTTGTTACTGACAATTGTTTCCAGCAATTTTCCTTCGGCCAGTTCATGTGCTTTTTAGGGTTCCCTGCCTCAGTCCGCAAAAACGGAACCCTTAGGCCCTCTCTGTCTGTCTGCGTCCGACTGTTAGGAACCCTTTCTCTCAGAAAGGTGTAAACGTATCAAATTCAAATATATGTCGCTTATTAGGGTGTATAGTCCCTCGGCAGCGTACAAATTGTAAGCTTATAAGTTAATTTAGTCGAAAGATACGGCCATTTATGTCACACATTCAGATACTATAAAACTCACTCATCGAAACTTGTAGGGTACTTCCCGTTGACCCAGTATAATGGAATTTGGCAAGGAGCAAGGTATCACAGCACAAGTAAAAGAAAAAAATGGTTGAATTGTAATTATATCACATAAAAATATCTTTTTGTCATTAGAACGTACATTGCATTCAGCATTCGTCAGAAGCATAACAGATGCACATTACTGCATGCAAACATGAAATGTAAGTTGTAGTCATGTTTTAGTAACTAAATAAAAATATTTTATCAAATCTTCTTTCTCTAGATTTATAAACTGAAGTCCCCTGCTTCTCTTTGTATGTTCGGACTGGTCTGAGGAACTACTGTAGAAGTTTTGATACGATATCTGGATTTCCGGGACCAGTATCTTGCCGGCCGGAGTGGCCGTGCGGTTCTAGGCGCTACAGTCTGGAGTCGAGCGACCGCTCCGGTCGCAGGTTCGAATCCTGCCTCGGGCATGGATGTGTGTGTTGTCCTTAGGTTAGTTAGGTTTAATTAGTTCTAAGTTCTAGGCGACTCATGACCTCAGAAGTTAAGTTGCATAATGCTCAGAACCATTTGAACCAACCAGTATCTTGCCAGTATGTACGTCGACAGCAGGCAAAAGTCGCTGAGATTCTCGATTCCCAGGATGGATGAACTATCTATACACATAATTAAATTTTGCACGGAACCCTCAGTGCGTGAGTCCTACTGACATTTGGCCAATTTTTATTTTTAGTTTCCTTATATTTGTATCACTATCTATACTAGCGTAATTCCAAGAATTAATATCTCGTGACTACTGACACGTTTCCGACAGACCGGAAGTCTAATTCAAATTTCCGCATTTTGCGAGCAACCGTCTGTGGTTCCTTTGTTGTGCTGAAACACAAAGAACAACGGCGTTATACAGATGTTGATGGAAATCTTATCCTTTATCAACGCCACAAATTATTTACACTATCGGATAACGAACTAATAAATTCTTCTGCTTCTCTTAGCATACCTTATCCTTTGTCAACACATTATTTACATTATCAGGGAATGAATTAATTAATTCTTCTGCGCCTCATAGTATTACAACCCTGCGTGGGTCTTTACGTGTGAACCTCATCAACAAGTTGTCCGCCTCGATAGCTGAATGGACGGAATGCCATGCTAAGGGGCCCGGGTTAGATTCCCGGCTGTGTTGGAGATCATCGTCATCATATCCCCATCGACGCGCAAGTCTCCGAAGTGGCGTCAACTCGAAAGACTTGCACCAGGCGATCGGTCTACCCCACGGGAGGCCCTAGCCACACGACATTTCATTTCATCAACACATCATTTCCTCTATACATTGAGAATATCAGTGCACATTTTGTATCCACAAGAATATGTTTTAAGAAATTGATTTTGCAGAATATTTTCCCTACGTCATGTTGATAAATTGTTTGGAATCGGTCTTAAATGTAAATCAGAGAAGTTAATGTCACCACACCCCAATGTTTGATTCAAATTTTGTCTTTCGCTTCCACCTATGAATTTCGAGCACAACTAGCTGTTGCCCAGGAAGATTAGCCCGAAAAAGGCCACGCTAGCCATTAAATATGCACAAACTGAATATAATTTTAATCCACGTTAGGCATTCCAAATAAGACTTAAATGAATTTGCAACCGTCTCTGGTTCGTGGTAAGCTTTTCAGGGCCGAAAAACCACGAAAATTTTGGCCTTGTTTCAGGTTTTAGCTTACGATTCGAAAACAATACACCCAACAGAAAATTTCCAAAATACAACACTGAAAAATAAAAGTTTGCGTAGAATGATCTAGATAAAATTTAAAATCGATTCAGCCGTTTCAGCAGCTTGGCGGAAAAGTGAGTTATCCTCAAGTTCCAACGCCTGCAACTCGAAAATGGCTACTCCAAACTAAAAGTGTCGTTCGTGAAAGCTCTAGATCAAATTCCGTGTAAAGACAGCTCCTATATTTTAAAATTTACTCACTCCTTTGCAGAGATACATCTAAAAACATGAAAGTAACCGTAGCGCTACATTCCTGCTGCGACTTTTTGCGAAGTCAAATTACGTTTGAATGCCTAATCACCCACATTCGTTCAAATATTTAAATTTACGGCAATTTATTTAGATGACTACCCATCTAGGTAGTTAGCTCTGTTAATTTAGTTATTCATGTAGGAAATTTAAAATGTTTTGTGTTAATGGTAATCACACAATGAGCATCTCACAAAAAGGAGAAAAATCATGTAAAGTATTGAAGGGAAAAGCATTAAGGAAGTGCAATTCCTAAGGAAGAACCCGAGTAGTAGCCCTACGAGCCGTGAAGTGTGTAGTTAAGACGAATGGTGAATTAGTACCTGTCAGTCCTCATAAAATTTGCCGTCGAATCCTTTCCGTATTAAGTCACCACAACAGCTTGAGTCATACTTCGGCTTTGATTTAGCCCCATATCCATTAAATACTCTTTTTGGTGACGACGAAATAATGAGCAAGACAAGGAAGTCTTTAGACTATCGAATCCAGTCCGTGTTAAAGTCACAAGCAACACAGACTTCAACCTTGATGGGAGGTTCCTCTTACAGAGAGTTGTGTGCAATACTGATGGAAGTGTTTTCCCCCATCCTTGAAAAGTATGTGAACTACGTCAAAAAGCACTTTGGGTCCAATTGCACCATAATTTTGATGGATACCCTGAGGACGGAGCAAAGAAAAGCATAAAATCTTCCGAACGTGCACGAAAAGCCCGGGATAAGTCATCCACTTCCGTTTTATTTGATGAGACAATGACGCCAACTCTGCCGTAAGAACGATTCTTACCAAACAAACTTAATAAGAAACGTCTTACCTAAAGGTTGACAGCAAAATTATATGGTGTAGGGTACCAGGTCATGCGGACCATTGAGAGTGCAGGCTGATTCATTGGAGGCACAGCCACAGAAAGACAGGGAGGCAACATCTCCATTGTCGGGGGAGAATTTATTTGTTGGTTCTGCTGGCTGACCAAATACGTGATACTAGTGAGCAGGAAGAACCCGTCACCACTATCTTCCTTATGAAACCTGGAAAACACAACCAAGACACATCCATTTACACTCCCAACAATGCTACGCTGAATGAAGAAGCCAAAAACAAGCGTTATTTCCTCAGGCATTCAGTAGCTCTGACACCACCTCTACATTTTTTCGACAGGGCAAAATCAAATTCATACATACGTTTCAGAAGAACGCTAACTTCCGACAAGTCACCTCACACTTCATGGATCGCAACGTCACTCTTGAAAAGTTCGCTGACGCAGAAGTGAAGTTCACTGTGTGCTTGTACATGGGCGGCAGCTCCAAACTCTTGAATGAAATTCATCTACAACAGTCTCAGAGAAATTTATTGTTGTTTGTCTCCCGCCGAAGCCGCCGACTCCCTCAGGTTTACTTGCAAGATCATATCTGGAGAAACAACCCGTTGGATCCACTGATGGAAGACCACACTAAATAGTATGATCCTCATTGCAACCACCCAACCACCAGAGCAACAGGAATTGCTCAATACAATGTCATGCAAGCGCAAGAAGAGATGCCAAACACCTTGTTCCTGCAGGAAACCCTTCTGTGAAGTGCTCGGCTATATGCAGCGATTGTAATGGGATTTGATGACGTAACTCTCTAACATCTTCCTTGATTCGACGCGTATCGATGATGAGACTGCCATCGTCAAGTACGAAATCGGTTTAGAACCCATGCTAGAAGAAGACGAAGAGTTGGTCGACAACGTTTCCTCCATGGAATCATCTTCCATGAAACGCACAAATGATTCGAAACCAGGAAATGAGTGTTAATTCTGAACAATAATTGCTTAAAGAACTTTTGTAAAAAGACTGTTCTCTCATTAATATTGTAATTGAAGTATTTTCCATTAATAAAGCCTTTCATGTGTTGTGATTTTTTTCATTTTTACCTCTTTATCGTCATCTTGGACTTCCACTGTAACTAATAATTAGTTATTAATATTAATACAGGTAAGCACCTAACTAAGTTGCCCTTAAATTTGAACATTTGGGCGAATGTCGATGACCTGGCCTTCAAAAGTAATCTGTCTTCACAATAAAGTCTTAGTAGGAACTTAACGCCATGAATCTATGTATATATATAAAAGGCAATGTCCCGACTAACCGACTCACTCACTCACCCACTGACTCATCATCGCCCAGCCAAACCACTACGGATTGAAACTTGAAACCTGCAGAGGGTGTTTATCTTACACTGTACTTTATGCATCGTTTACGAAGGGATCTTTCGAAATTCCACTCCTAACGGGGTGAAATAGGGGCTGACAGGTTTTTTGAAAATATGTCGCTATTAACGGAGTTTTGAAGTTGCAACTACAACAGTTACAACTGGTTTCTTGGTCAGAAAGAAAGAAACACGTGTTTTAGCATTTTTGGAAATGTAAGTAATATGGGGAAGTAGTTGGTAACATTTTTCTGAAAACAAATAATTATTACAGAACTACTAAAACATTTTGACAGCTACATTATGAAAATTAGTATCCGACTTCTCTGTTAGAAATAAAAAATACGTGTTTCAGTGGTTTTTTTTTGAAAGTCATCCCCTAAGGGGGTGAAATACAGCGTCAAATGATCTGCGAAAATATTTTATTGTCAAAGCATTTTTTACGTTAAATATTTGGAAATTGGTATTTGGCTTCTCGGTCAGAAATGAAAAAATACGTGTTTCGCTGTTTTTGGAAATTGAGCCCCTGACAGGGTGAAACAGAGCCAGACTTATTCGCTGACTTATCATAGCTAAGTCAGAACCACCAAGGATAGAAACTAGAAATTGGGAGTGAATAGTTTTTTTGAAAAATCTCTCTATTAAGACAGTTTTAAGGCTATACCTAAGAAAATTGGTACTTGGCTCCTCAGTCATAAATAGAATTAGTTAGGATAATAGTAAATGATTTCTTTTAAATAAATCATTATTAAAGCACTACTAAAGTACTTTTAAAGCTACATCTATGAAAACTGGTATTTGACATCTTAGTTAGAAACAAAAAAAATCCGTGTTTCATTGTGTTTGAAAATTCCACATCTTAAGACAGTGAAATAGGGGATGAAGTGTTTTATGAAATTGTTCCATTATGAAAGCATTTTCAAAGCTAAATCTATGAAGATTTTTGTTAGGCTTCTCTGTTAGAAATAAAAATTATCTGCTTCACGGTTTTTGGAAGTTCAGTCGCTAAAGGAGTGAAATATGGGATGGGAACTTTTAAGAAAATATTTCGATACGTTGAAAATTGTTAAAGCCAAATCTATGCAAATTGATATTTCGCTTATCTGTTTTATATAAACAAATACGTATCAGGGGACGAAAGCATCTATGGAAATATCACCATAAGAACGCAAAAGGGATGATCAACAAAACCTTTGCTTTGACTCCAGCTACCAAAATCTAATTTTGGTCAGAAGTACATTCCGAAAAGACCACGCTTCTGTGACCTCCTTTAGAGTGAAAAATTTAGAAGGTTTTGTTGTTTGTGAACAACATAAAAGTCTGATTAAAGAAAAAAAGAAAACAATCTGTGCAGACCATTTACCGTCTACGCGAGCGATGTAGCGGCGCTAAGATAGTACTTTCATATTTTTAATTCTATCTTTGCTGAGGAGTGAGTGCATTTTAAGATTTAGCAGCACTTTTTAAGCAGAATCTGATTCAATACAACTATCATGCACGACACTTTCCATTTGGAGTAGCCATTTTTGAGTTACAGATTTTGGAACGTGAGCGTAACTCACTTTTCCACCAAGCCAGTAAAAACTACCGATCTTTGATGATCGATAGTGGCTAACCGGCTGAACCGATTTTAGCCTTTAAGTAGGTCATTCTAATTGAAATTTAATGCTCTTTTGTTGTTGTGTTTTAGAAATTTTCTTTAGCATTGATTGTTTCGAGTTACAAGCGATAAACTGCAAGAAGTCCAAACATTTCGCGGTTTTTCGGCCCTCGAAAGTTTATCACAAGCTAAAAAATCGTAGCAAACTAATTTCACTCCTATTTGGGATACCTAACGTCGACTACAGTTATTAACAGCTTGTGCATATTTATTGGCCACCGGGGCCTCTTTTTCGAGCTAATTTTCCTAGCCTACTGGTAGCAGACAGTGTTGACTGGAATACTCTCTTTCAAATTCTAAAGGTGGCAGGGATAAAATACAGGAAGCGAAAGGCTATTTACAATTTGAACAGATAACAGATGGCAGTTATAAGAGTCGAGGGGCATGAAATGGAAGCAGTGGTTGAGAAGTAAGTGAGACAGGGTTGTAGCCTCTCCCCGATGTTATTCAATCTGTATATTGAGCAAGCAGTAAAGGAAACAAAAGAAATATTCGGAATAGGTATTAAAATCTATGGAGAAGAAATAAAAACTTTGAGGTTCGCCGATGAGATTGCAGTTGTGTCAGAGACAGCAAAGGACCTGGAAGAGCAGTTGAACGGAATGGACAGTATCTTGAAAGGAGGCTATAAGATGATCATCAACAAAAGCAAAACGAGGATAATGGAATGCAGACGAATTAAGTCAGGTGATGCTATTGGGGAGCAAAATAACTGATGATGGTCGAAGTAGAAAATGGCTCTGAGCACTATGGGACTTAACTTCTGTGGTCATCAGTCCCCTAGAACTTAGAACTACTTAAACCTAACTAACCTAAGGACATCACACACATCCATGCCCGAGGCAGGATTCGAACCTGCGACCGTAGCAATCGCGCGGTTCCGGACTGAGCGCCTTAACCGCGAGACCACCGCGGCCGGCGTCGAAGTAGAGAGGATATAAAATGTAGACTGGCAGTGGCAAGGAAAGCGTTTCTCAAGAAGAGAAATTTGTTAACATCGAGTATAGATTTAAGTGTCAGGAAGTCGTTTCTGAAAGTATTTGTATGGAGTGTAGCCATGTATGGAAGTAAAACATGGACGATAAATTGTTTGGACAAGAAGAGAATAGAAGCTTTCGAAATGTGGTGCTACAGAAGAATGCTGAAGATTAGATGGGTAGATCACATAACTACTGAGGAGGTATTGAATAGAATTGGGGAGCAGTTTGTGGCACACCTTGACAACAAGAAGGGACCGGTTGGTAGGTCATGTTCTGAGGCATCAAGGGATCACAAATTTAGCATTGGAGGGCAGCGTGGAGGGTAAAAATCGTAGAGGGAGACCAAGAGATGAATACACTAAGCAGATTCAGAAGGATGTAGGCTGCTGATCATTCCACTTCAAATCGTTCCGTACGCATACTCCCAGGTATTTTACAGAAGTAACTGCTACCAGTGTTTGTTCAGCTATCATATAATCATACAATGAAGGATCCTTCTTTCTATGTATTGCGAATACATAGAAAGAAGGATCCTTTATTGTATGAATACATAGAAAGAAGGATCCTTTATTGTATGATTATATGATAGCGGAACTAACACTGGTATCAGTTGCTTCTGTAAAATATCTGGGAGTATGCGTGCGGAACGATTTGAAGTGGAATGATAATATAAATTTAATTGCTGGTGAGGCGGGTACCAGGTTGAGATTCATTGGGAGAGCCCTTAGAAAATGTAGTCCATCAACAAAGGAGGTGGCTTACAAAACACTCGTTCGACCTATACTTGAGTATTGCTCATCAGTGTGGGATCCGTACCAGATCGGGTTGACAGAGGAGATAGAGAAGATCCAAAGAAGAGCGGCGCGTTTCGTCACAGGGTTATTTGGTAACCGTGTTAGCGTTACGGAGATGTTTAGCAAACTAAAGTGGCAGACTCTGCAAGAGAGGCGCTCTGCATCGCGGTGTAGCTTGCTCGCCAGGTTTCGAGAGGGTGCGTTTCTGGATGAGGTATCGAAT
This sequence comes from Schistocerca americana, assembly GCF_021461395.2. Taxonomy (NCBI): domain Eukaryota; kingdom Metazoa; phylum Arthropoda; class Insecta; order Orthoptera; family Acrididae; genus Schistocerca; species Schistocerca americana. The sequence goes on along the minus strand of NC_060124.1, from coordinate 206,259,103 downwards.
ATATTGCTTCCCCCTACTTATACCTCCCGAGGAGATCACGAATGTAAAATTAGAGAGATTCGAGCGCGCACGGAGGCTCTCCGACAGTCGTTCTTCCCGCGAACCATACGCGTCAGGAACAGAAAAGGAAGGTAATGACAGTGGCACGTAAGGTGCCCTCCCCCACACACCGTTGGGTGGCTTGCGGAGTATAAATGTAGATGTAGATGTACTGGGAGATGAAGAAGCTTGCACAGGATAGGGTAGCATGGACAGCTGCATCAAACCAGTCTCAGGACTGAAGACCACAACAACAACAACAAACTGGTAGCAGGGTTCGAAAAATCGTAGATGGAAACTTAAGTGGTAAAATTTGTGGCAAAATTTGTGGCAAACCTGGGAGCGTAATCACATTTGTACCTCCAGTTTACACGTAAGACCAATTTAAAGAATTATCAACTAACTTAGAGAAAATGTTCTGTAAGATGAAGTTAAAAATCAAGTCTTAAAAATATTTTCTACACAAAAAATTTAGACTGACATTGTCATCGGACGAAACTTGCTAATGAGGCTAACACGTTCAGATCCACACACAGGGTTGTAATGCCATGAGAAGAACAAGAATTAATTTGTTCATTCCTTGCTAAAGCAAATAGTATCCTGTATCGATAAAGGATAAGGTTTCAGTTAACATCTGTGTAACGTTGTTGTTTTCACTGGCGTCTTTTTTTTCCTCGAGAGTACTGTTAATACTTGAGAAGAAACAGTTTACATAGTAGCTGGAGTTTTATGTTCCAGAAGGGTTGCTCAATTGATTTCGCACATAAACATACAAGCCTTAAATAGCAAAATATTATCAGCTGGAATTTTTCTGATCTGTTCAAAGAATATCACTGTGTTCACAATGTTTCTCTTTTCTAAAATCTTACATTTTAGGGAATCATAGGTGTTAGGAACACCCTTTATGATCGATTGTGGCTAAACGACTGAACCGATTTTAACTTTCAAGTAGATCGTTCTACGTGCAATTTTATGCCTTTTCATTGTTGTGGCTAGTAAATTTTCTGTGGGACGTGTTGTTTCGAGTCATATGCGAAAAACTGCAAAAAGTCAAAAAATTTCGCATTTTTTTTGCAGTCAGAAGTTTGCCAAAGGCCAGGAATCGTCGCAAACTCATTTAACTTCTACTTGGGATGCCCGACATCGATTAAAAGTATTTCCAGCTTGCGCATATTTACTGCGCAGCAGAAATCTAATCGCGCCTACACTTCAGAGGCACCCTCTCCCCTGCCACCAAAGCGCTTCCTCCGGCGATTTGCGGGAACAGCACAACTGTTCGAAAATCCTAAGATAAGTGATAATGGAGGTTCAAGTATAGCACGATGGGAGCAGTAAATTCGAGCTCGACTCCTAACCAGGCAAAAATTTTTCTTCATCGCGAAGTATTGATTTCCGCACTTTTGTTTGATGTGACTGCGGCTGCATTGATTTCATCCCCAGCGGCGTTGGGAGTTCCAAGAAGCTGTCAATTTTCCACGAGGCTGCTGCCATGGTTACCAGCCGGGACGAATCTGGGCGACGGTATTGAACCGCGAGGGATCGGGTACCATGGAAACGTGGCCGCCCGCTTCCTCCCCCGGGCGGTACCACTGCGCGCCGTGGCCCGCCGGCTGCCGGCACTGCCCTGCCTGCGCCAATGGGCCCGCCCCGGCCCCCGGCCGCCAGCCGCCCCCGCGAGATCAAATTTAGCCGCGAGCCGTTTCCACGAACCCCCGGCCAACACGTGTGCGCCGCTCCCGCCCCTCCCCGGGCCCCTCTCCTCCCACTTTTATCTTGCTACTACCCTCCCCCATCCCCACCACCACCTCCTCCACCTCCACCACCACCTCTGCCACCTCCCCCCACCCTCTCGGCTGCTAGCCACCCCTGGCCGTCATCCATCTCCCGCCGCTTGTTTATTACCTACCTGGTAACAGCGCTTGCAGCTCGCTAGGTAGCCCTTCCTACTGGTTCTGCGTGTCTTTGACGATCACAGAAACTAATCCACACAACATCCACATCTGAGAAGCGGAGACATCTCCACGTCCTCTGCGCAACCTTCTCCAACTTTGGTAAGTCCTTTCACTCCTCGTGTATTTTTTTTAATTTTTGAGAAATCATCCCTCACGTATTTTTTGAATTTTTGAGAAATCACTGTTCAGTAAGCTACTCGCCTTGACCACATCGTAGAATCTCTGTTATCACTTTTCTTTGTTGAAAACCAATAACTCAGAGGTGATTTTTGATTTTTCTGTTTTTAGCGGACTACACGCTGCGATAAACATTTTTTGACAAGTTAAAACAGAGTGCCGGGTCGTGACTCGAACCCGGAACTATGCCTTACGGGGTCAGCGTGCAACCTGTTGCGTATCAGAGTGCGTCGCGCACTAATTGAGAGCTTACGAGAGGCAGAGACCTTTTTTACAGCCGCGATTTTGCACTCTGTTTTAATTTGTCACAAATGATCGTGCAGTAATTTACTTAAAAAGTAAGCTTACTCGATGAAGACGAACTCATTCCAGATGTGCGACTGGTAACATCTCTTTCATGCGCTAAATTAACGATATGTAATGTAATAAAACTTAAGTATATGCTCGATTTGTGATTTTTTTTTTGTTTTCTAGCCGAGAAAGCACGGCGGACTGACGTGAGATCTTTCTTTTAAGTGAAAGTAGCAAGCTGGCAGTAGTTTGAATGCCATTTCTAGTGGGCATTTGCCTAATAATGAAAAGCTCACAAAATTCTTGGTCATTGTTGCGAGCTGCTTAAAAAGAAAATAAAAATTATTTGTCTAAGCGCGCGCTCGCGTTTGTGCGTATATATATATATATATATATATATATATATATATATATATATATATATATATGTGTGTGTGTGTTTGTATGTATGTGTGTTGCGACAATGTGTGCAAAATAATTTGTCACTGTAAATTCGCCAGCACCATTTTTTCTGTACTTTCGTGTTCCTACTGTCTAGACAGTGGACACTGATCTGTTATAGTCTGGTGAAGATGGCACTCGACTTTCGAGCAATCTACATTTTTCAGTTCTTGATACATAAGCTACAGATCTAGAGTACTCTGTACAACATTTCAATAGTTCTGCAGAATTTCGCGAAGAAAACAGCAGTACTTGGGAAACACATAATCTTGTAAGAAAAATTATTTACCAGTTTGCGAGAAACACTTATGATCACAATTCTGAATAGCTCCCCAAGAATTCTACAGAAAACCCTAATGACGTTTTCTCTGCAGATAATAGTAGTTTATGAGTAACTGCAATAATGCGGGACCCACGTTCTCTACATTTAAAGAACTTCGTAGAACAATTGCGATCACGGTTGTGGATAGCACCCCAAAAGTTCTACCGAAAATTGCCAGCTAAATCCTTACTCAAACTCGGAAAACTTTGTCTTCAGTGTAGCAGGATAGCGCGACCCCCAGCTGGTTAGCCATCTACAAAAGATTACATAATTTATCGTTGCTTCATTAAAGTTGGTTACTTTAAGTTGGTCACAAAGTAAAACTGTGGCAGAGGCAGATCTGCAGCTTTTTGATGATGTGTAAACGTTCATTTAATCTGCAATGCGTAGCATTCTTGAATCTGAAGTGTTATGGATATGCTGTGGTAAGAATTCGCGATGTTCTTATTTACTGGAGGCAACTAAAACTTCATTTAACGTTTGGAAGACCATGTTCACACACCAGCTCAAGAATATTAAAGAAAAAAAATTGCATGGAATTCTGTCAGAAGAAAAGTTGGAGATTTGGATGTGATATCTTTAAAGATTATTCGTATGGATGTACGTTATGCTCAGACAACAAAGACCATATCAGGCAAGAAAGATATCAGGAGTAAGCACTACAATACTACTCACGCTCGTTTGAACAGCACGGGTATGCTGGTTCAGTCGGGTCAATTTTGTTCGGGAAATTCTGCAGAATTGTTGAGACTTGGTACAAGGAACTCTTAGAAATACAGCATTCTATCAAGGACTGAAAAAACACACATTTCCTGACACAAAGAGATGGAATGAAGTCAAACTGACCCTTCCCCAAATAAGGCCATCATGAATGGCTTTCGTTCCACCAAAAAAGACGCCATTGTTTCCGCTTGCGGGGTATAAAATTACATACAAGACATCACTGGAAAGAGCATTGCTTGCTGACGACACGGTAGCTACAACTTTCAGTTTGGGGCCCATCTCACTGGTCTCGCTTATGACGGGACGGGTGTGGTCAAACTTTTAAAATTTCAATTATCTTTTCTTCAAACTCGTGCAACCCTTTTTGGGGGGCATCGTTTTCGTCTTTAACTGTCAGCAATATTTCCAACCACCACGACTGCAATTTACACAATAGCATCATTTTTAAGCGGAAGATATCAGGCTCATAAAATGAAGGTGAACACAGCAGTACGCTGTAGAGCTAACATTTGTACAGTTGTTACAGAAATTTTGTCGGGCTTGACTATGGTATGACGTGTTAATATGTGCTAGAGGGCACTTAAGAAGGTTTGGCATTTTCTTGGGCATGCCATTTTCACTTGCAGATTCCCCTACGGCCGTGGTGATAGGAAATGTACGAGACAAGTAAATCTCGTAAAATTTGTCCATCAAAAATTTTATGTTTCTGTGCAATATCTGGACTCCAGCCTAAGCTTTTAGGATGCAGATCTTAATGTATTGCAGAGCGCCTGTCTTAATTTTTGTATTGGTTATTAACTAGTCACGAGTATTTCCTAACGCATTTTAGAGTTCTCTTGTTCATCTTTGTTGTAAGATTACGACCAGTGTTAAGAAGTGTGCTAGTAGGTGTTTTAATAACACCAATGTTTATATAAAGTTTCCTTTTTTACACATGCAATAGTAGAATTTTTTCGACACTCTGGCGTTTTCGATCAACCTAGTCACCACGCGCTTCAGTATAAACTCTGAAGCCTATGGTGTCGATCATCCCGAACAGTATCAGATCGCCACCATATGTACGGTCTAACATTTCAATAGACAGTTTCGTTGCGACCTTTCCGTATTCCACGTGATAATCCATCGTAATCAACCTTGGATTAGGTCTTAGACCTGTTCCACCCAAGGTAATCTCTGTCTTTGGATTATCTGTCATTTTACAACCGTCTCACATGTGCTAACCGTTTTTTTTCTGTAATTGACTGTTAGCACCATTCCTGTGACTGATTTAATGAGGCCAGTCATAAATTTCCCTCCAAAAACAACCTCTTAATCTCGGGACAGAACTTTCACCCAAGAAATCTAACATTTTTTGGCAACATTAAAATCTCTTGTCGTCCACAATTTTTGCACTTTACGGCTTCCTCTGGCTCTACCGTCCAGTTACATACTCGTTTTGCACATACTCACTTCCCAGCCGATTCTGTGGAGGGCCTCCTCATTACTCATTAACAGTTCGACATCCTTCTCTTGCACACACACATCAACCGCTTCGAGTTCTTTTCTGGCTTTCTCACAGCCCGTGATTCACTTCCATGGTTCGATGAGCTCGACAAGTACATATTCAGAAACGTCTTCCTCTAATTAAGGCCCATCTTTGACACAGGTCGACTCATGGTGTGATAATCTGTTTCTTATAACCTTCTTCCTTCGTCCGTAATGCGTTATTTTGCATCCAAAGGTATTCCTTCACTTTGATTTATGGTCCAGAGTTCTGATGCTAATTTTGTCGCTAATTTCGTTTCTGCTACACGCTTTTTGAATAATCGTTTGGTTGCAGCTCACATTTCCGAAGGAAATGTTTGTTCACAGGTCTTACAAAGCTGTCAAGTCTGACTAGAACTGCATCCTCCATGTCTTCTAAATCACACCCGTATCTTCTTTTATCACGTCAGCAGACAGTTCCTCCCCTTCGTAGAATGCCTCAATCTTTTCACTTATCCGCTCTCTCCACTGCATTTAACAGTAAGTTCCTTTTGCAATGTTAACAACGACGCCTCTGTTCTTAATTTCATCGTGTGTTTTTTACTTTTCTATACGATGAATATGGCCTTTGGACGACAAGTTACTTTCCAGTTTCTTCATGTTTTGTTTACAGCTAATTCTCCGCAACTTCCCTCTACTCCCTCTGTTCCATTCCAGAATGGTGCACATTGCTGTATTCCTGTCTTTTTCTAAAAATTCTTGAATTTCCTTCTTTCGTCGATCAATTGAAGTTTTATTCTGACAAAATAGTTCATCCATGAACCATATCGTCATTAATTACACCGGGAAAAGTTAAAATAATCACCGTATTTATTACGTTAACTAATGTTTCTTTCGCAGATAGCTTCCTCGTACCTTTGTTTGTGTGTCTAAATTCTGTGACTGCCCTTTTCAGAAATGCCCATTCCTATTCAAAAGAACTGCCTGGTGTGGTATTCACTATCGCTGTATCTACAGCCTCAGGGAACTTCGAACGCACAGCATCCTTCCTCAGTACTTAAGTAATCCACTTCTTTACATACTAATCGTTCTGGCGATTTTCTTAAGCTTGGACTTTTTCTTCATCATTACTGGATACGTCTTACAATCCAATTCCTGATTTCAGAATCTGTCTTATGTCGTAACCCAGCTGGTATCTTCCTGTGATTCCAGGCCTTTTTCAAGTATACCCCCTCCTCTCGTGATTTTTGAATAGTATACTTGCTACTACTAGCCAAAATGCACAACTCTTCGAGTCTTTCTCCTGTTTCATTCCTACTACCGAGCCCGTATTCTCCCATAACTCCTTTTGATTCCTTCTCATATTACAGCTTTCTATTCGACTATTTAATTTTTATTTCCTTTTACATACTGTGTTACCCGTTCAACGATCTCTCATGGTTTCTTTGTCTGTTCATCTTCTGCATATAATGTCGGTATACATACTTGAACTATTGTGGTTGGCGTTCGTTTGCTGTCGAATGAGATGAGAATATCTCTCTCTCTCTCTCTCTCTCTCTCTCTCTCTCTCTCTCTGAAATGGTCACGGTAACACACACACACACACACACACACACACACACACACACACTTTGCGCTACCTTTCTATTCCTGACGAACTCCATCACTGTTATGCCGTAATTTGCTGCTGTTAATATTGTGCTATATTCGTTTGACCAGAAATCCTTTTTTTCTCCTTCACTGACCACCATTAAATCTACACTGAGCTGCTAATTCTGCTTCACGTACACGAAGCTCATCCAGTTCCCGCAGTGCTTTAGCTGTGTTCTGTCGAAATCTTACCCTAACTTCTCCAGAACCTTAAGTCTTTCATAGTTCCGACCATTAAAAGTTATTACAGCATCAGACACTACTAACTTTATAGTCATAAGGCCAACAAATACATTTTTAGGCACACGGAGCCACACAACAGTATTGAAGGACTGATTCACATTCTGGATCTTCCCATGTAAACACTTCTTTAGTAGCTCAGGATTTGCCAAATCTCCGTAAATACGAAACTTCCTGGCAGATTAAAACTGTGTGCCCGACCGAGACTCGAACTCGGGACCTTTGCCTTTCGCGGGCAAGCGCTCTACCATCTGAGCTACCGAAGCACGACTCACGCCCGGTACTCACAGCTTCACTTCTGCCAGTATCTCGTCTCCTACCTTCCAAACTTTACAGAAGCTCTCCTGCGAACCTTGCAGGACTAGCACTCCTGAAAGAAAGGATATAGCGGAGACATGGCTTAGCCACAGCCTGGGGGATGTTTCCAGAATGAGATTTTCACTCTGCAGCGGAGTGTGCGCTGATATGAAACTTCCTGGCAGATTAAAACTGTGTGCCCGACCGAGACTCGAACTCGGGACCTTTGCCTTTCGCGGGCAAGCGCTCTACCATCTGAGCTACCGAAGCACGACTCACGCCCGGTACTCACAGCTTCACTTCTGCCAGTATCTCGTCTCCTACCTTCCAAACTTTACAGAAGCTCTCCTGCGAACCTTGCAGGACTAGCACTCCTGAAAGAAAGGATATAGCGGAGACATGGCTTAGCCACAGCCTGGGGGATGTTTCCAGAATGAGATTTTCACTCTGCAGCGGAGTGTGCGCTGATATGAAACTTCCTGGCAGATTAAAACTGTGTGCCCGACCGAGACTCGAACTCGGGACCTTTGCCTTTCGCGGGCAAGCGCTCTACCATCTGAGCTACCGAAGCACGACTCACGCCCGGTACTCACAGCTTCACTTCTGCCAGTATCTCGTCTCCTACCTTCCAAACTTTACAGAAGCTCTCCTGCGAACCTTGCAGGACTAGCACTCCTGAAAGAAAGGATATAGCGGAGACATGGCTTAGCCACAGCCTGGGGGATGTTTCCAGAATGAGATTTTCACTCTGCAGCGGAGTGTGCGCTGATATGAAACTTCCTGGCAGATTAAAACTGTGTGCCCGACCGAGACTCGAACTCGGGACCTTTGCCTTTCGCGGGCAAGCGCTCTACCATCTGAGCTACCGAAGCACGACTCACGCCCGGTACTCACAGCTTCACTTCTGCCAGTATCTCGTCTCCTACCTTCCAAACTTTACAGAAGCTCTCCTGCGAACCTTGCAGGACTAGCACTCCTGAAAGAAAGGATATAGCGGAGACATGGCTTAGCCACAGCCTGGGGGATGTTTCCAGAATGAGATTTTCACTCTGCAGCGGAGTGTGCGCTGATATGAAACTTCCTGGCAGATTAAAACTGTGTGCCCGACCGAGACTCGAACTCGGGACCTTTGCCTTTCGCGGGCAAGCGCTCTACCATCTGAGCTACCGAAGCACGACTCACGCCCGGTACTCACAGCTTCACTTCTGCCAGTATCTCGTCTCCTACCTTCCAAACTTTACAGAAGCTCTCCTGCGAACCTTGCAGGACTAGCACTCCTGAAAGAAAGGATATAGCGGAGACATGGCTTAGCCACAGCCTGGGGGATGTTTCCAGAATGAGATTTTCACTCTGCAGCGGAGTGTGCGCTGATATGAAACTTCCTGGCAGATTAAAACTGTGTGCCCGACCGAGACTCGAACTCGGGACCTTTGCCTTTCGCGGGCAAGCGCTCTACCATCTGAGCTACCGAAGCACGACTCACGCCCGGTACTCACAGCTTCACTTCTGCCAGTATCTCGTCTCCTACCTTCCAAACTTTACAGAAGCTCTCCTGCGAACCTTGCAGGACTAGCACTCCTGAAAGAAAGGATATAGCGGAGACATGGCTTAGCCACAGCCTGGGGGATGTTTCCAGAATGAGATTTTCACTCTGCAGCGGAGTGTGCGCACACTCCGCTGCAGAGTGAAAATCTCATTCTGGAAACATCCCCCAGGCTGTGGCTAAGCCATGTCTCCGCTATATCCTTTCTTTCAGGAGTGCTAGTCCTGCAAGGTTCGCAGGAGAGCTTCTGTAAAGTTTGGAAGGTAGGAGACGAGATACTGGCAGAAGTGAAGCTGTGAGTACCGGGCGTGAGTCGTGCTTCGGTAGCTCAGATGGTAGAGCGCTTGCCCGCGAAAGGCAAAGGTCCCGAGTTCGAGTCTCGGTCGGGCACACAGTTTTAATCTGCCAGGAAGTTTCATATCAGCGCACACTCCGCTGCAGAGTGAAAATCTCATTCTGGAAACATCCCCCAGGCTGTGGCTAAGCCATGTCTCCGCTATATCCTTTCTTTCAGGAGTGCTAGTCCTGCAAGGTTCGCAGGAGAGCTTCTGTAAAGTTTGGAAGGTAGGAGACGAGATACTGGCAGAAGTGAAGCTGTGAGTACCGGGCGTGAGTCGTGCTTCGGTAGCTCAGATGGTAGAGCGCTTGCCCGCGAAAGGCAAAGGTCCCGAGTTCGAGTCTCGGTCGGGCACACAGTTTTAATCTGCCAGGAAGTTTCATATCAGCGCACACTCCGCTGCAGAGTGAAAATCTCATTCTGGAAACATCCCCCAGGCTGTGGCTAAGCCATGTCTCCGCTATATCCTTTCTTTCAGGAGTGCTAGTCCTGCAAGGTTCGCAGGAGAGCTTCTGTAAAGTTTGGAAGGTAGGAGACGAGATACTGGCAGAAGTGAAGCTGTGAGTACCGGGCGTGAGTCGTGCTTCGGTAGCTCAGATGGTAGAGCGCTTGCCCGCGAAAGGCAAAGGTCCCGGTTCGAGTCTCGGTCGGGCACACAGTTTTAATCTGCCAGGAAGTTTCATAACAGCGCACACTCCGCTGCAGAGTGAAAATCTCATTCTCCGTAAATACGTTTGATTGCCTCCATTACTGCCAAAGGAAGAGAATGTTTATGTGTAAATTCATGTAGGGTGCCAGAAAATTCAGCCTGCCTATATTTACAAGTGTTTGGTGGAGGTGGACACAATGCATGACATGGCTTTTCATCGGTTGATATTCGATGAAAGGAAGTCCTCCACACAGCTCTTTTCATCATCATCATCATCATCATCTTTTCATCATCATCTTTTCATCATCATCATCATCATCATCATCATCTTCTTCTTCTTCTTCTTCTTCTTCTTCTTCTTCATTTCATCATCCTCTTCTCTAGACATTTTATTTACGCATAAAAAGCAATAGAAGTTAGCCTACTACAAAAATAGCCGATAATCACACTACTTTCAACGAAAACTAGTATCAGAAACAAAGGACTGATTTGTTTATTCGTAATTCCAACTTCTGAGACGTAGCAGTAGGCACAAAACAAAGCGATTCACAGCCTTCTAGACTATGTAGTTCCCAAGATATGACTAGTCAACTGTGGCAGTATATGCGTAGCCACGAAATTTGACATTCACACGTCAACATTCAAAATATTATTTGAAGGTCTCAAAATTTTCTGATTTTAATGTATTATATACAAAAATTTTCAGGAAAGTCCAAATTACCTTATGGAACAGAAAACAGAAAATGTCAAATTTCAAAGAATTTCACATAGAATGTCCCCTTAAAGAATTTTCATATGTTTAATACGATACAATTGTGCACGGTGGTTTAACATTAATATAGCTTACGATTAATATAAAAGACAGTCATGTTAATGGCCAGTATGTTACCATATTTTTCACTGAGAAATTGTATTACTTTTATAAAGAAACATACATGAACCATACCATGGCAAGAGGTCGCATTCATGGTACAAACTGTAGGCCTGTTGATAATTTTAAAAATATCTGGAATCCGATACCCCCATATTTAAAAAAATATCATTACCGCTCCTCGATGTCGGAAGAAGTATCGATACATCGACGAAAAAGATACTGAGGTACTGGCGTATAAAAATATCGGTCGCAAATTGTAAATACACTGCCAGTTTTAGATCTGTTTTTTTAAGTATTGATTTAATATTAGATATCTTTACATCAACAAGCTTGCTGCCTGCTTATGCCCCTCAGAGTAAGGATTGAGAACGATGGACGTTCATGTTTGGCAATAACCGACTTGCTAACAAAGATAACTGCATGCAAGTGGCACAATAAAAGGTGTCCGGTGGGTTCATCGTCCGGTTTCGTCACATATCGGATTTGTTTGTAACACCTCATGTCTAGTTCCCTGTTTTTTTTTTCATTTCTGGAAACCCCAGAGACCTAGCGGTTGTAGTGTCAAAATTGCGTGGTGAACGTTGCAATTTTTGTTGGTAGCCTCGAGCACCGATTACCTCAGCATTTCCCCTCACGTCTCCGTCCGCCGCAAAGACCAATCCTGTCATTTACATTTTTGTTCATCATTTTCAGTAACTGTTTTCGAAGAACGCCGATGTGAAGAAATAGCACACCAGTTCCGTTCAAATTTGTTTTTAACGCGACTGGTGTACTGCTTCTCCTTATCGGAAATCTTGTTATTCCATTCACAAGGGTATCAGCGACACCGTGACAAAAGAGCTGACTGGACAGTGAAATGACGCTCTATTATCTTCAGTGACAAGATTAGGTTTCAACTGTATGCGAGGGATGGACTACACGTGTGTGGCGTAGACCTGGTGAGCTCTCTGTTCCAGAGTTTTTGCGCCCATGACACATAGGTTCCATTCCTGGGTTCATGGAGTGGGAGAACCACCAGTTGCAGCTGGCGGCCACATTTGGTATTTCTGCAGGGTGAAGTAACCAGTGCTCGCAAAACAGCACAGGCTGCTATCCCCGTGCTACGTACTTCCATTTCTTCGACATGAAAGTGTGCTTATTCACCAATACACTGCAGGTCATATACGACCGCTGCGACGCAACGTGCTCCTTGCGGTGTACAAGGTCTACCGTAGATCACGACATCTCTCGCCAACTGAACACGTGACGAAGCGGGAATTTACTACTCCTCCGGGGGCCTGCAAGAACCATTGCCGAATTGCAACAAAGGGCTTTTGACTGTCTGTAGCAGGGTGGGGTGGGGGCGTACAGCATATATTTATGCGACTGTCTGGGCACCGTTTACAGCCATATGTGGGTTTCGTTTGGTCTGAATTTGTTGTCATATACACTGAGGGATACCGAGATGCACACATACAGATGGCGGTTTTGTTGCGTACACGAAGTATAAAAGGGACAGTGCATTGGCGGAGCTGCCGTTGGTACTCAAGCGATTCAGGTGGAAAAGTTATGGCCGCACGATGGGAATGAACAGACTTTGAACGAGGAATGATAACTGGAACTAGACGCAGGGGACATTCTATTTCAGAAATTGTTAGGGAATTCAATATTCCGAGATCTGCAGTATCAAGAGTGTGCCGAGAATACTACAGCTCATAGATTACCTCTCACTACGAACAACGCAGTAGTCGACGGACTTCACTTAACGACCGAGGGCAGCGGCGTTTGCGTAGAGTTCTCAGTGCTATCAAACAAGCAACACTGCGTGAAGTAAAGCAGAAATCAATGTGGGATGTACGACTATCGTATCTATTAGCACACTGCGGCGAAATTTGGCCTTATGGGCTATAACAGCAGACGACCAACGCGAGTGCTTTTGCTAACAGCACGAAATCGCCTGCAGCGCCTCTCCTGGGCTCGTAACCGTATCGGTTGGACCCTAAACGACTGGAAAACTGACCTGCTGAGACGAGCCCAGATTTCGGTTGGTTAGAGCTGATGGCAGGGTTCGAGTGTGGCGCAGACCCACGAAGCTATGGACCGCAGATGTCAACAAGGCATTCAGGCATAATCGAGAAGTCATTTCGCGCACAGAATCCTGTAACGACAACACTTTCACGATTACGGACGTCAAAAACAGCACGGCAGAATATTTGCCACGTCTTGTTGCTGCACTGCGCTAGGCCAAAGGAGGTCCGACACGATGTTAGGAGGCATCCCATGACTTGAGCCACGTCAGTGTACTCTTCCAGTGGTGAACCAGCTGTCACCTTGTCAAAAAAGTGTCTTGTCCTTGATGGTGTTGTATATACACCTGCGCCGCCGTCACCGGGTCAAACCACCTGTGCTCGGTGGCGCCCCAGCGCCGCGCCTTGATCGCTGTCGTTACGTCCATCACCGCAACCACAGCTTTCTTCAGTCAGGTAAGATTTGTTTATTTCAGCACTGAGATTCGAAGCGCCGCGGAGGGAGCCACAGCGGGGCTGGCAGGCTGCCCGCGGTCACCTGTTGCCCGAGACGGGGACCCTGCTCGAGATGGACGCACCCACCTGCTGTGACTATGAGCGACTACTAATTAGCGCGCTACTGTTAGCATTTTGTTTCACCGTCAGTGCCAATGCAAATTTTGCTACCTCTTGCTTTGCCGACGCGTTAGAGGGGGTAGGAACAGAGAATGCATTTCACGTAATTTTTAATGCTCTGTGTGACAACCCATGTGACAAGACAATAAACAGTTCAACGAAGGCGCCTATCTCCCGATTAATCCACTGGTGCAATCCTCGTGGATGAGTTCAAAATTTCAACAGAAATGTGAACTGAAGAATACAGGGTAAAGAAGCGGGGAGTAAGGACGTTTTTCTCACTTACACAGTTACTGTACTTGCTGTGGGGTCACAGTCTCTTAAAATTTTTGAAATGAATTGAAATTCATCATTGTCTGTACGTTTATTAAACACCAACTATTGCAATTTCGACCTTTTGGTCATTTTCTAGAGACTACCGGTGCTGAAAGGAGCCGTAGTCAGCATCAATAACAAGCCTAGGAACGATGTGAACCTGTACAGCTAGTGTCAGTCAAGGTCACATGGTGCATGCTGGTTGGTTGATTTGTGGAAGGGGATGAAACAGCGATGTCATCGGTCCCTTCAGATGAGGGAAGGATGGGGAAGGAAATCGGCGGTGCCCTTCAAAGGAGCCATCCCGGCATTTGCCTAAGGCGATTTAGAAAATTCACGGAAAACCTGAATCAGGATGGCCGGAAGTAGGTTCGCACCTTCGTCCTCCCGAATGTGAGTCCAATTGCTAACAAATGCACCACCCCTCTCGGTGTGGTGTATGTCACGAAGGCTCACGCTAACTACTTTTTATTAATGCTGACTACTGCTCTGTTTTCACCACCTGTAACGACACTGAACTGACCAAAATTGCAATAGTGTATGTCGTAATAAATGTACAGTTAATAACTGGTCTGAACTTGTTTAAAAATACTTTTTCCACTTTTTCTGTCAAAGTCATTGTATGGTCAATAAGTGTACCTTATGGTCAGTATATATCAGTACAAAATATTTTGCAGTACAGTGAGGTTAGTCACAGCAATAGTGACTGTTTTAATATACAAGTACAGGGGGAAAATAGTCACTACAGCGACTGCTTGGGAACAAAAGATGTAAATGCAGCACTGAATGAAACTAACTGTGGACTTCGTTGATAATAACACTAAATATAAGCATAGCATAGGGGACTGGACATCGTTTTTACTTCAAAACACAGCAAAATGATTTCATTCAAAACCATAACCAGCGATGAGTCATTCAATGGACAATGGATAATTCCCTGACAACAAAACAACGAAAGCCCAGAGAAGAAATAGACGAAGCATTCGAAGAAACAGAATTTCTGGTGCTTCAAAGTGCATACCAAGGTAAGAATAATAAGCAGGAATACGTACACCTGCAACGTTTTCCAACAGCAACTGCCATTTTATTTGATCCTACAGGGAATGGTATTTTTCAGCTTTTCTGCCAGTACCTTAAGCGAATTTTATGCACTTATAGTAACTTGAAGTCCTCAAGTATTTTGCTTTCAATAGTAAACGAGAGTTGTATTCCCTTCTCCACCAGATGACTGATATATTACAAATTCCAAAATATTAAAAATTCTTTACTAAAATAAATATTTGTTTTCACAATTTTATAAATATATAAAAAACCACAGATTCATTAAATCTGTTTTCGTAATTATAATCTGGTAGTACCTCTTCTGTATCTGAGTTGGTTTCTCCCACTATGACTGAATCGTGTTTTTAAATCACTACAAAAATAATCATAAAACAGGTAGTATATTTATCACCTTAAATACCTATTACTAAAAACGAAAGAAGGTTTCAGGTACAGGATATTGGCGTACGGGCCATTTTTTTTTGAAACTGTTCTCCTGTAAATTTTCTTCACTTGGACTTAACCACTTTTACCCCTATGGTACTCCTTTATGCTTCACCACTATACAAGGTATAATCACAAAATTGGGTCAATGAAATTTTTAAGTTGCATCTGCTGACGCTACAACCATTTGATGTAATTTGAACAATAGCCTGATTCACTGTGACAGGCAGCGTCAATCTGGAACACGTCCTGACTTGTCTGTCAGCGTCCAGAGACGTCAGAGTGAGGTATTGCGGTATCTGTCGCGCATCATGGGTTTCGAACAATGCGTGAAAATCAAGTTATGTTTCAAGCTGCAAAAAGCTGAAACTCGTGAACCATTGAAACTGGTGTACGGCAATGATGATTTAACTCTGACGACTGTTTAAAAGTGATCTGAGCTATTTAAAAGCGGAAATAAGGCTATAGATGAAGAGCAACGTCCGGGATGTCCATTAACCTCGAAACCAGAAAAAACGTGCAAAAAGAGGCAGAGATTGCTCGTTCAAATAGCGGATAACTATTCTAGAGCTTACCGAAGGACGTAGCATCTCGTATGGGTCCGTGCAAAGCACTTTAACCGATAATTTGTACATGAAACGAGTGATGGAAAAACTTGTTCCTAGACTTCTGAATGACAAACACAATGAAAATTGTGTGTCAGTTTGCACGAATTTGAAGGATCGTTTTCATTCAGATCTTGACTTCATGTCCAAAATTGTAACTGCAGATGGAACTTGGGACTATGGGTATGACCCCGAGACGAAAAATCAGAGTTCCCATGGAAAACCTGCCAATCTCCTCCCCCCTAAAAAGGCTCGTCAGTCAAAAATCTATTATCAAAATCATTCTCCCTGTTCTTTTTCGATATTGACGGCATAGTACGATCAGAGTTCGTCCGAAGGGGAACAGCTGCAAATGCCGAATTTTACAAGGGCGCACTGCAACGTTTGCGAAACGATGTCCGAAGACATATGAAAAATGGGCCAATGGCTTCGTTCTTCATCACGGCAATACGCCAGATTCGCGAGTTTCTGGCGTTACTCACTAGATATCGTACCATTCGACTTCTGGATCTTCCCAAAGATTCAAACCGTGCTTAAATGAAAATGCTGTGACACCATTCCGAACACAGAGCGCCACGACAGAGATGGAGATGCTCATCAAACCCAGTGGCAGACGCTACTTCAGTGACGTGCAAAAAGGAGAAATTTCTGGAATAAATTTCCAAAGTACATTATCCAAGAAGAGTAAGCAACATAGAAAATTACTGTACCTAAAATCCATTCGAGGATACGTTGTAGAAATCGAGTTTACACGGAATCTTATTAATAGACTTGGGAATCACAAGGTGGAAGGGAAGGAAAATTGGAGAAGTAAGACCAAGCCGAGCAATACGTCACAAACACGCGACAGAGAACAGGACAGAGGCACCGTGGAGCAGAGAAGAGAGGAGAGGAGGAAACTGAAGATCTTGAAAATATAGCGTGAGAGAAGGTGAAAGGACTAACAGATTCTTAGAGGAGAAGAAATAAATGCTATTTTTTCTTTAGTATATCTGTAGCATATGTGTAGCTTTGAGATTTTTTGTAACAACGTTTCCCTGTTATTAAATTTACAAAAAATTATATATTACATATATTAAAAATAGATACATAAAAACACACGCATATTCCAGTGCAACGTTGTGTCAAAATGTCAAAACATTCGGTCAAAAACTTCGGAGATTTGCGATCAGAAACATTTACAGTTTCTATATAAGTACAAACGAAGATCTTCGTTTCTTTAAAATCTCAAATCTATGACATTTTTGACAAAACGTTGTATTCGAGTACTAACGTGTTTTATATACCAACTGAAACGCCGTCTGGTGTGTGTGTGTGTGTGTGTGTGTGTGTGTGTGTGTAATAAAAGGGGAAACGTTATGAAAATGTAAATGTTGATTTGTTCACAATCGTTAATCTCCGAAAATTCTTTACCTACTACTACGAAATTTTGACGCAACATTGAATTCTAATGTAGACATCATTTTAGGTACCTAATTCTTCAATATATGTATACTTTCTAAACATATATATATATATATATATATATATATATATATATATATATATATATATAGACGATATACTTCTTCATACACAAATATATACAATATCAAAACGTTGTTAGCAAACAAAGTTGTATATATGGCTTATTGATATGTGCTTAGACTACAATGTACAATCTAAATCAGCATTAATAATAAAAAAAAGACTCAAGGTCAGAGAGGGGGAGGGGAAAGAGGAGATGGACAGGGTGTGGGAGGAGATGGAAACAGAAAACGTGAAGGAGGAGTACCAGAGGGAAGAAGCAGAAGTAGACGGAGAGAGAAGGGAAGGAGACGATGGCTGGAGAAAGGGATAGGTGGTGATGGGCAGAGACAGGGGAGAGAATGAGACTAGGACTTTATGTAATTCCCATACTTAACAGAAACGTGTACTTTTTTTTCTTTGTTATATTTAAGCAGAATGAGCCACCGCGAAGTGTGGCCACGTACAGCTACTAGAAAAAAAAAGAAAAGAAGAAATGCGCGACTTCCCACACGAAAAGAGCCTTAAGGTTTGCGATACCTTGTACGGATGTTATGAGGAAAGGTAACAGTGGTTATGAAAGGGAATGCTGACTGCGCAGCGAAGTTTCTTTGTCCTTCCGGCAGAAGAGGCCGCAGCAGTCCTGATGAACACCTGGCACGACACGTGGCAGGGGGATCAATACCGCCGCCTTGCGAGCGTGCTCTAAGCAAGATATGATAAGGAATGAGGATATACCTAAACAATTAATGAAAAGTACAGAACGTACTATAGTAGTACTAAGATGACTAGACAACAACGCTATTACTTCAAGTAAAGAAGGCAGAAAACGAATATGCATAAAGTTATCGACAGAAAATTTTGGCTGATCCCTAAAAACAGAGTATACCATCGATCTTCACTATTCACGCACGATTCTTTAGTTCATCCAGGCTAACAAGCGCCATCTCCACTGCACCCACTGACAGAACGTTCACTGTTCTACGAATATGTCAGCTGAATTCAGAAATCAGGAAGAGAGACATCCTGTACTGGATGAATAAGCAAGGAGGCACACTCATAGACGATACTTGGGTATGATGTGAGTACCAAGTAAGAATTACAATATCGCCATTTAGAACTGCAGCAAAATGTAGGCAGAGAAACATGCAAAATACATCCCGTACTAAGTAAATTTGTGCATTTCATTTCATTACGCAAAGAACTAGAAGAACATGTTACTCAGTTTTTCAAACAGAGAAATTCAGCGACTTTACCTTTTCGCATGTTTTTCAGTTTGGCAAACAACTCAAATATTAAAATATTTTGGAAAAAATGTACGATTTAGTTGGTAAATCTGAATTAAACGTGGAACAAGCATAGAGACAAAGAGCAACACGTTAATTTATAAGTCACAATATCATTTAACTAGCTGCATTCTTTGGTATGCCCTAAATAGTCACAGACAAAGATAATTTGCCGGCCGAAGTGGCCGTGCGGTTAAAGGCGCTGCAGTCTGGAACCGCAAGACCGCTACGGTCGCAGGTTCGAATCCTGCCTCGGGCATGGATGTTTGTGATGTCCTTAGGTTAGTTAGGTTTAACTAGTTCTAAGTTCTAGGGGACTAATGACCTCAGCAGTTGAGTCCCATAGTGCTCAGAGCCATTTGAACCATTTTTGAACAAAGATAATTTATTTTTACATAGCCTGTAAACTAACTCTAAACATATTTCGATTTGTGCAGATGACGTCACCTTTAGCGAAAATAATCTGATTCAGAATACGAACAAGGTTTCTCAATATTTTAAATCGGTTCTCAACGAGTTGAGAAAGCATACTGCACCCGCAGAAAACACAGTCCTACTACTGTGCTAATACTACGGAACTTCTGGTTAACCTATACTGGAAGGCAAACGATGCTAAGAGTCGCAAAAACCTTCTCACAGAGTTTTTCAACCATTTTAGTGACAAATTTAAGAAAATATTGCACCCACCTACGCAAATTACCTGAAAACGACGAAGACAACATCATATTCAGCAACCATTCTCCGTTTATGCCATTCATGAACAGATCGGGAATACTTGGTGGTGGTTCTGAAGCGAGGACAGCTGCTCCTTTTCCAGGACTGCGCACAAATTTGGAGTGAACACTGGTGGGTGCACAGCAGTTAGAAGAAAATTGCAATAAGAATTGCAAAAATAAACAAAGTAAAAGAAATTAACTCATGTTCCAAGAGAATAGCCAGCGGCCTTGCCGCAGTGGCATCACCGGTCCCCATTAGATTACCGACGTTAAGCACCGTCGAGCTTGGCTAGCACTTGGATGGGTGACTGTCCGGTCTGCCAAGCGTTGTTGGCAAGCGGGATGCACTCAGCCCATGTGAGAAAAACTGAAGAGCTACTCGACTGAGAAGTAGCTACTTCAGTCAGGAAAACTGACGACGGCCGGAAGAACTGTGTGCGGACCGCACGCCCCTCCAATCCGCATCCAGTGACACCTTAAGGCTGAGGATGACTTGGTGGTCGGTCAGTACCGTTAGAATCTTCCAAGACATGTTGGAACGGAGACTTTCAGTTCCAAGTGAATATCTTCCATTTTCCATTACTAATATGTTACTGGCAGTCTCGGAATAACTCGAAGTTGGCCGACAAACTACGACTAACCTACTTCTAAACAAATTGTTACCACACTATTCTACATCACCTACACTAGTGTGTGCGTGCCTCGGCAATCCTGGACTATAATTAAGGACACGCTTCCTGTGATCTGTTAAAATGGCTCTGAGCACTATGAGACTTAACATCTGAGATCATCAGTCGCCTAGACTTAGAACCACTTAAACTTAACTAACCTAAGGACAGCACACACATCCATAACCGAGACAGGATTCCAACCTGCGACCGTAGCAGCAGCGCGGTTCCGGACTCAAGCGCCTAGAACCGCTCGGCCACAGCGGCCGGCTTGTGATCTGTTAACGTTAGTCTGATATACAGAGCGTCCACTTGACCCTATACACTGAAAGTTAAGCAGTTACCTTTTAGATATTCGATTTGCTACGGTATTGACTGTAGTCCACAAGTTTTGGTCACTAACGGTTGTTTACAGATCGCAGTCTATCTGCAGTCTCTCTCTATCTCAAAAAGAGGGCATCTGAGAATGGTACGATCAGCGGAGCCTTCCCCTACACCTTCACAAATTGTTGTGACACTACATCTCGCTCGATGCAAATATGGGACGTGGACCGCGACCTGTTAATAGGTGCACCATACGTCGAGTAGTGGCTATGTCGCGCACTTTGAGCCTGTTTCTGATGCTTGGAAATATGCTGTAAACACGTCTTGCAGTGCTCCTAGTGTTCCAGTCAGACTGCTATTCATCAAACTTCCAGGATCGTAAACGTCT
This sequence comes from Schistocerca americana, assembly GCF_021461395.2. Taxonomy (NCBI): domain Eukaryota; kingdom Metazoa; phylum Arthropoda; class Insecta; order Orthoptera; family Acrididae; genus Schistocerca; species Schistocerca americana. The sequence goes on along the minus strand of NC_060124.1, from coordinate 206,238,190 downwards.
TTTATCAGTAATACGAGTTCCTGTGATCTCGTACACACGATCATATTACTCACGCCTCAACCAACACAGCGCTGTCCTATAACGTACACGATACCCATCGGACATATCCCGAGTATCACCAGTACACGCTCTACACCTGTATGACCGCAGCACATTCAACGGTAATTTGTAGTCAGCAGCGCCAGCACGGTCAATGTTACGCATAATTTTGGCCGCTTTCTGTGTAAAAGATTTTACATATTTTAGAAAGTTCCTTTTCAAGTCTAGAAGACAGCCTAAATATCTACAAGGAGTGCTGTGTTTTACAAGTATTACGTCAGAAGGGTTTCTGGCATGAAAAATTTTCCCTTCAGAAGTATGCATGTGATATTACGAACAGCTGCAGTCAATTTGTTGCACTTACACCAATCCTGCATCATTTGCCTTCTTCTCGAGTCTCCGAATAGATAACGCATAAACTACCTGACCAAAAGAATCCGGACACCCCTAAGCAATGCGAAATTGACCATTATATGTCACGAGAGACGGTGCTGCCACTATAAAAGGGGAGAGCTCACCAAGTGGGCTGTTGGTGATGTGATGGTGAAGTGGAAAAGCAAAACAACCACAGTCACCTCTAATGACGGGCAGGGACCGCCTAACACTGCGACGGGTAGTTGCGAAAAACACATGAAATCAGCGGAAGGAATCTCTCTTGAGTTCCGAAGAGCTACCAGGAGTTCAGCTAGCACAATGACTGTGCTTAGGGACTTAAAAAGACTGGCGTAAGATGACCCAGTAGCTCCTCTTGTGCCACACATTTCTGCAGTCAGTGCTAAGTGACGCTTGAGGTGGTGTAAAGAGAGACGCCAGTGTACAGTGGATGGCGGGAAATTAGTTATTTGGAGTGGCAATGCCATGGAAGGGTTTGGGTTTGGCGAATGCATGGAGTACATAGGCTGCCACCACGCGCAGTACCAACAGAGAGATTCGGAGAAGCTCGTGTTACGGTACTGGGTCGTTTTCCGTGGTTACGATGTGGTCCCCTTATTGCGCTTAAGAAAACGCTAATTGCGAGGTTTATGAACATCTTTTACAACATTGTGTAGTGCATACAGTAGAGGAACAGTTTGGGGACGATGATCGTTGTCTTGTAATAAATGTCCGTGAACATAACGTGTGTATCGGCTTCACTCGCTGCGAGACAAGGTACACTATGTGCTCAAAAGTACCCGGACACCCCCCAAAACATACGTTTTTCATATTAGGTGCATTGTGCTGCCGCCTACTGCCAGGTACTCCATACCAGCGACCTCAGTAGTTATCAGACATCGTGAGAGAGCAGACTGGGGCCTCCACGGAACTAACGGATTTCGAACGTGGTTAGGTGATTGGGTGTCACTACAGATAGGACGTTCATATCCACAGGACATGTATATTAGCATGTGTCTACAGAAATGATTAGCATTAGAACCACGTCGGCAGGCAGGTTTACGGTCAACACCACCGACAGGCAAAATGTGCCTGCGGCTCTCGGCGTCGCTGGAAACCGAAGGTAATGAATCGCGCAGGCGTGCAGGTGCCTCGCAAACATTAGCTCGAACCGTACCGTCAATTCAGTGAGTTTGAAAGAGGGCGCATTATTGGCATGAAAGAAACTGCTTTACATGTGGAACGAAATATTTCTGCAGCCCAACGCGTGTGTGCTGGATGGTTCACGGAGGGCCGCAGAACACAGCGAGATGGCTCAGGTCGCACCACCCAGACCCCCGCCCCACGAGAAGATCGCCATCTCATGCGAACGGCATTGCAGGACCGATCTGCGTCTTTCTCGGCTCTGGTGCAACAGTGGAACAGTGCAAAACATCGTACACTATCAGGGGTAACTGTCTGTCGCCGTTTATTACAGCGTGGGTTATGTGCGTCGAGCCGGCCGCTGGTGGCCGAGCGGTTCTGGCGCTACAGTCTGGAACCGCGCGACCGCTACGGTCGCAGGTTCGAATCCTGCCTCGGGCATGGATGTGTGTGTTGTCCTTAGGTTAGTTAGGTTTAAGTAGTTCTAAGTTCTAGGGGACTTATGACCTCAGCAGTTGAGTCCCATAGTGCTCAGAGCCATTTGAACCATTTTTTTATGTGCGTCGTCCACTTCTCCGCCTACCTCTGACGAATCTGCAGAAACATTCTAGACGGCAATCGTGTATGGAACGACGCCAATGGGGACAGGAATGGCTTCAGTTAGATTTTCGGACGAAATGAGGTTCTATCATCAGAGAGACGGCACTCGCACAGGACATACAGTGCCACCTCGGGTGCTATTGGGTCCAAACACAAATCACAGTTGGTGTGTGTCCAGGGCACTACGACCAGCGTGACCTACATGAATAGATCCTGCGAGCCGTAGCTATAACCTTTCTGCACATCCCAGACACCATTTTTCAGCAAAACAATGCACGACCACATGTTGCTGCATGAACTCTTATCACAGGATATCAACCTTTTGCCCTGGACCACCAGATCACCAAACATGTCGCCAATGGAAAGTATGTGGGATGTGGTGAAACGATGGGTGCAGCGCTGTGACCCAATGCCAACCACCACAGATGAACTTTATAACCAGGTGAATGCAGCATGGATGCCATTAGCGCCTTATATGCGATTGCCAACACGCATGGAACAAGTTTTAAGGCCCCATGGTTGACCCTGTACCTACTAGACAACGGGGCGAACTGAGGCGACGAAATGCTAATCATTTCTGCAGAATATACTAATGTACAAGCCCTGTGAAACTGAACGTCCTACCTCTAGTCATTCAAGGTGTTCTGTTTTTTTTCTGAACGTGAGTGTATCATCCGTCGTTAATGCGTCAACTTAGTCACAGGCATACTCTACGTTGTAGTAAAAGTACCCTCTGTGGTACACGGGTCTAACATCATACAGAAGGTACCGGAATTGCTTGGTTGAGCAAGGATCTAGGCCTTTTAGTTTTTCGCGGCTACGAGTGGCATTAAAATAGAAGGTGAAATGATATCAGTGATAAAGTTAGCTGATGACATAGCTGTTCGCAGTGAAAGTGAAGAATGTGTTGAATGAAATGAACAACCTGATGAGCGCAGAATATGAACAGAGTAAATCGAAAAAAAGAGGAAAGTAATAAGAATCAGCACAAATGAGAATAGCCAGAAACTTAAAATCAGAATTAGTGATCACGAAGTAGATGAAATTAAGGAATTCTGCTACCTAGGTAGCAAAGTAAGTCATCATGGACGGAGCAAGGAGGACATAAAAGACAGACTAACAATGTCAAGAAGGTCTTTCCTGGCCAAGAGATGACTGCTAGTATCAAACATAGGCTTTAATTTTCAGGAAGAAATTTCTTAGAATGTACATTTTAGCACAACATTGTATGGTAGAGCACACGGACTGTCGGAAAACCAGAACAGAAGGAAATCGAAGCATTTGGGATGTGATGCTACAGAGGAATGTTCGAAGTTAGGTGGACTGATAATGTAAGGAAGGGGGTGGTTCTCCACAGAATCGGCGAGGAAAGGAATATGTGGAAAACAGTGAAAAAAAGAAGGGACAAGATGGCAGAATACCTGTTAAGACACCAGGGAATAACTTCCGTGGTACTAGAGGAAGCTGCAGAGGGCAAAATCTGTAGAGGAAGACAGAGACTGGAATACATCCAGCAAATATTTGAGGACGTAGGTGGCAATTCTACATCTACATCCATACTCCGCAAGCCATCTGATGGTGTGTGGCGGAGGGTACCTTGACTACCTCTATCGGTTCTCCCTTCTATTCCAGTCTCGTACTGTTCGTGGAAAGAAGGATTGTCGGTATGCCTCTGTTTGGGCTCTAATCTCTCTGATTTTATCCTCATGGTCTCTTCGCGAGATATACGTAGGAGAGAGCAATATACTGCTTGACTCCTCGGTGAAGGTATGTTCTCGAAACTTCAACAAAAGCCCGTACCGAGCTACTGAGCGTCTCTCCTGCAGAGTCTTCCACTCGAGTTTATCTATCATCTCCATAACGCTTTCGCGATTACTAAATGATCCTGTAACAAAGCGCGCTGCTCTCCGTTGGATCTTCTCTATCTCTTCTATCAACCCTATCTGGTACGAATCCCACACTGGTGAGCAGTATTCAAGCAGTGGGCGAACAAGTAAACTGTAACCTACTTCCTTTGTTTTCGGATTGCATTTCCTTAGGATTCTTCCAATGAATCTCAGTCTGGCATCTGCTTTACCGAGGATCAACTTTATATGATCGTTCCATTTTATATCACTCCTAATACCTACTCCCAGATACTTTATAGAATTAACTGTTTCCAGTTGCTGACCTGCTATATGGTAGCTAAATGATAAGGGATCTTTCTTTCTATGTATTCGCAGCACATTACACTTGTCTACATTGAGATTCAATTGCCATTCCCTGCACCATGCGTCAATTCGCTGCAGATCCTCCTGCATTTCAGTACAATTTTCCAATGTTACAACCTCTCGATATACCACAGCATGATCCGCAAAAAGCCTCAGTGAACTTCCGATGTTATCCACAAGGTCATTTATGTATACTGTGAATAGCAACGGTCCTACGACACTGCCCTGCGGCACACCTGAAATCACTCTTACTTCGGAAGACTTCTCTCCATTGAGAATGACATGCTGCGTTTTGTTACCAAGGAACTCTTCAATCCACTCACACAATTGTTCTGATAGTCCATATGCTCTTACTTTGTTCATTAAACGACTGTGGGGAACTGTATCGAACGCCTTGCGGAAGTCAAGAAACACGGCATCTACCTGGGAACCCGTGCCTATGGCCTTCTGAGTCTCTGCTGCTCTGAGATGGCAAGGTTGGCACAGGAGAGGAATTCGTGGCGGCCGCGTCAAGCCAGTCAGAAGACTGATGACTAAACAAAGAGGTAATGTGCGCTCTGCTTAAGCAACGTCTTGTAACAAACAATGAATTTACATTCAATCGAATTTTACTTCACCTGTCGCGACTGTTTAGCATCATGTTTGGCAGCTTTCTTTAGATAGCACTGTGATCTAACATTGCAGGGTATAAAAGATGCCAAAAAATTGTAATCAAAATTTAGGTCTTGTAATAACTGCATACGTGTGAGTGTGCATTCCAGTTTTAACTGAAATACTATGTAAATTTAGGAATCAGTCAGTCATCTTTTACGCATGAGAAACAAGAGGTGGCTGGCGTTATACCATGGCACACATTAGATAGAATGCACAGAAAACGTGGTGAAATGCCAGTGTTGTCACAGGAAAGGTACTTGAAATTTCAGCCTGTTGTTTTCTGGACTTGACCATCCTCCTTCCATAGACGTGGATGCTGTTTATATGTATTGCCTGAAGGTAATAAAGCTATGACACTTGGTACAGTAAGATTCTCGGCTCTGCTGCTGCTAGACTGTCTGCCACGAGACGCGCTGCAAGTTGCCTAACCTGCCGCTGGCGCGCCTCTCGACCCACTCGCGCCTGGACGGTAATCAGAGACCAAGTGGTTAATATCGTAATGGTTGCGAGCTGGTATTCATCAACTGTTATTGAGTTCTTCCTAGCGCTAGCCACCCGTGATTTGAATAAGTGTATAGAGAACGGCAGGAAATGGTGCCTCGCCTGCCAACACCTCGCACAGTCGGTACGCACTACTTCGTGACCGAGGCCAAGCGTAAAGTACAGGTTTCGGCTGATCAGCACTGGTTTCTTTTTTATTCCAATTTCAGCTCTTAAATAAGAGGCAGTATCGTGGAGTTCTAGAACAGGCATTCGTCTTTCGTCAACATTGATTTTCAAGGATAAGTCCCACGCCATGAACACTTGGGGCGTTGTAAGAAACATTTCACGGCGACGAATCTGATAATCTTATATTAAGTAAACATCTTACTCGACTAGGACTGTACGGAAAAGTGACGCAAATAAACTAAAAACAGGCAATTTTTGTTTTTGTTACTGGAAAATTGATGTGAATTGCTCCAAATTGCACGAGAAACGTCATATCTCTATCGACGAATACCACGTCTCTTCCTCTCAGTTTGTCCACTTTAGTTTCGCTGTAGCCTACTTCATGATTGGCCGCGGCAGGAACAGTGTCACTTCAGCGCTGCTACTGGGAGGTGTACATGGGTCATTCAACAAATGCAGCACATTCTGAATTGCGCAACTTTTCATGTGTAAGGTAAGTTGAACGTAATGTTTACAGTCATTGATTATTACAACGTCTGTATTTATACACTGTCTGTATTAGTCATTATAATGTCCTTCAGACATGCATGCACGTCTGAAGCAACGGTCCCTGTTTTGACGATTACAGTTGTAAATATTAGGAAATTTCGTGCGTTTCAACGTACAAGGAAACAAAAACGGAAATTTCTGCTATAAAGTAAGCTTTTATTGAATCCTTATTTTCGGCGAAAACTATTCCTACATTATATAAACGCATTTATGATCCTATGTTTTTGTAAATAGTGTTCATTAAATTGTACCTAACTGATGTTCCTTACTAAATCGTGTAAATTATCACAAATGACAACACTGTATTTTGTATTTTTTTAGTACAAGAATTTAAACTTGTTTTTCATTTTTTATTTTAACTTAAGTTCTAGTATTGTCTGATGGAGGTTCGAATGTCGTACACTTTTACAGTAAGTAAAAAAGATATACTATTTGGGGTGGAAAAGTAGCAAAAGCATTACATGAGGAGTCAGATAAAAGAAAGTTTTTTTAGAAAATCACGAAAAGTGACAACTCAAAGAATTATTTATTAATTACTTAATAACACCACATATTCGACGAGCACAGAACTACGTATCCATATCATTGTTGTATAGACTATAAGGGAGCTTACTGCCAAATTACTTATTTGAAATTTAAGGGGCGCTTGTACTATTTTATGCTTACACTATCTCAATGTAAGTTTTAGAGAGTTCTATACAGCGATTTTTCTAAAGTACTGCATTTTTCAGTTGTGTCACTGTTCTTGTAGGGATGTGGTGTACACTTGGAACTGCTCCAAAGCTTTTTAGTGAGTCTTGATTGCAATGATATTTTGTAAAACCAACCCTACCAGTCACTCCAGAAGCGAAAATTAAACAAAAAGTGCCGATTTTCTGTATGTATAATTGCCTCGAGTTGAGTAGAACATACTCGAAACGCGTTGCAATATGTTAAATTACACATAAAACAAATAAAAGCGACTGGCAGCAGGAAATACAAATAAATAATATTAATCCATTCAGTCACGGGTCCTAAAAGTAATCAGTATGGCCACAATTAATAATGTACATGTTTTGTTTTATATCTCCTATTACGTCAACTAAGTGGTCTACCCAATAAACGATGTCTGCAATTAAAGCCGAAATGGTGGTTTACATATGACGTTGTCGCACACCCAGAGATATTTTATTGGAACCTAAACACGACTGCAGTGCATACCCATTTACACTCGCAGTTACATAAACGCGGGTCTCGATTTAATGAGGTATGGGTGCTCATCAAGTACTCCTGAAGGGCGGAAAACGGGTACACAACGAAGTGTGCGTTGGAGGATTCAGAAGAAGGATCAATATCAACTTCCTTGAATTCACTGACGATCTCGCGATCCAGTCTAGGAACACTAACGCTGCAATAGAGCAAGTAATTACAGTAAAACGGCAAGCAGAAAAAGCCGGAATCCAATGACAAAAGTCAAATCAGCGTCTCATCATCTAAATACAGTATATATTACAGTAGAAAAAGTTGGCACCTTCAGATCCTCCAAGGAAACCGTGTAATTGAACACTAGAGGAAAATATGTAAACAACACTACAGAGAAGGTAGTACTGATTTCCGCAGGAAACTTCTTTACCTATACTACTGTATAAGGACAACTCATCGTTTAATGTTGTTAAAAAACCTTGAAAATGTCTTGACCGATATACTTCAAATTTTTACATGATCCTCTAATAAACATTTGCGCGGACATATGCTACATGTTTTAATATGTATGGTATATACACATATACTGGCCTTTGTCCCGCTCCAACGCGGGGTCGGCTTTGCTATGACGGATTTGGCAGTGTAGAGGGTGGCTGGATGCCCTTCCTGACGCCATCCCGAACCCCCCGGGACAGAAGTAGTGTACCCCAGATGTCTGCGTCTAGTGTAAATCATGAAAGAATGCGAACGTCTTCAAATGTCTGCGAGTCGTGTAACTGAGGCGGAACGTGGGGACCAGCCCGGTATTCACCTAGCGGGATGTGGAAAACCGCCTAAAAACCACATCCAGGCTGGCCGGCATACCAGCCCTCGTCAATCCGCAGGGTGGATTCGATCCGAGGAAGCAGCGCATTAGTGCTCGCAGCTACCCTGGGGGGTATACACATATACTGTATATAATATAAAAAAGGGAAATGTTACCAAAAACCTCGAGAATTTCTTGAGCGACTGACTTCAAATTTTTATACGATCTCACATATATTTGGACGGACATGGGCTTCACATTTTTCATTCATACAATATATAAATATACACTGAGGTGACAAAAGTCAAGGGACAGCGATATTCATACATACAGATGGCGGTTGTTTCGCATACACAAGCTATAAAAGGATAGTGCATTGGCGGTGCTGTCATTTGTTCTCAGGTGATTCATGTGAAAAGTATTCCGGCGTGGTTATGGCCGCATGGCGGGAATTAACAGACTTCGAACGCGAAATGGTAGTTGGAGCTAGATGCATGGGGCATTCCATTTCGGAAATCTCTAGGGAATTCAATACGCCGAGATTCAGTGTCAAGAGTGTACCGAGAATACTACACGGTCAACGCAGTGGCTGACAACCTTCTCTTAACGACCGAGAGCAGCGGCGTTTGCGTACAGTTGTCAGTGCTAACAGACAAGCAACATTGCATGAAATAACAGCAAAAAAGTGAATGTGACGAACGTATCCGTAGGGCAGTGCGGCGAAATTTGGCGTTAATAGGCCGTGGCAGCAGACGACCGAGGTGAGTGCCTTTGCCAACAGCACATCGCCTGTAGCGCCTCTCCTGGGCTCGTGACCATATCGGTTGGACCCTACTGGAATTTGTGGCCTGGTGAGATGAGTCCCGATTTCAGTTGGTAGGTTTCGAATGTGGTGCAGGTCCCACGAAGTCATGGATCCAAGTTGTCAACAAGACACTGTGCACGCTGGTGGTGGCTCCATTATGGTGTGGGCTATGTTTACATGGTATGGACTCGTTCCTCTGGAACTCCGGCTACCTTGAGACCATTTGCAGCCATTCATGGATGTCATGTTCCCAAACAATTATGGAATTTCTATGGATAATAATGCGCTATGTCACCGGACCGTAACGGTTCGTGAATGGCTGGCCACCCAGATCGCCCAACATGAATCCCACAAACATTTATGGGACATATTCGAGAGATCGTTTCTGCACAAAATCCTGCACCGACAACACTTTCGTAATTATGGACGACGTTAGAGGCAGCATGGCTCGATATTTCTGCAGGGGATTTCCAACGACTTGTTGAGTCCATGCGACGTCGAGTGGCGGCACAACGCCGCGCGAAAGGAGGTCCACACCATATTAGGAAACATCCCACAACTTTTGTCATCTCAGTGTATATATAATAGAGAAAAGTTATCAGCAAAAATCATGAAATTTCTTGAACTTTTTACTTCAAATTTTTACACGATAGTGTAATAAACATTCGGACAGATATATACTTTTTCAACCAATAATGCAGAAGTTTTCTGTTAAATTGTGGGCAACAAACTTCTGTGCTATACTCTGCTGAAAAAAAAGTGCAGTTTCTCTTTCTTAACTACGACAGCAGCGCATTTAAACAATGGACAATTTGTTTCTCCCATTTATATTCTCTCCCCTTATTTACGATTTTAAAGAGAAATTTATACAGCTATGTAATGTTTTGTTCTCTTCCTCGTAATCTGTTTTTAAAAGAAAATGGGATCGTTGTATTTATGACTTACCAGCTAATGATTAGAATACTAGTACGGAATCTGCATCGTCTGCTTGTAATTCAACTCGTTTGCAGAGTAAAAATATGTGAATTACTGTCACTGAAGCTACTACCCACACAGATCCATTAGCTGGAGAGGTGTCTCATACCCAGGATACCGTTGAACCCAACCAGTTTACCTGTTTATTTTAAGCATCTTCAATTCGCAAGCAAGGTGTCGTTGGCAATAACAATAACGAAGACTCAGATGGACAGAAAGACGGGAAGGAGGAGATGGAGAGAGAGATACGGGGGGTGGAGGGGGGTCAAGGAAATGGACAGTGAGAGGGGGGGAGAAGGACATTAGGACGTACATCCCAGTCCTGTACACATTTAGCAGTTGCGAAGCATTACCGGGTTCAGTACTACAACTATAAAGCAATCTCATTAAACAGAAACACTACGGCACCAGGACTAAGAGAAGCCGAGAAATTGGAGAGAAAGAGCCTTCGCACGATGACATTGTTCCGAAGATCTTGGATGGACAGTGCAGATTCCGCTGAAGAGAAAAGCTTTATCAGGAAAATGAAAAATTAATCGAGTCATTTAGAAACAGAAGACAAACTTTACGGATATCTGTTTATGGTGGATGAGAAGAGGCTGATGAAATAGGTTTTCCAGATACTTGAAGTCAGATCTAAAAGTATCCGATGAATGGTTCAGGAAACGTGGTGAGGAAGCATTTTGAATGGGCTGGATTAAATCGAGAGCAGATTTATGAAGAAAGTAAAGCTCAGTGATCGACAGCTCTAAAGGACTCCATGGCGAACAGAAAATTGACTGTAGAATGAAGATAGTCTTCGCTAGAAAGAATGCTTAATATTTTGGGCTGCTAAGAAGGCTGTGTGTAACTGTTACGTAAATGTTTTTAGATACCTTTATCCACTAAAAATAAATACAAATAACAGTGAGCGAGCAAGAGAGAGAGAGAGAGAGAGAGAGAGAGAGAGAGAGAGAGAGAGAGAGAGAGAGCCTGGTGCGAATAGGACTCGCTCACAGTGAGTTCCATACAAGCTTAAGTATGTATTCAGACATTTCATCCATTCCGGGAATCTAGGATCTCGACCATATTTGCCCGTTATCTTTACTGATACTGGCAAGATTTTGGTCCCAGTGAGTACAAGATTTTCTATAATGTTTTATTTTCAATAATATAAATGTGACAATGTTATCCACGAGGCAGGCGACCTTTTTTTTTATAGTAATCAGTAGTTCTCCATACATGCTGACTGGACCGCGTTGGTGAAAGTCAAGCATCAGGTAAGGAATAGCTTCAATGCTCATATGACGCGTTTCTGAATTTGTGCATCGTCAGATATCCAGGAGCGATTACTGCATGTAGATATTGCGTTTTAACATTCGCAGGCTAGGTTGCGAATGTATGTTCCACATACAACACGACACGCCATATCCACGTGCAGTAATCGCTCCTGGATATGTGACGATGGATAAATTCCGAAACGCGTCATATGACCAATTGTCATTCCCTGTCTGATGTTTGACTTCTGCAATAGCAACCCAGTCAGCCTGATGCAGAACTATAGTTTTAATTTCAAGTTTGACGTCTGATAACAAACGACAAAAAGATTTTTTTTCGAGTGATGTAGTCACAAATTATCAATTTTCGGACATTTTTCCTTACTTGTTATGCGAAATCTTGCTTCTTATCAAACTCTATGATTCTCGGTCGACGGGAAATACTCTACAGGCTTTAATGTGGGAGTTTGCGAGTATTAAAATTTGTGACATAAATGGCCGTATATTTTGATTGTACTGAATTATAATCTTCAGTGTTTTACACCGCCATGGGATCATAAAGCTCGGTATGTGACAAAGTTCAAGTTGATACGTCTACCTGTTCCCGAGAAAAAAAGGGTTCTTAACAGAGAGACAGAAGGACAATAAAGTGACCTCATAAGGGTTCCGTTTTTACAGACAGAGGTACGGAATATTGAAAAACAAAAACTGCAGAAGGGAAAGTTAAGATTCGGCAGCGCGATAAGTTGCTAGTGGAAAGCAGGGCAAGCAACAGGGACAGGAGGCGCCGGCGGGCCCCAGCTGCGACTACTTGTTGCTGCTAGCTGCGACCCAGCTGTATGCCGCAGGGAACCACCGGGGTAACTTGGGCCGCATTAAACCCACGGCTCGTTAGCGTCGCCAGCGTGAATGGGCTCGGCTCCAGCCCAGCCAGCCGATGCGCATCGCAAACCTGCACGGGCCGACGTCTACGGGCAAAGGACGAATCCTGTGTGTACGCCGGGGATCTACCAAGGGAGGTGAACAGAGCGACAAACGGGAACAAACAGAAGAGCACCCGGCCACCTCCCTAGTTGTTCTAAAGGTGCGTCCAAACGATGCTTTTTTTTTTTTCTTCATTCAACTTTCCGCATCGCATAAAATTCTAACGGCGCAACTATGCACACCAATTTATGCGCGCGTAATTTCCTAGAAATGGAGGCCGTGTGTACAGGGCATTGCTTACCGGCTTCGGTGGGAATCTTTGCGCTTTCCAGGGGACAATAGGCAACTGGGGCCCATGTGTGTTGGACTGTGTAAGGTGCCGTGTTTATGCTGTGAAGCGATTTATGTGCAATAATATCAGACTCCAAAGGAAGCACGCTTACATGATTACAAAGAAAAGTCGTATGAAATGCCTCTTCTTAAGACTAGTTGAATAAAAATTCAAAATGTGATGCCCTGAGGCCAAGTACTAAATAAAAAGACTCCGATCGTATTACTGTGCACAGTAAGATACCGTCACTTTCCAAGTAGGAAAACAGAAGAATTAGCCACAAACTTATGAGAAGTTTACTTGAAAAAACTATGAACAAATATTCATGCTGTGGACTTAATAGCACGACAACTGAGAACTTGACATCTGAACAAAAGAAATGATGGAGTATGTGTAACGCCTCAAGAAATTATCAGAATAGATGTCAAATACACCAATGATGCAAAAAATACAAAATTCGAAAACAACCTCCGTTCTAGTGGTTTCTGGCGTCTATGTAGTTCCCAAATTCGTCGAGTCCGTGGTTGTTACTCTAGATATTTTTAATGGTTAAAACGATGGACAACTTTTTTTATAAAATAAAATTCTAATGACACACAGAAAGTTAATTAACCTTTACATAACGACTAAGAACCTCCCTTAAATATTTCTGTTTCAGGTACAATTACTGACAAGTTTTGTTTTGAAATGCGAAATAAATACTTCAGACTGGTATATTAGTCGCCGGTTACTGGCTAACGAAATGTTTTTGTCAGTCTTATCGCTGCAGTTTTCGAAGCAGAAAATCTAAAATCTAGCTGTGACGTTTTCCTGAAATTTGCAAACAGAATGTTGTCGTCACGTTGTATTTCTCGTATCTCTGTTCTTTACATACTACTTTACCTAAAGCCGTTTTTGTGTTTTCTTGCCGGCCGCGGTGGTCTAGCGGTTCTAGGCACTCAGTCCGGAGCCGCGCGACTGCTACGGTCGCAGGTTCGAATCCTGCCTCGGGCATGGATGTGTGTGATGTCCTTAGGTTAGTTAGGTTTAAGTAGTTCTAAGTTCTAGGGGACTGATGACCATAGATGTTAAGTCCCATAGTGCTCAGAGCCATTTTTTTGTGTTTTCTTTTTCTGCCGTCTTTTCATCACAGTACACGCAGCACAATCTCACAAGCAAGGAAGAGGATCCATAGCAGACCGCTTGCGCAATAATGCAACGTGTGGACACGAGAACACCCGCGCGTACATGCGTTCTTTCCACAAATTTTTGTGCGTTCCCTTTTATTTCCGTGCATCTGCTATTACGCACAAGGTAAGAGGCATTGAGTGAGCATATCTTACGCTGAATGACACACCTCCAACTCAAACTATTTTTAATCCTACATTATTAAACCCTAGTAGAATTTACGACTGCAGTCGGTACCAATCAGCGGTTCCCGCCAATCTAGTACTCTCAGTATTGGGTGTAAAACAGGACGTTCTTTACTTATATTATATGTGACGTACCATTGGAGATCTTATAATAGTAATTAACTAGTGTATAAACTATATATTACGACTTCCGTTGAATAGAATATGTAATAAAATGTACCATGGTTCAGTAACAATCTAACATTTCCCAGCTTTAGTATTCTTGGATTAAGGCTACGTAAGAGGATCAGAATCTTTTTGCCAATATGTGATGATTATGCGGAACGCTTAATGTGCCAGAAAATATTTAACTGCGTTCAATAAATTTAATTTGCGGCGTAATTATGCTGAAAATCATGCAGCAGCATATGCCAGTACTTCGATAAGGAGCGCTAGGCTGACTTAACAGCCAGATGACGAAGTTGCACGAAGTAAATCAATTTTAGCTTGAACAACAGTTGTGATTTTAGTTTGGTGAGGTTTCGTAAGTGATAAACTTTCATAACTGATACGTTCTGATAAAAGAGGGCTCATTATTTGCAGCATACAGAACATCCATGATCAGATTCCACTGTGAGAACCATCTACAAAATATACCATAAGACAGGTGTCTATCTGTCATCCTTTTCCGAAGGCGACTGAATAACGACTGTATTGCAACAGCGGCGGAAGAATGTGTCCACTCTCGTTCCCTGAACAGTGAGCGTCCTACGTAATGGTAAGCAAATAAATCGAGAAGAAAATAAAAAGAGGCCTATACGGCAGCGTTTTCATAGGGCTATGGTTTTCTCTATACGACAGCTTATTGCTGGATATAGTAACAATTGATTATGTTACTCAATCAGTTCGTACTTAAATTTATTTCGAGGCATTCTTCTTTGCTTGCAATCGTCTTCTTCGCGTTATAATCGATTCGTAATTAAATTCAACATTTAATGAAACATTATAGTGACCATCTTTGATCAGTATTTCCGACATTTTTCTTTAGTTTTCCATATCTAGAAATGGTCAACAGAACATTTACGTGATCGTTACAAAATAAATCGCATCACTGTCTTTAGTTTACGAAACAACTATCGCTAACATACTGAGCTTTAGTTTGTCCACTAAGCGCTATAGGGCGCATATGACGTCACACTTGTCGCAGTATGGAAATCTCACGAGCTCCCCTGAGCAACAGGGAAGAGTGACTGCTCTGTGGCAAACTGCGGGCCGAATAAAGTATTTGTGAGACCCGCGGATCTCAGCCGTATTTTATAATAATATACATCTAGCGACTAACAGCCGAATTCAAAAACGTCATCTAACATTAAGAGCTTCTTAAGAACGTAGTTTTCCTGTTCAGTAACAAACAGAAGTACTTACAGAAACAGTAATATTTTAAGACGCGCTGAATTTTAATTGACGTCAGTCAATCGGGGGTATAGGAATAAGTAGCGCGGCCACTGCGGGGTTACAGGATGTGAGTGATGTAAACGCAGTAGAAACAGTGGCAGTAATCAATCTTCTTTTTACATCTAAAAAGCCCACACCACACAGCCGAGAAAACTGAGACGGCGTTACAAATACTACACTAAATACCGAAAGAACTCACTATGAACATACTTGACGAATTATGCATATTTACAAAAGACTCGCCAAACGAAATACTGAACTAATTCACAGACAAACAAAAATATTATCCGGAAACATTTACTTACATACTGGAACACGAAAAAGTGTAGTACATATAGACAACAAAACAAACTCAAACCAAAGATAAAACTCATAGCGAAATATAACATTATCATTTCTCAGGCTGGTATTACATATCAAATTTTCTTTGTCAAATAAAATTTTATAGTGCAACAAGGAAATTTGTCCAAGCTATGCCTTGGTCAAATTTTCTTTGATCAAATTTAGCACCTCGCCCTATATTTGATCAAAGAAAGCGCTCGTCTTCTGTTTACTGCATGGAAATATACAGCCCCTTGAAGCGCTAGCATCGCTGCAACTGTCTAGACATCTAATGTTTACCAAAATGGCTTCGAGATTAACAAGGTGCGTGGCATCTACAATGACATTGATGGAGATGTAGAAGGCAGATGAAGCACTGTATAACTTGCGGCGTCGCAAATACAAAAACAGAATAAGAAGACGCGAGCCCTGTAAAGAAATGAACGCCGTTAGCCATGAAGTTCCGCCAAGATGTACACCAAGGTAAGAAAAAGAGAAAAATCTACCAATTTTATAGAAATAAAAGTATTTCTTAATGGCTAATGTATGTTCTAAACAGTTATTTGCCGTCAAATAGTCTCGCTGCAGTGCTTTACAAAAAGCTTCGCAAGTTTAAGGTATTGTTTCGCTAATGTCCACAACGATATTAGTGTGTTATTTTTAAACTAGAGTAGCTGAAATTTGCAGGAAAATGCTGTGAGGCGAACCGTCCATGTGGAAGCATATTAATAACTTTTCTTATGTCTTTAGCACGCTTTTTTTCTTTCCAAAAACACCTCACGCGTTCCGACATTACCATTCCGTCGTTGTCAATAGCTATAGAGTACAACACAACAACTGGTATCAGAGGATATGAAACATTTCACCACTGATAAGGGGCATAGTATAGTGAGTAGAATACGGATTTCTATCTTAACTGTGTTATGTCAATCATATAAAATTTTTCATTAGATACAATGTATCACGTCAACATTCTCAATCAAACTGCGTCATGGCATTTTTACAATTCTTGTTATTCATAAAAAAAACAGTTTTATTGTCATAGAACCACAGAATACCTTATTAGTTTATTTTGAGTGTGCCAGTTATAACCAGTTCTCTTCCTACCCTCTACTAATCTCTCTAATTTTTAATTTTTATTACTTTTTCAATCGTCTCACGTACAATTACAGCTGATGGTTCTTTATATAGATATACCTATTTCTAGAAGAGTTTTTTTTTATTCATGGAGAAAGAAGAGAAAAAACTGTGTCATGTATAAAAGCAAAAGGTGTCACAATTGACAGTTTACGATTACCAATAATGCTGCACTGGATTCCACATGATAATATTTTGTATGGTCTTTTAGTTAAACTGATGCTTGAGGATTAAGGAGTATCAGTTAAAGAAGGCAATCTAGGATGGTTGCCATATACTATTGACGGAACTGATGTGGAGCTGATGTATGGGGTTCCGAGGCTGCGCCTTTTCAAACTGTTTGGATTTCTTGTCTAGACTACAAGAATTAGCTCCCATCGGCGGAAATAGCAATGCATGGGCGCCACCTGGTCCTCATAAGTGAATGCTACATGCCACAGCTGGTATTTCTAGAATCTAGATCTTTTGAATTCTTACAAAATGATAAATATGAACCTTTACTGATCCTAATAATTTATATGTTTTAAGTTGTCAAAAAAATTGTTTGTTAGCAGGCAGTTGGCCTCATGTACCCATGCTCTTCCAATGTATTATTTTCGACCACTCATCAACGCGTTTTTGGAAACAATGAAAGTGTGGTCAACACATAAGACAAGTTATTAAACTAAAGTAGCTTTCTCCTGTTGCAAGAAATCGCTGTGTTTTCGTACGTCCGTCTTTTGCGGATATAGCATTTCTGAGGTGAGTGTTCTTCTTCGTAATAGGAGGAGCCACTTCCTTGAGCCCACACTGAAATGTATTCTCGTCCATTCGCAAGTAATTTCATATGAATTTACACCCTCGACTTGTAGCTCCCGCTACAAATTTTGTTGGGTGCTTTTAGCATCTCGCCGTGAAGCCCACGGCTTCACCGGAGTAAGTTTCCTTTTTCTTTTTTTTCTGCTCTTCTTCCAAATGTAGAGTAATAGGTCTTCGTCGGCTATTTTGAAGGCTCTATAACGTCAAACAAAATTTGATGACGGTGTTATCCCAATTTGCGCCACGTCATATATCCTTGTCAAAGAATATATGATGAATGTTTGATCGCATTTGTTCTCGAAGAAAATGTGATAGAGTAATACCGGCCTTAGATAATTATACTTGGTAAACATATAGCGTTAGGGTAAACGAACTGTCAAATAAACGTCAAACCGTACTTCATTTTAAACAAACTATCGAATTAGAGACAAAACGTATGGAATACGTTTATAATTACTACATGTCACATAATCTCTACAAATTACGCAATTACAGTTTACTATATAAGCAATATGGGCGTCAAATCAACGAGAGATAGCCGGAAGGGTGAGACTGAGGATCGCCTTCCACAAGACAAACATACCGGATACCGTACCACTAGGGACTGGAAAAACGAGGGATAGTACAAAAGATGGACAAATTTAAATGCCTACGAGAACCATATAACAGGAAGAAACTGAAAAAATGAAAGGATAATACAGAAGATGAAGATGAGACGCATTTATTTATTCCGCTCTTCTATTAGTCATCTCCTCCTCACCCCTTTCTCTGTCCATCTCGTCTTCACTCCTCCCTCCATTCCTCCCATCCCCCCCTTTCACTACATTTCCTCGTGCCCCCCCCCCCTCTCTCTCTCTCTCTCTCTCTCTCTCTCTCTCTCTCTCTCTCTCTCTCTCTCTTTCTCTCTCTTGATCCCCTCCTCCCCCTCTCTGTCCATCAACTTCCCCGTCCCTCCCTGTGTGTCCATCTTCTCATGTCCACCTCCTTGTCCTCACCTCTCTGTCGGTCCACCTTGTCATCCCTCCTTCACCGTCAGTGCACCTCCTCACCTCACCCCCTCTCTATCACTGTCCAGCGCCTCCTCTGCCCGTCTCTGCCCATCATCCCGTTACCTGTTATAACCACCACCTCTCTCTCCAATGCGAGGTTGGTGGTTTTTACACCTACAGTAGAATTCTCTTACGTTTTAGACCTTACGACTGCAGAGACTGTCCTAAATTTATGTCTGGTATTCAGCCTTGTGGCTTGATCTTAGGTCCCGAAACACGTTGAGCCGTCTGGCTTGATCTTAGGTCCCGAAACAAGTTGACAAAATTATTGGCTCGACGCTGTGTTCATCCTCGCGACCTGGTTGACACGCTGAACAGCGCAAGTAAGAGACAAGTATACTTAATGACACTTTTAAAAGAATTCCAAGACTAACACATACAGGAAATAAATACAAACAGTCCGTTTATGAACATTTTTACATCAGCTCTTCTCAATCACTCATACACCACTAGTGGTAGTGGGAAATGTGACTCCCATGGTATTTTTGTACAAATAGTAAGTCATGTACCTAACAGATCTGATTGAAATTCTTTCACGTGTTCCTGAGTTGTGCTTCAGTGTCATCCCCTTTCCATTCCCGCCCCTGTGGGACGTAGGTGGTTCTTAAGCCCACAGTTCTTCAAATGCTCAAATGTGTGTGAATTCCTAAGGGACCAAATTGTTAAGGTCATCGGTTCCTAGACATACACACTACTTAAACTAACTTATGCTCAGAACAACACACACACCCATGCCCGACGGAGGACTCGAACCTCCGGCGGGCGGGGCCGCGCAGTCCGTGACAGGACGCCTCAAACCGGTCGGCCACTCCGCGTGGCCCACAGTTCTTCGTTCCAGATATTAACCAACTAGTAAATCCCCGCTTCTTTAAAGGATAGAACTCTCCTGAATAAAAGGGCTTCGAACTTATGATTACAAATATGTTGCTGTGTTAAATTTAGCATGTAAGCGAGGAAAGATTTGAAATATTACTTCAAGTTTGTTGGAAGCCCTTTACATGCTTTCATTATCAAGTTCTGGATGAGCAGAGTCTGGGTAATTTGAACTTCATTTTAAGAAAACGGAGTTTTTCCATGCGTCTCAGTGTTTGTAACGTCATATCTCCTGAACTACGTGTTGTATAACGATACAATTTTGCAGGTAAAGGCAGTGATGTATGTGGATAATGTCTGCAAAACGTGTTTGGAATAGAGTTAGTAGTAAAGAAGTAATGAACGTTATAAATGATGCGGCAACTTTTCACGCGTCTCAATATTTATGACTTCAAAGCTCCTGAACTATGTGCTGTACAAAGATATAATTTTTGCAGGCTTCTTTAGATTAGATTAATTATTCATTCCATAGACCCACAAAAACATAATTAGAAAAACTTGAGTTTCATTAATTTTAATGATCCTCAGTCCATAAATAGTAAAGTTATGTACATGAACTACAATTAAACTTCTAATATTTACAGGTTTAATACTTACGTCTGCTTTCATTAAATCCATCATTCAGACAGTAGCTAGTAACTTGGCTATTACAACCAAGTATTGTCAAAAATTAAAGCAAATTATTCATTTCAATGATCCTCAGTTAAGAACAGTCAAATTATGAACATGATTTAAAATTAAACTTCCACTATTTACAGACTTAAGACTTACATCCGCTTTCCATACATCCATCATTCACACAGTAGGTTGTTACTTGGCTGTTACAACCAAATATTGTCAAAAATTAAAGTACAATAAATTTTCATTAAAATGGTCTACTGCACTTGTTGAGAAATTAATGGATGGAATAGGGGGAGTTAGCCACCAAAAATTCTTTTAAATTATGTTTAAATTGTGCCTTGTCTGAAACAACTCTTAATGGTTGCTGTTAACTTATTGGAAATATGCATTGCTGTATACCTGACTCCTTTCTGGCAAGAGTAAGTGATTTTAAATCTTTATGTATATTGTTCTTATTCCTGGTACTGATACTGTGTACTAAGCAGCTAGTTGGAAAAAATGTATTATTTACAAAAAACTTCATTAAGGAATAAATATACTGAAAAGCTGTGGTTAGTATGCCCAATTCTTTGAATTTACACTACACATTATTCTTACTATATGCTTCTGTACACTAAAAATTTTTTCTCGGTTTGTGGAGTTATCCTAAAATATGATACCATATGACATAATGGAATGGAAATAAGCAAAATATGCCTCTTTTTTATATTTATATCTCCTATGTCTGACATCATTCGCATTGCAAAAACAGACTTATTTAGGCACTTTAGCAGTTGATTACTATGTCGCTCCCAACTGAATTTATTAACAAGTTGTAATCCCAAGAATTTTACACTCTCAACTTCTCCTATTTCCATATCATATTTCATACACACACTAGAAGGAAATCTCTTGGAAGTTCTGAACTGCATGTAGTGGGTCTTTTCGAAGTTTAATCACAGTGAATTGGCCATGAACCACTTATTAACGTCAGTAAAAATTTGATTAGCTGCCCTTTCTAAATTTATATTTGATTTACTATTTATTGCAATGCTTGTATCATCAGCAAATAAGACAAACTTGGCACCTGGTAATGTAACAGATGACAGGTCATTAATACACACAAGAAAAAGTAGTGGACCTAGTATGGAACCTTGGGGAACACCAAATGTAATTTCTTCCCAGTCAGATGATGTCTGATTGCCTACTGCTGAAGTGTTACATCATGACACCCCTGTTTTCTGTTTGTAAGATGTGACTGAAACCACTTTGCGGCACTGTCAGTGATGCCATAATATTTAAATTTACTTAAAAGAATGCTGTGATTCACACAGTCAAAAGCCTTTGACAGGTCACAGAATATGCCAGTTGCCTCTAATTTGTTGTCTAATGAATTAAGGAAATTTTCATTGTAAGTGTAAATAGCCTTCTCAATATCAGAACCCTTAAGAAACCTAAACTGTGACTTTGACAGTGTGTTATTTTCACTAAGGTGCTTAAGTAGACGCTTGAACATAACCTTTTCAAAGATTTTTTGAAAAAGCTGGCAAAAGTGAGATCAGTTGGTAATTTGACAGCATTTCTTTGTCCCCTTTCTTGTGGAGAGGTATAACTTCAGCATATTTAAGCCAGTCTGGGAATTTTCCTGTGATAAGTGATTGATTACACAAATAAAATATGACTAAGCTCACATGAACACACTTTTATTAACTTTGTTGGTATGTTATCATAACCACTAGAATGCATTGATTTCAAGGACTTTATGATGGATTCTATTTCTTTGGGTGAAGTAAGTGTCAATTCCATTTTACTGAGATTACTTGTGTGCACTGTTCTCAGATATTCCATTACATTATTTACTGAACCTGACAACCCCATGCTATTAGTAAGACAATCATCATCATCATCATCAGTGTTCTGCCTAAAGGCAGGTTTTCACATGGAAGTTCTCCAGGCTGTCCAGTCTTTTGCCATCCTCTTCAGGTCTGCATAATTTCCTCTTCCCTTTATGTTGTCTATCACCTTGTATCTCCTTCTCCCACAAACCAACCCTTCCAAAGCATCTATTAGCAAGCACTCCCTTCTCAATGAATGTTCCAACCAGTTCTTTTTCCTTTCTCTTACAACCTTCAGCAGACATCTTCTCTCACCAACCCTTTCCAATACTCTTCCATTACTCACTCTTTCCATCCAGCTTATTCTCTCCATTCTCCTCCACATCCACATCTCAAATGCTTCTAACCTTTTTTCATCCTCTCGTCTCAGTGTCCATGTTTCTGCCCCCATATAGTGCCACACTCCAGACAAAACATTTGACAAGCCTTTTCCTTAGTCCTTTATCTAATTTGCCACATAAGAGTCTCCTCTTTCTGTTGAATGCCTCCTTCGCTATAGCAATTCAAGTTTTCACCTCCTGGTGACATCTCAAGTCTTCAGTCATTGTGCTTCCAAGATATTTAAATTCACTTACTTGACTAATGGTAGATTGTCCTATTTTAATATTGGACAGTCTGCGTCTTGTACTGATGACCATACTCTTTGTTTTTGCTGTGTTTATTTGCATCCCATATTCCACACAAGCTTCATTCAGATCTTTGAGCATGTTATTCACTGTCCGCTCACTTTCTGCCACTAATACCATGTCATCAGCAAATCTTATACATTCTATTCTCTTTCCACCAATACATATTCCTCTTTTCCCATCTAAACTTTTCGCAATAATCTCTTCAAGGTATACGTTAAACAACAGTGGGGAAAGGCAACAACCTTGTCTAACACCTTGTCCAATGCTGCTTCCTTCTGACATTTCATTTCCAATGTTTAAATGGTTTGCAACACAACATGCGTTTTTTACCAGGGTTTCATTAACTTTTAGAGCTATTTGTTCCTCCTCATTTCTCGTCCTACCTGTCTCTGACTTAACGATGTCCCACATTGTTTTGATTTTATTGCTGGATGTATTTATCTTCTTCTCACAATGCAGGTGTTTAGATTTCTGGATAACCTTCTTCAATATTTTGCAGTAATTTTTGTAATGAGCTATATCACAGGTCTCCCTACATATCAGATAAGAGTTTCCTTTTTGTCTCACATGATATCTTTATCCCTTGTGTGATCCATGGTTTGTTATTAGACGTTTGCTCAATTTGAGTTACCTTCAGGGTAAAACAATTTTCAAATAAGGTGCTAACTTTATTAATGAATGTTTTGTTTTTTCCATATGTGCCTTGGATGCTGTGAACATCCATCCAATCAATTTCTTTAAGCAATCTCCTAAATTTCTCAGTTTTTGACTGTTTTCTTGGCCTTCTGTACTCAGTTCTGATAGATGTTTTACCTTGACAATTTTCAAAATTTAATGTTAGGTGTTGCATGTCATGGTCAGATAGCCCATTTACTACTGGTTTTGTGATGTGGCTTAGTTGCCTAGAATTGTCTATAAAGATATTATCAATGGCAGTTTTAGAACATTTGTATACCCTAGTTGGGAAATTTACAGTAGAAATTAAATTGAATGACAATGTAACTGATTTCAGTAACTGTTCACTAACAGTGTTTTTCAGGACGTCTATATTAAAATCACCAGCAACCACTAGTTCTTTGTTTTTTTTTTAAATTTTAGACGAGATAATAAGTCTTCAAGACCATTTATAAACACGTTGAAATTTCCTGAAGGTGCTCTGTATATGGCTACTATTATAAATGCTGTTCTAAGCAAAATTTATTAATGTAATATTCTTAAATTTAAAACTGTTTTTAACAAATGTGGAAACTCGTATTTTCTCCGTATGTTGTCTACAGAAGTGAGAGGCTAACTTAAATTCTGTAAGGTTTAACATATCTACACCAGTGGTCACATGATGTTCAGAGAGGCAGATTATATCAACTGTGTTCAATGAGTCTAATTCATCAATGCACATAAGTAGTTCATTAATTGTACTTCTTAGTCCTCTAATATTTTGATGCACTGATGATAGTTGGCATTTCACTTTTACCGGGATGAAATCGGGTGGAAATAAAATTTCTGCCAATTGCTGTAAATTTTTAACCAACAGCTGTGTTCGCTGATCCAATGTGTCAGGATTATGCTGTTTCATTTCTTTCTCAAACTGTTTCAATCTTTACTTCTCTCAGAACTTGACTTCGTTCTGTCCCCCTCCCTCCCTTACATTTCCTGCTATTAGCCCATCCAGTTTACCCTTCCCTTTCCTGTTGAGGTGTAGGCCATATCTAGTATAATCCCACCTACTGAGGGAATCAACAGGAACCAAACCAATATGTGACCATGCACCCAACCCAAGCACTCGTTCCAACTCCAAATTAACTCTCTTGACATAAGTGTTTAAACAAGGTTGGTCATGGCGTCTCAGAACAGACACAAACTCAACACTGGTATGTCTCGTTGCTGATGCAATCTTTGCCACGTCACACTCTATATTGTACCCAGGATCTCTGTCAATACTACTGCCCGGCCCACCCACAATAACCACAGTGTCTTTCTTGGTAAAATCTTTAAAGAGTGAACCTAAATCCGCTGTCACCTGACCCAGACCAGCACTAGGTTTTAAAAAATTGTGACCTGGTATTCTGTGCCTAACTGGTCCTGCAAAAGTTGACCTACACCTCTGGCATGTGAACTGCCTAACAACACAACTTTCTTTCTCTTTGCTGACTTCCCTACATTATTATTCAATTTTCTACTGAAAGTTTGTTGTGCCCTCTCTACACCTACCTCTGTCTGAGGCTCATCAGTTTCTAACTGAAGCAAAAGGTCAGACTTATTCTTCACATTCACCACAAAGGTGTCTGACAAAGTTCTAGGTCTGTTCCTCCTGTTACCTGTTGCCACTTCCCACCTCTGTTTACCCTTCTCCCTCCTTAACCTGTTCAGAGCTTCCCTAGCCTGCTCTAACTGTGCCTGAAGGGCAGCAATTTTCCCCTCCTGTTCCACTATTTTCCAATCTCTACTGCATATTCTACAGAGCCACTGATGAGTCTGATCCACTTCCCTATTTCCCATGCCGCTACAGTAACCCAAATGGAGAAAACTACTGCAGCCATCACACCAAACCTCGGAGCTAACAATCCTACGGCACGTCAGGCACTTTTCACTCATGGTAAAAATCTTACTTTAGCGAGGATAAGTCAAATTAAATTACTGAAAAACAAGGAAACACGTCTCAATCGTATATTAACAAACTTACTTTAGTGACAATAAGTTAGATTACCGAAAAAAGAAGAAAACCACGTTTACAAAAATTAGGCCTAGTCACAACTGCATGTAAGCAAAGCTACTACCGTATGTGCAAAGTTTCCAGATACCGGAACATAAAATTTACGCTGTGTTTCACAAAATAAGAGCTAAACAACAGAGAGATACTCTCTTCTTAACTTTCTGGAACGGAACAGAACAATTAAATGAGATTCTATAAGTTTTACTGCGCAAGAATACGATCGTAACCCTACTTTACGTTTCTTTCGCGTTTTCTGGAATAATACGCAAAGAAAAGTGAAACCTTTAATAATAAGCTAGCAGAACACATTAATACACGTATTAAACTAGTTTCCTGAACTAAACTGAGTTTTATTGCAGTCTAAATCACTTATCTGTACGGCAGCACAAAACTCACGCGTCTCGCCTGATGCAGGGCTACGAACCAATTTATAGTGTGTATACCGTTTGCATAATGCGTTGCGAACAGAGAGAGTAGTAAATACCTGATGCAACACTTGTAATGCATGAACAGCGAAAATATAGTAACCGACTAACTTTTTTCGTTTCATCATTCTGCCCGGGGCTTCAGCGAAAAAAAGTTTAGTAAAGGTATGAACTTGTGTGTTAAGTTTGTTGCAAGTCGCCCTCATTCTCAAATACTGGATGAGTATAGTCTGGCTATTTGCACACAGTGCACTATGCGTCTTTTTCACTCTCTTACCTCTCTCGTTTCTGAGGTAGGCGGTTCTTACACCCATTGTGCATCTTCCCATATAGCGTGTAATTTGTGTACCATTTTTGGTTTAAATCGATACAGTAGTTTAGGAGGAGGTGTTGAACGTATGTATGTATGTACGAAGTGTCGATACCTCTGCTGGGGTCTTGTTCAGGATTCCACTGCTGCCCCAACAAGGCAGTGTTCAGCTATGCAGGGGCACCAGGAGAGGCATCGAAACGTCGAACACTGAAGGAGTTTCTAGCGGGAAAATAGCGCGATCTGAAGATCAGATTTTACAATTAATATACCTATAGACTGAAATATTAGACACCATAACGCATCGGTGAGTACTGCTGCAGTATAGCAGCTGCGATGGTAACTCTAGGAAGACATGGTGTAGGAGAACTAGAGAAGGAGGAGATAAAAACGGAAGTACTGGACTCTATCAAGACGAGAGATGGTGAGCGATGGATACGAAGACTTAGCGAAAAACTGAACACGAGCGTGAGGGCAGTATCAGTGGACAGAATGACCAGGAGAGTATGGAAACCAAACAGACAGGGCAAGACGGAAGACAGGAACCAGCTGTGTTATTGAATTTGCGAAGTATTGATCGGAATAAGGGTCACTAGGTGTAGGGGAAGAAAAACTGCAGAAGTACGTACAAGCTGAGCAATATTCCACATACACACGACACAGTACTGTACAGGGAACAGATACACACACCAGTGTAGCAAACAAAGGAGGAGGGAACAAGATTTTTTCCTCATTTTATAAGCTTTCGGGACGTGCCCATTCAACCAGCTCAATAGCAGAATGTGAATTATGACGATAAGAACGTAAGGACAACACAACACCCAGCCCCGACCGGAGAAAAATTTCCGACCGTGCCGGGAGCCTTAGCTTTGCAATCCGCAGCGCTGACCACGCGGACAAATGGTTCAAATGGCTCTCAGCACTATGGGAAATGGTTCAAATGGCTCTGAGCACTATGGGACTTGAAATCTGAGGTCATCAGTTCCCTAGAACTTACAACTACTTAAACCTAACTAACCTAAGAACAGCACACACATCCATGCCCGAGGCAGGATTCGAACCTGCGACCGTAGCGGTCGCGCGGTTCCAGACTGAAGCGCCTAGAACCGCTCGGCCACTCCGTCCGGCCCATTGCAAGTAGGACTCACACTCAGAGCATTCCATACATTATGAATTACGTATTTTCAATAAGTGATGTATACAGCCAACCGGTTGCATAAAGTTTATTGTCATAAGCATTGACCAGGCTTCGATACCACGAAGGGTATTGGGGGTATACACATTTTCTGCTGTCAGTCAAATTTGAAACTGTGTTAATCATGTATACAGACTACTGGTCCATCCCGGGCATCGAGAATCTCGACGATTT
The DNA here is from genome assembly GCF_021461395.2 of Schistocerca americana. Classification (NCBI taxonomy): domain Eukaryota; kingdom Metazoa; phylum Arthropoda; class Insecta; order Orthoptera; family Acrididae; genus Schistocerca; species Schistocerca americana. The sequence goes on along the minus strand of NC_060124.1, from coordinate 206,210,774 downwards.
TTGCCTGTTATCGACTAGGGTATTGGAAAGACATCGGTCAGGGGGTTTCAAGACTTTCGAGAATGCTTTAATGTTAAATTTGCTTTCGGATAACAAATGATAAAAAAAACTGACAATTTTCGGAATTTTTTTTCCTTAGCTTGTACTGTGAAACTTTGCTTCCCACCAGATTTCATGATTCTAGGTCAACGAGAATTACCCTACAGGTTTTAATAAGTGAGTTTGCGAGTGTCGAACTATGGGGCATAAATGGCCGTATCTTTTGGTTACACTGACTTAGAAACTTCAATTTTGTAAACCACCAACGGACCGTAGAGTTTACTTCGTGACACACATTTCAACTTGATCCCCTAAACGTTTTTGAGAAAAAGGCGTCTTAACAGACAGACAGACAGACAGACAGACAGACAGTCGGACAACAAATGACAAAAGTAGTAGTTTTTTCATGAGATATAATTACAAATAAACACTTTTCGGATTTTTGCTTTACTTTTACTGTTAACCCTTACTTTTTGCCAAATTTCATGATTCTAGACCAAAGGGAAGTACCATATAGGTTTTGGAGAGTGAATTTTCGTGTATCACAATGTGTGCCAGACATGGCCGTATCTGTCGATTGCGTTAGTTTAGAAGCTTCAATATTTTACACCGCCAAGGGACCATCGTCCTGGTGGAATTGCCCATATCCGTCGGTATGCACAATGGACATGAATGGATGCAGGTGATCAGACAGAATGCATCCTCTCAGAATCTTACCTAGACGTAACAGGGGTCCTACATCACTCCAACTGCACACGCCCCACACCATTACAGAGCCTCAACCAGCTCGAAGAGTCCTCTGTTGACATGCAGGGTCTATGGATTCATGAAGTTTTCTCCATACTCGTCTAACCAGGCAATATGTTTCCGCTCAACAACTGTTCAATGTGGGTGTTGACGGGCCCAGTCGAGGCGTATAGCTTTGTGTCGTGCAGTCATCAAGGGTACACGAAGGGGCCTTCGGCTCCGAAAGCCCATGTCGATGATGTTTCGTTGTATGGTTCCCACATTGACATTTGTTGACGGCACCGCAATGAAATCTGCAGCAATTTCCGGAAGGGTTGCACTTTCGTCACGTTGAACTACTCTATTCAGTCGTCGTTTGTCTCATTCTTGCAGGATCTTTTTCCGGCCGCAGCGATGTCTGAGATTTGATGTTTTACTGGATTCCTGATATTCACGGTACACTCGTGAAATGGTCGTACGGGAAAATCACCACCTCATCGTTACCTCGGAGATGCTGTGCTCCATCGCTCTTGCGCCGACTGTAACACCACGTTCAACTCACTTAAATCTTGATAATCTGCCATTTTAGGAGCAGTAACCGATCTAACGACTGCAGCAGGCACTTGTCTTACGTAGGCGTTGCAGCGCCTTATTCTGCCTGTTTGCATGTCTCTGTATTTGAATACGCATGCCCATACCGGTTTCTTTGGCGCTTCAATATAAAATAAGTTTGAGGATAAAATCAGTATGTGGTTCACAGTAAGCACGAAACCGCGAAGAGGGCGCCGTTGCCTGTCATTATTGGAGTTACGACATCATATTCCATTCTCGCCGGGTACAAAAACTGCTACGAGAAACTAGTACGTTCGCAAGTATGAGCGTTGACTGGATCTCCACGAATCCACGAACGCGCCGCACACACTACTTTGAAAGAGGGCGTCCCCCATCACGCAGCAGACGGGTAATCGGAACAATGCCCATTCTATGGGCTCCTGTAGAACACACAGGTCAGAGCTTATTGTCTCCGCTGGATGCGTACCGTCAAGCGAGAGATGTGACATTTGATTCTCAAATTAATTTTGGAAGAAAATGGTACATTTCTGTGCATTATTTCCTTATCAAATCTTTATCAAGTTCCCTCTACGACTCCTAGAAGCTAGTAACAGAAATTGTGAAACACTTAGTATATTTCAACGTGAGGCATCTAATCGCTCCTGACATGGGAAACTCCGACGCACCCCTCTCAGATTTAGTGGTAAAAATGGCCCAGTGTACAGTCCGTCAAAAACTGACCACAGACCAAGCACGAAAACAAGAAGGTGTACCGAACTGTGAAAAAAAACAAGCAAAATACAGACATTGAACGGTCCAAGTTCAACATGTGCAACCAAGGGCGGATTAGCAAGAACCACGCCGCCGTGGTTCTGGGGTCACAGTGCTTGGCTGCAAAGCACGAGATGCATGTTCAAATCACCCTCGTGCCCCATTTTTTCCCACAAAATTATGAACTTTCCTTTCGGTCAGTGACGTGTGCATTCTCATTCTGTAGTCTGGCAATTGTCATACTTGGTGACAGAATCTGAGTTATGCTGTAAGACTATACTAACGTCGTAAGTAAATGTGATAAAGTAGTGAGAGCAGGCTCTCGTAAAACGAAAACAAATAAAAGGGTGTAAAAGTCATGACAAGTGGTACTTATGTAGAACAAATAGGAGGTACTACGTCTTGAGGTCCATTCGTTACACTTCGCTGTTGCAAACGGACGTTATACCACGGCACAAACTGGAGTACAGCGAACAGATACGGCAATGATATTACGGACAGTTCCTAATTTTGTGAAGAAAACGGGCGTACGAGGGAGATTTGAACAAGGATCTCCCTTTTCGAAGTACATTATCACAACCACATGACAACGACGCCATGCCTATTCACATGCGCTCGATGTTGCTCATCTTAAGTTTGGAAAGTTCGGTGTTTCCAATTTGCTTCTTTTTTTCACATTTCTTCCTGCTTTTACGCTTGATCTGTCTTCAGTTTCTAACGGACTGTCCGCCGGGCCATGTTACCACTAAATCCGGGGGAAGTGCGATGGGGAGTTACCTTCTGAGAAAAAGTGGTCCTGACAGGCAGAGGGACAACTAAGTGGTCCTTTAAGGGCTCCGTTTTTACCGACTGAGGTACGGAACCCAAAAATGTACTAACAAGGAAACCTCCCCATCACACCCCCTCAAATTTGGTTATAAGTTGGCATAGTGGATAGGCCTTGAAAAACTGAACACATATCAATCGAGAAAACAGGAAGAAGTTGTGTGGAACTACGAAAAAATAAGCAAAATATACAAACTGAGTAGTCCATGAGCAATATAGGCAATATCAAGGACAGAGTTAGTTTAGGAGCGCCGTGGTCCCGTGCCTAGCGTGAATAGCTGCGAAACGAAAAGTCCTTGGTTCAAGACTTCCCTCGAGTAAAAAGTTTTATTTTTTATTTTCAGCTTATGTGACAAACTCCTATGTTTTCATCACTTTTTTGGGAGTGATTATCTCATCCACAAGAAAACTTAAATCGAGCAAGGTAGAAGAATCTTTTTAGGCATTCGCCAAGTGTACAAGTTAGGTGGGTCGACAACATATTCCTATCGTGTGACGCACATGCCGCCACCAGTGTCGTATAGAATATATCAGATGTGTTTTCCTTTGGAGGAATCGGTTGACCTATGACCTTGCGATCAAATGTTTTCGGTTCCTATTGGAGAGGCACGTCCTCTCGTCTACTAATCGCACGGCTTTGCGGTGCGGTCGTAAAACACAGACACTAAACTTATTACAGTGAACAGCGACGTCAATGAACAAACGGACAGATCATAACTCTGCGAAAATAAAGAGAGTAAACTTTTCACTCGAGAGAAGACTTGAACCATGGACCTCTCGTTTCGCAGCTGCTCACGCTAACCACAGAACCACGGCGCTCCTGAGCCCCCACTATCCTTGATATTGCCTATCTTGCGCATGGACTACTCAGTTTGTATATTTTGCCTATTTTTTCATAGTTCCACACAACTTCTTCCTGTTTTCTCGATTGATCTGTGTTCAGTTTTTCAAGGCCTATCCACTGTGCCAACTTATAACTAAATCTGAGGGGGGTGCGATGGGGAGGTTCCCTTGGACGAGGTGCTGATAGGAGAAGAAAATCCATCCCTGAAGAGCCTACTTGTGGTCGTACAGAGGTCATAAAGGAAGCTCGAGACAACTTGCACAGATGACGCGAAAATCGGTAACAGCGGTTAGGAAAGTGAGTCCCTACTGCGTAGTCGAGTTTCTTTGTCCGTCCGGCAGAAAGTGGCAGCAGCAGTCTAGATGAACACCTGGCACGACACGTGGCAAATGGATCAATACCGCCGCCCCAGATCTCCTAGGCACGCGTCGGGTCAAGGCCGGAGGAGCCGCCCATCCCGGGAGACCCGGCCGGGAACAGATGCTGAGCGCGCGCGCGCGCGTGCTGCTCACCTCACAGATCGCACCACCGGGCGGGGTCGGTGGCGCGGGTGGGGGCGGGGGCGGGGGCGGGGGCGAGGGCGCGTCGGTGCTGGCGGCGCGCGCGCTGCGGCGCGCAGCCACGTCGCGCAGCACCATCGACCAGCGTCGAGGCGTGGGCGGCGGCCGGGGGCCGGAGCGCTTCCCATCGACCCGCGCTCGCGGCGACGCCCGCGCATGCGCAGACGCCGCCGGCGCCGACGCCGCGACCCTGGCAGAGGGGCGGCGCCTGCAAGCGCGAGCCCGGGCTCTGCCGTCAGTAGTCGGCGGACGCCAGGGGGGCCCGGCCGTCGCACGCCGCAGCTGAGCTCGCTGCGCGCCTCCCGATACAGGTACTGGCGCTCCTCCCGGGAGCCCGCCGCCCTGCGAACACGGCGTGCCTTCAGCCGCAGTACACAGTTCACGTCATGACGAATCCGCTCTTCTCAAACTTATCTTACTCTTACTGATCTCCAGATCCGGATAAAACCCCGAGCTTTCTATGATACGGACATCTGTACTCTGCAAGATCCCTCGAGTTCTTTTGCGAGGGAACTTCTACTAGTATCATTTATCTCCCCCCCCCCCCCCCCGGTTCCATTTACGAATGGTATGTGGGAAGGAGTACTTTCGATAAACTTGTGTACGAACTCCAATTTCTCCGATGTTCTCGACTATAGTCCATCTACGTCTTCAGGGACTTAGCCTGGATGTTGTGGAGCTTGCGAGGTTCCAACGTTTGTGCCCATAAGACAACGTACGGCTGGCTAGCTTACATCACATAAAATCTGGTTTCTCCGTGAGCTTCGCACAGTTTATCCACCCAGTGGTGGCACTGGACAGCGATCTAAATAGTAATCTCTGGACGCAGAAGGTGCCACCTCACATTCAGTATCACCTTCAATACATGAGGGCGTAAGCTAACCAGTCGGGTACCATCCTTAGGGCATTGACGTGGACTCCTCGCTAAGCCCCTGACGACGGCGATGGACGTATCATCGGAGGCTTGGGACTAGATCCGGATCTGACGCGGCTAATTAACAGAGAACTTTTTATCCGAAGACACAATCGTGGGAAACTTAGTAGCCACTCACTGATTAAAGCCTCAGTGGTCTAGGTTCTTAGCATCACTGGCTGCAGACGCAGAGGTTCAATAGTTTGATTGTCAGAGGAACCCTCGGATTTGTTCTCAGGTCTGGGACGGCGTCCACTCAGGCTAATGAGGCAGACGAGAGCATTCTCCAGGTTTGGAGCCACGTAGCACTGAACTCATTACTCAATGGATGTTACTGCGTGTGCTTCCTCAAAATACATTACAAATTTGGCATGGCTTGAGCCAGTAATGTCATCTGTAATCATAATCTCTTCTACTCTCCAGTTTAATACGCCACGTTTGTCACGTGGAGATCATTTCGTGAACTGTGGAACTGATGTGTCATTAACTATAATTTCAATGAACTGCAGCTCAGCTCCAATTACAAAAATATCCTCTCTCGTAATGCCGTCTTTTGAACTTACTCTTTGATGTCTCTGGTTAGACGTCACGTCTACGAATTGGTAGGTCAAGGTTTCGATTCCCACGATATTTTCTATCACTTGTCGCTTCTTTCGCCTCTGGAACACAAAGTCAGAAACGGCTTCCCTTGCTTTATGGTGAGGGAAGATCCTGCAGAATTAAAAGTGGGCTTGGCTGCTTGGCGAATCTGCCATAAATAATCATGTAACACGATTTCTATGGCAACGCCTCTGTATTGCCTCAGTTCTAGGATAATGTGGCCTTCAGTCATTATTGGGGCAGCCTTTGGATCTTCGTTGTTCGACTGCAGTACCAACTATCAGGGATTTACTCAAGCAGTATGGAGTACAGTAGAGCGATGTGGTGTTCAACCCAACATTCCAGATTGAAGCTTTTACCTTACTCGCAAGGGGCTGAATGCCAACTGGCTAACCAGGCCAGCCACACACATCTGGGACCTGTCTAAGCCCATTTACTCATTCATTAGTCACGTAATTTCAGCTTAAATGTTGTAGCCCATGATGCTGCTCTCTACGTCGTTGACCTCTATTATTTTGGCCATCACACCACACTTCAATAGTTCAACAGAGCTCTCACGCCTAAATTACATGACGAAAACAAATGAGTAAACTAGCTTGGTCCTAGGTAGGAAATACAACAGCAGATACACAAACTCTTCAGGCTGCATGCCTGCTGCCTGGCTAACAAATCAGTTCTGGTACCCAGTTCCACAGTGTAGATGGTCGTTCACTCGTTCTTGAGTCGTGTAGGTAGCCACTGACCGTTGTACTGTAAGCAGCATTTACAACACTGTCACTGAAGTCGAGGATCTTCCCTCGCAGTGGATCTTTTGGCGGTGCCACTCCTTATCAAAACACTGCTCTTCATGAAGCGCATCACCACATGTCAGTAGCTCAATATTTTGATTCGAAGTCTAATAACAAAAAATAACGAGTAAAAGGAAACGTTTGTACTGTAGCCAGCTGACTCAAATCATAGATTAGTTTGAACACGGCAACGGTTTATTAACCCATGTTGTTTTCCTCGTGCCTTTGAACTGACTTATGTACATTTAACGTGGGTTTTTAACTACAGCAAAACTTAGATTTTGTTGCTTGAAAGTTAGCCCCCAAGATACACATGTTTATATGCCTAACGAAACCAGTAAGCTTCAAATTTACCAACACTTTTCCAGACATTCATACGGTCTCCGGACGAGAAATTATGCTTTCACATACAACAAATATCTGAAGTGAATGAACATTTTACTTGGTCCTTCAGAAATAGGCTATTATGACTGACATTGCTTTCTTTTTGACTATAATTATCTAGCTTTTTGGCATAAAGCACTTAGCAATAACGTTGATTATTTTCTATGATGTTACAAATTTCAGTTTATGTCCTGTGCATGTAATTCTCTCTTGGAGCGTTTGAGGAAAATCTAAAAGAAGTTAATAACAATCCAGGTAAGTATTTCGCCTAGTCATAAAACAAGAAGAGAATAAATGCTTTCAACAGTTCGCAGCGAAACATTATTCAAGCATCTTCATAAAGACAAAGCTAAATCCACTGTAATAGTTTCAGCGCTCTGCTTTTATTATATCAACTGACAGGAGGTTGATAAACTAAAAGGAAACGTCCAATGTAAGTACAGTTCGTACAAGTACACACTATCAGCGGATATTAGGCTTAGAGATGCAACGATCGCTGAGTGGTTACCAGAGTGGATTAGTGTTGTCACGATATACCCATGTTATTGGGCTGACAGGGCGGACAGAGAGCGTGCACAGCGTCAAATAGTTAGCGAGCACTGTGAAGGACCACAGAGAATGTCCCGTATTCGCATGAGACACCTATATCAGCACTTGAAAGAATTTGAAAGGAGCGCCATTTTGGTTCATCATGTGGCTAGAAGGTGCTGCAATATCCGAGCTTGTGGGGCGTTCTAGTACAATGCCTCAATTTTCAAACAATTTGAAACATGAGGGATATCACACGCTTCGACGAAGTTCTGGTAGACCACATTTGCACTTAGCAAGGGAGGATCGACGAATATAACTTTTTCATAACGTAACTTCTTCATAGCTGTACTTGTGATATGTACTAGAATGATGAACGCGCTATAACGACCCGTGACATCTACCAATGGTCGAAGATCAGCAGAAGCTAGGTTACAGAATCTCTGCCCCTGCATAGCTACGTCACAACATAGATGACTGCCTTTGGAGTAGTGTGTACTTGGAAACCATGGACATCTGGTAAGTGGCGCCACACAATTTTCAGCAATGAAACCATGGGTGACTATCGTTTGCAAGTATGGCGGCACAGAGTGAAGGACACATTATGCCAACGTTTTAGAAGGAGATACTGATTTTACCCTTGGCGTTGTGATGTGGGGAGCCATTGGGTAACACTTCAGACCCTCTCTGATGGTGATACTGGGAACACTGACGACACAGAGATGCACCATAGACATCCTGCGTCCTAATGACAGTATTCTGATACCATTTCTCAACAGAACAACGCTCGTCCACACATGGCACGTGTCACTTTGAACTGCTTGCAAGGTGTCGAGGTATTTCATTGGGCAGACAGATTCCCCAGTCTGTCCCCGATAGAATGTGTGGGGGATCAGCTTGGACGTCACCTCCATCCGAACAGCAACGTGCAAGATGTCGAGTGCCAGTTACAGCACTTGCGGATCTACGTATTTCTGGACTCGATGCAAAGGCTGATTGACCCTGCCTCCAACGGAATCGGTGCAGGTCTCCAGACCGAAAACGAAGCGAAATCCCACTGACAAAGGATATTCAGTGTGTTTGTATTGTTGATTTTATTTTTCATTTAACCTGATTATGTAATCAATGAAATAAAACATTAACCTGTCAATGTGCGTAGTTTCATTTAATCCTTCTCCTTCTAGGTGCCTAATTTTTTGGCTGGTGAACGTGTGTACAGTGTGGTCAGAAACAGTCTGAAGAGCGTTTAAGCGTTTTGGAGGGCATGCTGCGTTGAGAAACAATTGTTAATAAAGAAGTTCGCTAAGTTGCGCCGTTTCCCAGTTAATTACCATTAAAATTAGCCAATCAGGCAGTTGTGCATACAAATTCAAGCGACCCGCCAGATACATTGAGTGTCAGTTGTTCTCATAGTGTAGATGATAATACAGGAGACAATTCAGCCTTTGTCTCAGATTCGATCATTCTCCCGTCCCATGTCCAATTTTTGTATCGCTATCTTGTTCAGTTTCAGGAAACCAAACTAAGAACACATTTGGAGACACTGTCTCTGGCAGGCCGCTTGAATTTGTGTACATAACAGCCTGGTTGGCCAACTTCATAGCTTATTAAATCAGAAATGGCGCAACGTACAGTGTTTCTCTCTTAACAGTTATTTCTCAGCACAGCGTACTCTGCAACGTCCTTACAAGTTTTCAGACTGTTTCTGACCACCCTTTGTGAAGTGGTGACAGTTGACATTCGACACTTAGGCACTACTGTACGACAACCAAGAAAAACTAGAATAACGGAGGTGTAGAATGAATTTTCGCTCTGCAGTGAAGTGTGTGCTAATATGAAACTTCCTGGCAGACTAAAACTGTGAGCCAGACCGAAACTCGTACCTTTGACTTTTGCAGGCAAGTGCTCTACCAAATGAGCTACCTGAACACAACTTACGACCTTTCCTCACAGCTTTACTTCCGCCAGTACCTCATCTCCTACCTTCCAAACTTCAAAGATGTTCTCCTGTGAAACTTTCAGAACTAGCACTCTGAAAGAAAGGATACTGCAGAGATATGGCTTAGTCTTCGGGATTGATCTGCACTCTGCAGTAGAGTGTGCACTGATATAATACTTCATAGCAGATTAAAACTATGGCCCTATCAGGACTCGAACCAGGGACCTTTGCCTTCCATGGGCATATGCTCCACCAACACGGCACACAGTTTTAATCACGGCACACAGTTTTAATCTGCGAAGAAGTTTCATATGAGCGCACACACTGCTGCAGAGTGACAATTCTTTCTGGAAACAATCCGCCGGGCTGTGGCTAAGCCATGTCACCGACATATCCTTTCTTCCAGCATGCTAGTGCTACAAGTTTCGTAAGAGAACTTCCGTGAAGTTTGGAATGTAGGAAACGAGGTACTGGAGAAGTGAAGCTCAGTTGCTGAGCACTCGCCCATGAAAGAAAAAACTCCTTCGTTTCGAGACCCAGTCCAGCACATGGTTTTAATCTGCCAGGGAGTTCCAAGGGAGCGTTAAGTTTACTAATTACTGATACAATACTAAATTCAGAATATGAAAACCTATGCAATAACGTCTTATTCTGTACCAGCCCAATGTTCGGTGTTCGGAAGCATGAGTTATTCGGTACATTTAGAATTCCATACATATAACTAAATTGTCAAAAGGATAATGACGGTTCCCCGCATCCATACCTACGTCGAAAGAGTCTTCAGCCACATGAATCGTTATGGTCTAACGCAAAAGTGTCAATATGGTGAAAGCATGACTGTGTTTATTGTAATTTGAAGTTTGCAACATGCAACAACTAAAATTAGAGGTAACAAAAATTTGTTGAAAGCTGTAACTAGGAATAAATATATTTTTTATGTTTATGAAGTGTTTTATTGTGTTCACCCAGCAAATCCTTTCTTCAGGCAATGTCCTGTAATTTTGTCTATTTAACCCTGGCAACCGTAGCCGTCATCCAGAGAAAAAAGTATCAGCTGTGGCTGGTAATGCAGTGATGAGTATGTTCTTCGATATCTAGAGCTGACTGGTATTGGAGTAAATACCTATTAGGGCACAATGAACGCTCACCACAATTACGACACATTACACAACTTCAAAAGGCCATTCAGTGCAAGCGTCCAGGCAAATAGTCATTATTTTGATATTGCTTTATGATTGCCAATGCAACACAATACACATTGTTTTCTTTCCGACATGAGGTACTGGATTAATTGCCTTGTGATGTGCCGGCCGGGGTGGCCGAGCGGTTCTAGGCGCTACAGGCCGGAACCGCGCGACCGCTACGGTCGCAGGTTCGAATCCTGCCTCGGGCATGGATGTGTCTGATGTCCTTAGGTTAGTTAGGTTTAAGTAGTTCTAAGTTCTAGGGGACTGATGACCACAGAAGTTAAGTCCCATAGTGCTCAGAGCCATTTGAACCTTGTGATGTAGATACATGGCTTTCAGTTACAGTGAGTTTGGTTCGTTAAAGAGGAGGCCCTACAAGGTTAGTGTGTGACCTTCAACCAAATGATATGTGATGGTGTGAGAGAATGGCTCTTTCTTTATCTTCTGTCCTTCATGGAAGGTACAGAAAAATTTGTACAATTGTCTGAAAAATTGCTTCGTTATTGTACTTCTCGAGTGCTTTAGTGTTTCTTCCTGAATTAAATATCTGTATTATCTCACAAACCACTCTTTTTTTCATTTACACAGTCATCACAACATCCTTCGCGAAGTAATCAAGCGTTGGTTGCAACTGTGTGATAATTTTTCAAAAGATGATGTTCTTCTATGGAAGTACACTGATATCTCAGCGAAAATGTGTTCAACCCGAGCTGGAAACAAACTTTAACTCTCATGCGGTATAGGTATTTTAATGACAACTATGCTTATAGTTCAGTCAAAATTACTTGTAGTCACGTGCCATTTTAGAGTTGTCACAATGTTTAATGAACGGTCAAACGGGCAGTGAAATGCCCGTGTGGGCACAATACATTGCTACCCGCTATGAAACAGCGAGCACTGACAACTAACAACACCACAGCCTTCGCTGTTCAACATAAAGGCCATTCCATATCAATGTAGTACTGCAAATCATACATCAACACAAAGTATTCTGTACTACAATAATGGCTCTCTATCAAAGAGCGTCCCCTGGTATTGACCCATTGTTGATCCTCATGTATCTCGCGTGGGATCAGGTTCCTAACTGAACTACGCCATGGAGAAAAAACATCAAGCCCTACAAGCAGTCAGGCATGCTTTGTAAAGGGCCACATCAATTACATCAATGGCATACAGCACACCATTCCGTTCTTTTTTTTTTTTTTTTTTTGTTTTCGAAGCATCACGAATCAAGTGGCTCAGATGTGACCATTCTACAATGTCAGCATCAGTTCGTTGAAACTGACACACACCATCTCACCAACAACAAGAAAGCTTTGGAAGAAAAGGGCAGACTTCGTCCACCTTTTGTGTTATCAGCCTTCTGACTGGTTTGATGCAGCCTGCCTCCTATGCCAACCTCTTCTTCTCAAGAGTAACACTTGCAACCTATGTCCTCAGTTATTTGCTGGATTCATTCCAATCTCTGTCTTCCTCTACAGTTCCCTCTAGTTCCATGGAAGTTAATCCCTGATGTCTTAACAGATGTCCTATCATCCTGTCCCTCGCCGATTCAGCAGAGAAATTCCTCATTCCTTACCTTATCAGTCAACCTAATTTTCAACATTATTCTGTAGCACCAGATCTCAAACGCCTCATGTCTCTTCTTTACTCGATTTCCCACAGTCAAAGTTCCACTACAATATACTACAATGCGTGCTCCAAATGTATTTTCTCAGAAATTTAGTGCACAGATTAGACCAGTAGACTTCTCTTGGCCAGGAAGGGCCTTTTTGCCCGTGATAGTCTGCTTTGTATGTCCTCCTTGCCCCGACCTTCATGGGTTATTTTGCTGCCTTTGTGGCAGAATTGCTCAACTTCATCTGCTTTGTGTCACCCAGTTCTGATGTTAAGCTTATCAGTTTTCTCATTTCTGCTATTTCTCATTAATTTCGTCTCTCTTCGACTTACTCTCAATCCATATTCTGTGCTGTTTCGACTGTTCATTCCATTCAACAGATCCTGTAGTTCTTCATTCTAACTGAGGATAACAATTCCGTCAGAGAATCTTATGCAGAACCTTTAACCTTGAATTTTAATCCCACTCTTAAATCTTTCTTTTATTTCCATTCTTCAATGCATAGATTGAACAGTAGAGGCGAAAGACTTCGTTCTTGGTCTTCCACTCTTACTGTTTCCCCTTGGCTCTTGTACGTATCTTACATTACCCGTCTTTCTCTATAACTTACCTTATTTTTCCCAGAATTTCGAACATCTTGCACCGTTTTACACTGTCGAACGACTTTCACGGTCGACAAATACTATGAATGTGTCTCGATTTTTCTTCAGTCTTGCTTCCATTACCAACCGCAACGTCAAAACTGCTTATCTGGCGCCACTATCTTTCCTAAAGCCAAATTGTTCGTCATCTAACAGATCCTCAATTTACTTTTCAGTTCTTTTGTATATCATTCTTGCCAGCAACTTGGATGCATTCGCTGTTAATCTGATTCTGCGATGATTATCGCACTTGTTGACTCGACCAATCTTCGGAATTATATGGATAGTCTTTTTTCGAAGTGTGAAGATATATCGCCAGTCTCACACATTCCGCAAAATAACGTGAATAGTCGTTTTGTTGCCACTTCCCCAGTAAGATCTATTCCTTCTGTCTTATTGGCCAACGGTCTTGCTGCAGTGGTAACGCCAGTTCCCGTCACGTCACCGAAGCTAGGCCTGTCTAGCACTTGGATGAGTGACTGTCAGTGTGAGGCATTTTCGGACAGAGCTTCTGTTTTATTCGCTCTTAAGTCTTCCAAAGCTGTTTTAAAATCTTACTCTTAATACTGGAGAATTATCACTTATATATCGACTCCTATTTCTCCTATCATATCAAAAGACAGATCTTCCCCCTCACAGAAGCCTTTAACGTACTGCAGTCCACTTACCCGCTCTCTCCTCAGCATTACAGTGAAATTATCCTTGCAATCTTAATGTTTTGCCCTCGCTTTTAATTTCACCAAAGGTTGTTTTGACTTTTCGATATGCTGAATCAGTCCTGACAATCATTCCTTTTCCGATTTCGTGATCTATTCCATGCAAGCCATTTCGCCTTAGCTTCCCTGCACTGCCTGTTTATGTCATTCCTAAGTGACTGATTTCCCAGAACATTTTTGTACTTCCTTCTTTCGTCGAACTACTTAAATATCTTCTGTTACCTATGGTTTCTTCACAGTTTCCTCCCTTGTAATTACGTTTTTCTTGAATCTCTTCATTCCTTAGTACCTCCGTATCGCATTTCTTTGGGCAATGTTTCTTCCTGACTAGTTTTCTTAACTTCAGCCAACTCTTAATCATTACTAAACTGTAATCTGAGTTTATATCTGCTCCTGGATACGCCTCACAACCCAGTATCTGATTTCGGAATCTGTGCCTGACCATGAAGTAATCTAATTGAAATTCTCCCATATCTTTCGGCCTTTTCCAAGTATTCCTCCACCTCATGTGATTCCTGAATGGAGTATTCGTTATTCCTAGCTTAAATTTATTATAGAACTCAATTACTATTTCTCCTCTCTCATTCCTTGTATCAACCCCATACTCTCCCGTACTCCTTCCCTTACAACTGCCTTCCAGTTTTCCCACGAGTATTAGATTTTCACCTCCCTTTACATCTGTATTGGCCCTTTAATATCTTCATATAGATTCTCTATCTCTTCATCTTCAGCTTGCGATGGCATGTATACCTGAAGTATCGTTGTCAGTGTTGGTTTGCTGTCTATTCTGATAAGAACAACCCTATCACTGAACTATTCACAGTAACACACTGCGCTCTACCTTCTTATTAATAACGAATCCTTCTCTCATTATACCATTTTCTACTGCTGTTGATATTACCCTATACTTATTCGGCCAGATAACCTCGTCTTCTTTCCATGTCACTTCACTGACCCTCACTATATCTGGATTGAGCCTTAGCATTTCCCTTTACAGATTTTCTAGCTTCCGTACCCACGTTCAAGCTTCTGACATTCCACGCTCCGACTCGTAGAATGTTATCCTTTCGTTCAATCTTTTTCTCATTGTCGTCCCCACCTTGGTAGTCCCCTCCCGGAGATCCAAATGGGGACCAGGCCAGAATCTTTTGCCAGTGGAGAGATTATCATGACACTTTTCCAATTACTGGCCACATTTTGTGTGGATACACATTATGTTTCTTTGATGCACTGCTTTCCTTTGCCGTTGAGTATTGCTGATTCTTCCGCTGTTTCCCACCCAAAGGGCAAGACGGTGCAGCGAACCTCTGTCCGCTCCTCCTCCTCCTTTGACAAGGCCATTGGCAGAACGATGGTTACTTCTTATGCTGGAAGCTTTCGGCCTCCATTGCTAATGATTTTTATTCAAAATTTAAGCAGTGACGGGTTTAGAACCCAGGACCGAGGAAGTTTCGATTACTACTAAAAGACACTACCACTAGACGTCCATCTATATTTGCATTTACATCCATACGTGCACAGCACAGTGTACTTTCATTGCAGAAGTTATTACGCGGCATGAATGATTATTTAAAGCCACTTTACATGCCGTGATTAGTCTGATCTTTGCGATCATTTTGGGAGTGATATGGAGGGATTGTCCAAGCAGACTGGAAATAAAAAGGCAAGCAGATTAGTGTTTAACGTCCCATCGACAATGAGGTCATTAGAGATGGAACAAAAGCTCGGACTGAGGAAGGGAAGCGGTCTTGTCCTTTCCATAGGTGCCATTCCGGCATTTTCCACAGTCGATGTAGGGAACACCAGACTATGGATGGCCGGAAGACTTGAGCTGCCCATTCCTCGAAATGCGTATGTTGTTGATAATGACTTTGTCACCAAGATTGGTCGACTGAATGGAAGATTAGGCGCTACATTTTGAAGGAATTGTTCTTGCTTTCATCAAATCTTGTATCGAACCGTACAACCGGCATGGATTTCTATAATGAAGTTTTGCAGTGACACCAAACTTGACTCTCAACAATCCTGACATGCTTCTTCGTCCACCAACTTCGGTAGTTCCTGGGATGCTGCTTGGTCAAGACATGATGAAAATAAGTTGGCTCTGAGTTGTCAGCAAAGACTCCAGATTTTGTCTATACAATATGACAAACAAATCCGTTACAGAAACGCCCTCGACAGTTAATTGTTGAAGCACTACAGAGTTCGGAAGATCTGATGGCACACCAAGGGATGCAGTTACTAAACATACCATGCATCGTATACCACATAACTCACATATCATCATATTGATGAGATTCTGTCGCCAACTGATGTTCTCCAAGAACACATTTTCGAACTACCACATTGGGAAACTGTGCGCAAACCATCGACAACATTTCATGGCCAGCATCAACACTTATACACTTTATACAAAGTCTGCATCATCTAGCCAACGTTAAGGAATGGTAAACATTTATTCCATTTACGTCGGCTAATCAAAGGAGATTCATCGATCATTTGTTTCACTCCATACTGCGACACCTGAGAGCTGTCTGCGAAACAGAAAACACTATAACCAGTGAATGAGATGCCAACGCGTTTTACCATAAATATATTGGGAAAGCTTTATCGAAATTGTCATCATGATGTCACACCAATATCCTTCTCCTCGATGCAGAACTTCAGCACTTTAGTATTCGTATTCCTGGCACTGTAAAATAGAATATGACAGAATGGTAGCACTGTCTAGTTTTCATCAAGTTTGTACTCTGAAGAGCCAATGAAACTGGTACACCCGCCTAATAATGTGTAGGGTCACCCTGGGCACGAAGAAGTGAGCAACATGACTTGGCATTGACTCGACTAATGTCTGAAGTAGTGTTGGAGGGAAATGACACCATGAATCCTGCAGAGTACGAGGGGGTGGACATCTCTCCTGAACAGCATGTTGCATATATGCTCATTGATGTTCATGTCTGGGAGTTTGGTGGCCAGCGGAAGTCCTTGATCTCAGAAGAGTGTTCCTAGAGCCACTCTGTAGCAATTCTGAACGTATGGGATGTCGAATTACTCTGCTGCAACTGCCCAAGTCCGTCGAAATGCACAACGAACATGAATGGATGCAGGTGGTCAGACAAGATGCTTACGTATGTGTCACCAGTCAGAGTGGTATCTGGACATATCAGGGATCCCAAATCACTCCAACAGCACTCGGCCTACATAATTACAGAGCCTCCACCAACTCGAACAGTACCCTGCTGACATGCAGGGTCTATGGACTCATGCGGTTGTCTCATACCAGTACCCATCCATATGCCTGATACAATTTGAAATGAGACTTGTCCAACCAGGCAACATGTTTCCAGTCATCAACAGTCCAATGTCTGTGTTGACAGGCCCAGGTAGTAGTGGAACAAGGCCGGCGTCACCCCACTGATGTCTTCCAAGGTGGCTGCAGTGATGTCAGCTGATGACGCAAGTACTGTCACCCAAGATGGCGGCTTTTGGCGAGAAAGTGCCACGACCCCCTGGCAGGAATTCGAATTTTGGAGGGAAGATAGGTCAATTGGGCTACCTCTAATAATCTAAGAAAACGGCGGGAAAAAAGGGTACTTGGGCTACCTACACTAACCTAAGTCACCCAACTGCCACCTCTTCCTAGGAACTGGCGGGAAGAGGACTCGGACTGTGCTGGACATAAGTCTTTAAATAAACAATTAAAGGCAGTACCACTATGAAGTGTGTTCACCATTGGGTCCTGGCGCGTCATCCTCTTGGAAAATGGGCGGGAATTTTGAATTTTTTAGAGAATTTTGCTGTAAGAGCTCACTCCTGCAGCTGAGGGGAGATAGTACGGTTTTTTTTGTTTTGGTTTTGGGGCGCAAAACTGCTATGGTCATTAGCGCCCGGTCTGTGAGTTAGGAAACGGTAAAAAACGAAAATGGAAAGCAGCAGCAATGGGAACGAAACTCAAAAAATTGGAGAAACTAAAAGCAGAAGGAAAGCTTAAAAATCCACTACAGAAAGGGTTTGGTTGTCCCCAAAAAGAGCTTCAAATGACTGACGTCATCTCACTGGCAATAATAAACTCGAGAACGCGATCGGCCGAGCGCGTGTCATCTGCTAAAATGGACGATATATCAGGCGACAGCTGTAGACGGGCGCGTAACGGAGTAAAATAGGGGCACTCAATTAAAAGGTGTCTTACCGTCCACAGCTGAGAGCAGTGGGGACAGAGTGGGGGAGGATCGCCGCTTAAAAGATGTCGATGGCTAAAAAGACAGTGCCCTATCGGAGTCTAGTTAACGACGCGTTCGGGAGGAAGAGGTCCAAGCACGGGGAAGAGCTTTCACGTACCGCTATTTATTATGGAGAAGTGTCGACCAATGTGCGTGCCATGAAAGAACAACACCACGGCATAAAACGCTCCATAGATCGGCGAAGGGAATCGATCGAATAGCTGGCCGAAGACGAGAGACTGCAGCCTTGGCCGCTACATCGGCCGCCTCATTGCCACAGATGCCAACGTGTCCTGGGAGCCAGAGGAACGCCACCGAGACGCCCCCCAAATGGGAGCAAGCGCAGGCAGTCCTGAATCCGGTGGACCAGAGGGTGGATAGGGTAGAGAGCTTAGAGACTGAGGAGAGAGCTGAGAGAATCTGAACAGATAACATACTGTATCCGCTGATGGCGGCGGATGTATAGGACAGCCTGGAGAACAGCGTAAAGCTCCGCAGTATAAACCGAACACTGGTCGGGAAGCCGAAATCGATTTGGGGTGTCGCCAACAATATAGGCACTCCCTACACCTAACGATGTTTTCGAGCCATCAGTGTAAATAAATGTGGCTTCCTTCATTTGTGCACATAGAGCAGCAAATACCCGACGATAAACAAGTGAAGGGGTACCATCCTTGGGAAATTGACAAAGGTCACGGAGCAGGCAGATTCGGGGACGGAGCCAAGGCGGTGCTGTACCCCAAGTTGTCAAGAAGGTTTTAGGAAAGCGGAAGGAAAGAGAATGGAGCAGTTGACGGAAGCGGACTCACGGTGGTAGTAGGGAGGAAGGGCGGCCTGCATACCATACATCCAAGGAGGCATCGAAAAAAAAGTCATGGGCCGCATTAGCAGGCATGGAAGACAGATGGCTAGCATAACGACTCAGAAGGACTGCTCGCCGATTGGACACTGGAGGTTCAGCAGTCTCAGCATAAAGGCTTTCCACAGGGCTGGTGTAAAAAGCTCCAGACACTAAACGTAATCCACGGTGGTGGATAGAGTCGAGACGCCGAAGAATAGACGGCCGAGCAGAGGAGTAAACTATGCTTCCATAGTCCAATTTCGAGCGCACTAAGGCGCGATAGAGGCGGAGAAGGACCACTAGGTCCGCTCCCCAGAAGGTACCATTTAGGACACGGAGGGTGTTGAGGGATCGCAGACAGCGAGCCGAAAGATAGGAAACGTGGGAGGACCAGCACAGTTTTCTGTCAAACGTAAGACCCAAGAATTTAGCGACGTCCGAAAACGGAAGGTTGACAGGTCCTAGATGTAAGGAGGGTGGAAGAAACTCCTTACGTCACCAAAAATTAACACAAACGGTCTGACTCGGAGAAAAACGGAAGCCGGTTTCGATGCTCCAAGAGTGGAGGCGATCGAGACATCCTTGAAGACGTCGTTCAAGAGGGCTGGTCTGTTGAGAGCTGTAGTAGATCGCAAAATCGTCCACAAAGAGGGAGTCCGAGACATCAGGAAGGAGACAATCCATAATCGGATTTATGGCAATGGCAAACAGTACAACACTCAGCACGGAGCCCTGGGGTACCCCGTTTTCTTGGGAGAAAGTACGGGAGAGAGCGGTGTTCACCCGCATTCTAAATGTGCGCTCTGCCATAAATTCGTGAAGAAAAAGGGGCAGCCGACCTCGAAAGCCCCAAGAGAACAGTGTGCGGAGGATGTCTGTCCTCCACCAGGTATCGTATGCTCTCTCCAGATCAAAAAATGTTGCTACTGTTTGGCGTTTCCGGAGAAAATTGTTCATGATACAAGTGGAGAGGGCAACAAGATGGTCAACTGCAGAACGATGCTTTCGGAAACCGCATTGGGCAGATGTTAAAAGACTGCGGGACTCCAGCCACCAAGCTAAACGGCAATTCACCATACGCTCCAAAACCTTACATACACTACTCGTGAGAGAAATGGGGCGATAGCTAGAGGTGAGATGTTTGTCCTTTCCAGGTTTCGGAACAGGAACGACGATAGCTTCCCGCCATCGTCTGAGAAAAGTACTGTCGGTCCAAATTCGATTATAAAGGCGAAGGAGGTAACGCAGACTATGGGTTGATAAATGCAGCAACATTTGGATGTGGATACCATCCGGTCCTGGGGCGGAGGAGCGAGAAGATGAGAGTGCATGTTGGAGTTCCCGCATGGAGAAAACAGTATTATAGCTTTCGCGATTTTTAGAGGAGAAAGCAAGAGGTTGCACTTCCGCTGCACGTTTCTTCGGGAGAAACGCTGGCGGGTAATTTGAAGAGCTCGAAATCTCAGCAAAGTGTTGACCCAGTGAGTTAGAAATTGCGACGGGGTCCACTAACGTATCATGCGCGACAGTGAGCCCAGAGACCGGGAGAAACTAGGCGCGCCTGATAACCGTCGAATCCGACTCCAAACTTCCGAGAGGGGAGTGAAGGTGTTAAATGAGCTAGTAAAGAATTTCCAGCTTGCCTTCTTGCTATCGCGGATGACGCGAAGAGCACGTCGCCGCTCACGTATTGCGTCACGGCATGCCTCGTTCCACCAAGGAACTGGGGGGCGCCGGGGCAATTCGGAGGTGCGTGGTATTGAACGTTCCGCAGCTGTAAGAATACCGTCTGTAATATGTGTGACCTCAGCGTCGACGCTAGGAAAGTGACGGTCATCGAATGCCGCTAGAGACGAAAAAAGTGTCCAGTCGGCTTGGGCAAACTTCCAGCGTCGCGGGCGCATATATGGCAGTTCAGGCTGCAGTCTAAGGACACATGGAAAGTGGTCACTCGAGTGTGTATCATCTAGGGCGAACCATTCGAAGCGCCGAGCTAGCGGAACACTACCGACCGAAAGGTCCATATGAGATAAATTTGTCGTGGACGCAGACAAAAATGTAGGGTCCCCAGTGTTGAGGCAAACTAGATCCGCTTGGTGGAAGATGTCTAGCAGTAGTGAGCCACGAGGACCAGGATGTGGAGATCCCCAAAGCGGGTGGTGGGCATTGAAGTCACCAACCAGCAAATAGGAGGGTGGAAGCTGACCAAGAAGATGAAGGAGATCAGCTCGTGCCATTGGTGTGGACGATGGAATGTATACAGTACAAAGAGAAAATGTATATCCAGAAAGGGAAAGACGGACAGCGACAGCTTGGAAGGAAGTGTTTAAGGGGATTGGGTGATAATGGAGAGAATCATGGAGAAGAATCATGAGTCCTCCATGTGCTGGAGTGCTTTCAACACATGGGAGATCAAATCGGACGGAATGAAAATGGGGGAGAACAAAGCGGTGATGAGGACGCAGCTTTGTTTCCTGAAGACAGAAGGTGACCGGCGAGTAGGATCGTAAGAGGATCGACAATTTATCCCGATTGGCTCGAAGGCCGCGGATATTCCAGTGGATAATGGACATAGGGTGAAGAGAAAATGGAGGAATGTGACCAGGGTTGCCGTCAGCTCAGCGACTGCTCAGAGCTTGCGACCGACAGCATGGAATGGCATTCAGCCGAAGGCAGAAGATCCTGATCCATAAGTTATTCAGGAGCAGCTCCTGCCACCAGCGATCGGCCGGTTGATCGGCCGCCAGCAGTGCGCCTCGGCGACACAGAAGACGGCCGAGGGCGATTACCGCCAGGTGGTGCTGTAGACGAGACACGCCTTGGCGGAGAAGGAGATGAACTGGGTTTCTTACTAGCCTTCTTGGAAACATGATGTTTAGATGGAGGAGGAACCAATGGTTGTGAAGTTGGGGTACGTAAAAAATCTTCACGAATATGCTCTTTTTTCGAAGTCTTGGTGTCTGACTCGAGATTTAGCTGAACCCGATGAAGGGTGAGCCATAGAGTGGGCAGGCGAAAGTGGGGAGGTTGAACGGGCGATCTTTGCGCTGGCCGATCTGACGACCGTGGCACTAAAGTTGAGGTCACAAGTCTGCGTGGCCGCCTCCTTTGTTGGCCGAGGAGAGGCAAGGACAGTGCTGTATTTTCCTGTCTGAGGCACGGTGGGCTGTCGACTGGCGAATAATTTTCGGGCAGCAAAGGTCGACACCTTTTCCTTCACTCTCATTTCCTGAATGAGCTTTTCGTCTTCAATAATGGGGCAATCTCGAGAGGAAGCAGCTTGGTCACCCATAGAGTTGATGCAGCGAGGGGATGGAGGTGGACAAGCACCCTCATGGGCATCCTTGCCACACGTAACAAATTTGGCCGGATTGGAACAGGACTGGCTGGTGTGATTGAACCGCTGACACGAATAGCAACGTGTAGGGTTTGGGATGTAAGGGCGAACGGAAATAATCTCATAGCCTGCTTTGATTTTCGATGGGAGTTGAACTTTGTCAAATGTCAAGAAGACAGTACAGGTTCGAATGATGTTTATGTCAAGAAGACAGTACAGGTTCGAATGATGTTTGTGTCAACCCTTTTCATAACTCTATGAACAGCCATTACGCCCTGGTCAGACAGGTAGTGTTGAATTTCCTCGTCGGACAATCCGTCGAGGGAGTGTGTATAAACGACACGTGATGAATTTAAAGTATGGTGCGGTTCCACCCGGACAGGGAAGGTGTGTAGCAGTGAAGAATGCAGCAATTTTTGTGCCTGGAGGGCACTGACTGTTTCTAACAACAAGGTGCCATTTCGTAATCTGGAACAAGACTTTACAGGAACTGCAATTGCGTCGACACCTTTCTGAATAATCAAAGGGTTGACCGTGGAGAAGTCGTGACCTTCGTAAAACCGAGAAACAACAAGGAACTGTGGCAATGATGGAAGGACTGTCTGTGGCTGAGACTCATTGAACTTACGCTTGTGAGCTGACATAGTAGAAGATGAGGAAACCATTGCGAAAGCATCCCCCCCAGCGTCTCCGATGGCACGCTCCTTCCTAGTGGGGGCCCTCTCTGACGGCACTCCCGCCTTAGGTGATTGTTCACACCTCAGGTCACCCCTCCCGACAAACGGACGGAGGGACCAATCGGCACTTTCGGAAGATATCAGCTCGGGCAATCACCCCTCCCTGGGCCTGGCCGTTACCAGGGGGTACGTACGTGTCCTACCTGTCTACCCGGGGCGGGGAATTACGCGTTACTCCGTCACCGGCTACGCATGGAAATGTGGGTCGGCCTTCAGACACACACAGGGAGGAAAAAAGAGAAAGGGAAAGGAAAGAACAGAGGTCTCAAACGTCGCAGCGGAGAAAAGGGCAAAGAGAAGAGGTAAGGAAAAGAGAAGGACAAAGGAAGGACGAAGACTCGCAAGCGGAGAAAGCAAAGAATTTGTTACAGTTTCGAGCGTCCGTCTCCGGACGTAGGCACAAAACATACTCCCAGAGAGGCAGAAAGGAAAGGAAAGAGGCGGAGGTGAGGGGGGGAGGCGAAGATGGGGGATGGGGAAGGATGCGGAAAGGGAAGGTATCCAGCCCGGAAAGGAAGGAAGGCCACATTAGCTCGTGGTCCCGTGCTCGCTACGCACGTATCCACAAAAGAGGAAAGAGTAGTGGACCCCCTGGGGCGGGGGGGGGGGGGGGGAGATCGTACGGTGTTGCCCCCACTGGAGGCTGCTTATGATGTCATTCAATTCTAATATAATTTCTTGAAATTTGTTTAAATTTATTATCTATCTACAACAGTAGTGGCTTAGTTCTGTGTTACCACCACAAGAGGCTGAGATATGGTGTGCTTGTTGAGTTGTCGCTGTTCAATTTGCGATATGTTGTTACCAGACGGGAGGAGTTTTAATAGCTGTATTACAGGCACTCATTCAACCGAGGAGTGCATTTATGGCTCAATGCACGAAGAATGGAAGAGAGCATTAATGCTTGCACATATGAAGAGGAAGAATAGGGTCCTGCAAATAAATATTTTGCGTTAAAGATCCATTACACAACGCATGGAAACATCTGTCTCTGCTGGAATTGTCTGTCATTTCTAAAACCTATGTACAAGCTCCCACCACCCAAGAAACAACTGCCTCCGATCCACCAGACCAAAGAACTGACCTAGTTCGCGAGTTCACCGCTAGAGGTCGCCGCGATAGATCACGTCATCGTGCAGTTCGTTCCATAGGAGCACAGCATCATGATTACGTCATGTGTTCCTCCCAGCTGCACGTGTGCCCAGCTGGAAAGCGTGCACGCTGTGTAACAAGGAGGGCCACATTCGATCGGTTTGTCGTAGTCGCTCGACTCGCTCCAGTCCTGCCCCTCCTGGGCCTCAAGATACAGTCCATGCTCTGAAATCGGTCGTCAGTGCATAAGCTTTTCCTCACGCTCTGCATTTACACTGAGGATGTTAGTTTTCAGGTCTACACTGGTGCTACCGTCTCCCTGATTAATATGGCGACATATACCCGGCTGGGCTCTCCTGCGTTGTCACCTCCCTTATGCCATTTAGTCGCCTACGGAGACGAATCCATCCCCCTTCGTGGGCAGTTGGTCGTCCAGGCGACGTACAAGCGTGTTCCCTGGCTCCTTACCCTCTTTGTCATCGACCATCCGTCGGCTTCGAGTATTTTTGGCCTGGATGCGTTTCAACTGTTTGGCTTTTCAATCTCCGACGAAGTTAAGGTCGTTTCCACGGCTGTTCCCTTTCAGGACTCGGACGATCTGTGCTCCGCTTTTGCGTCGTTGTTTGCACCGGATCTCAGATGTGCTTCCGGTTTTCAGGCGCACATCAACCTGCGGCCGGATGCACAGCCTTGCTTTTTCCGGGCCTGGCCCCTTCTGATGGTCTTACGGCCAGCGGTCAAGCAGGAACTTGATCGGATCCAGGTCGCTGGCGTGGTGGAACCTGTAACTTGCAGTGCATGGGCGACACCACTGGTGGTCATACGGAAACCCAATGGGTCCCTTCGGCTGTGTGGGGACTTCGGCGCTAGTCAATGCTCAGTCCCTCGTTGACACTTACTGCATTCCCCGACGGGAAGACCTTCTTGCCAAACTTGCCTGGGGAGAGTGTTTTTCCAGGATCGACCTGGCTGAGGCATACCACAAGTTGCCCTAGGATGCCGAATCTCTGGACATCATGGTTATCAACACGCCTTTCGGACCGTAGAACTACAAGCACCTTCCCTTTGGTGTCTCTTCGGCGCTGTCCATTTTCCAGCAATTCCTGGAGCAGCTTACACAGCCTACCCCTGCCTGTGTGAATTATCTGGATGACATCTTGGTCACTGGGCGTTCCCGCCAGGAACATTTGCAAAACCTCAGCGCCTTATTTCACGTTCTGCAGTCTGCTGGTTTACGCTGTCGGCTGGACAAGTTTTGTTTCTTTCAACCGGAGGTGAAATACTTCGGCCACTTGCTTAGCAAAGATAGAATTCACTCTTCGGGACGTGATGTCGAGGCCATTGAGGCCCTTCCTCGCCCAAAGACTTATCTGAACTTGGACAAGGTTACTTATTACTTAAAGTTCTTGCCACGGGCTGCCTCCGTTGCTCAACCCCTCAATCACTTGCGTCGCAAAGGGGTACCTTTTGATTGGACTCCTGCCTGTGACCAGGCTTTTCTCTGTTTACAGACGATGCTGAAGTCCGCCCCCTTGCCTTACTTGCTTTTCTCCGGACCGCCCTTTGCTTGTGGCGGCTGATGTGTCGGCATACGGCATTGCGGCCGTCCTTGCACACTGGGATGCAAATGGCCCCGAACAGCCCATCGCTTATGCCTCTAAGATGTTGACCCCAGCACAACGGAACTAATCCCAGATTGAAAAGGAGGCTCTGGCGATCGTGTTCGCTGTCCAAAAAATTCACACCTATCTCTTTGGGGCAAAGTTCACCCTCCTAACGGGCCATAAACCCTTGGTTACACTTTTCGGACCCCACTCTCACCTTCCAGAGCGGACGGGTCAACGTCTCCAGTGCTGGGCATTGTTTTTACGTAATTACGCTTACACCATCCAGTATAAGCCCACTGCCCATGATGCTAACGCAGACGCTTTGTCACGCCTCCCAGCAGGCTCCGATCCTGCCTTTGACCAACAGGAGGTCCTCTGCTTTCACACTGATTCCGCCCGCCGGGATGCGCTGCACGGTCTGCCTCTTATGGCCGCTCACATTGCTGCAGCTACCCGGCGCGACCCTGTCTTATGGCAGGTTCTCAACTACGTGGTCCACGGGTGGCCGTCCTACATTACTCGTCGGATGCAGTCCGATTTCAGCCCCTGGCGACACCTGTCGCACAGGCTTTCCGTGGTCGATGATGTCCTTCTGTTGGCCACGGAGTCAGATGCCCATCGAGTGGTCATGCCTACATCTACATCTACATCTACATCTACATTGATACTCCGCAAGCCACCCAACGGTGTGTGGCGGAGGGCACTTTACGTGCCACTGTCATTACCTCCCTTTCCTGTTCCAGTCGCGTATGGTTCGCGGGAAGAACGACTGTCTGAAAGCCTCCGTGCGCGCTCTAATCTCTCTAATTTTACATTCGTGATCTCCTCGGGAGGTATAAGTAGGGGGAAGCAATATATTCGATACCTCATCCAGAAACGCACCCTCTCGAAACCTGGACAGCAAGCTACACCGCGATGCAGAGCGCCTCTCTTGCAGAGTCTGCCACTTGAGTTTATTAAACATCTCCGTAACGCTATCACGGTTACCAAATAACCCTGTGACGAAACGCGCCGCTCTTCTTTGGATCTTTTCTATCTCCTCCGTCAACCCGACCTGGTACGGATCCCACACTGATGAGCAATACTCAGGTATAGGTCGAACGAGTGTTTTGTAAGCCACCTCCTTTGTTGATGGACTACATTTTCTAAGCACTCTCCCAATGAATCTCAACCTGGTACCCGCCTAACCAACAATTAATTTTATATGATCATTCCACTTCAAATCGTTCCGTACGCATACTCCCAGATATTTTACAGAAGTAACTGCTACCAGTGTTTGTTCCGCTATCATATAATCATACAATAAAGGATCCTTCTTTCTATGTATTCGCAATACATTACATTTGTCTATGTTAAGGGTCAGTTGCCACTCCCTGCACCAAGTGCCTATCCGCTGCAGATCTTCCTGTATTTCGCTACAATTTTCTAATGCTGCAACTTCTCTGTATACTACAGCATCATCGGCGAAAAGCCGCATGGAACTTCCGACACTATTTACTAAGTCATTTATATATATTGTGAAAAGCAATGGTCCCATAACACTCCCCTGTGGCACGCCAGAGGTTACTTTAACGTCTGTAGACGTCTCTCCATTGATAACAACATGCTGTGTTCTGTTTGCTAAAAACTCTTCAATCCAGCCACACAGCTGGTCTGATATTCCGTAGGCTCTTACTTTGTTTATCAGGCGACAGTGCGGAACTGTATCGAACGCCTTCCGGAAGTCAAGAAAAATAGCATCTACCTGGGAGCCTGTATCTAATATTTTCTGGGTCTCATGAACAAATAAGGCGAGTTGGGTCTCACACGATCGCTGTTTCCGGAATCCATGTTGATTCCTACATAGTAGATTCTGGGTTTCCAGAAATGACATGATACGCGAGCAAAAAACATGTTCTAAAATTCTACAAGAGATCGACGTAAGAGATATAGGTCTATAGTTTTGCGCATCTGCTCGACGACCCTTCTTGAAGACTGGGACTATCTGTGCTCTTTTCCAATCATTTGGAACCCTCCGTTCCTCTAGAGACTTGCGGTACACGGCTGTTAGAAGGGGGGCAAGTTCTTTCGCGTACTCTGTGTAGAATCGAATTGGTATCCCGTCAGGTCCAGTGGACTTTCCTCTATTGAGTGATTCCAGTTGCTTTTCTATTCCTTGGACATTTATTTCGATGTCAGCCATTTTTTCGTTTGTGCGAGGATTTAGAGAAGGAACTGCAGTGCGGTCTTCCTCTGTGAAACAGCTTTGGAAAAAGGTGTTTAGTATTTCAGCTTTACGCGTGTCATCCTCTGTTTCAATGCCATCATCATCCCGTAGTGTCTGGATATGCTGTTTCGAGCCACTTACTGATTTAACGTAAGACCAGAACTTCCTAGGATTTTCTGTCAAGTCGGTACATCGAATTTTACTTTCGAATTCAATGAACGCTTCACGTATAGCCCTCCTTACGCTAACTTTGACATCGTTTAGCTTCTGTTTGTCTGAGAGGTTTTGGCTGCGTTTAAACTTGGAGTGGAGCTCTCTTTGCTTTCGCAGTAGTTTCCTAACTTTGTTGTTGTACCACGGTGGGTTTTTCCCGTCCCTCACAGTTTTACTCGGCACGTACCTGTCTAAAACGCATTTTACGATTGCCTTGAACTTTTTCCATAAACACTCAACATTGTCAGTGTCGGAACAGAAATTTTCGTTTTGATCTGTTAGGTAGTCTGAAATCTGCCTTCTATTACTCTTGCTAAACAGATAAACCTTCCTCCCTTTTTTTATATTCCTATTAACTTCCATATTCAGGGATGCTGCAACGGCCTTATGATCACTGATTCCCTGTCCTGTACATACAGAGTCGAAAAGTTAGGGTCTGTTTGTTATCAGTAGGTCCAAGATGTTATCTCCACGAGTCGGTTCTCTGTTTAATTGTTCGAGGTAATTTTCGGATAGTGCACTCAGTATAATGTCACTCGATGCTCTGTCCCTACCACCCGTCCTAAACATCTGAGTGTCCCAGTCTATATCTGGTAAATTGAAATCTCCACCTAAGACTATAACATGCTGAGAAAATTTATGTGAAATGTATTCCAAATTTTCTCTCAGTTGTTCTGCCACTAATGCTGCTGAGTCGGGAGGTCGGTAAAAGGAGCCAATTATTAACCTAGTTGCGGCTTCGGGTGCTCGGTTTGTTACACCGCGGGCACTGGGGTATGTCCCGTATGAAAGTTTTGGCTTGCCGGCATGTGTATTGGCCCGGCATCGATGGCGATATTGAGCGCCTGGTCCGTGGGTGCACTGTCTTAGAGCGTAACCAGGCAGGTCCCCTTCAGTCATTTGCACCCTGGCCTGTGCCTCGTCGGCCCTGGGATCGCATCCATATCGATTTTGCGGGCCCGTTTTTGGGGTCCATGTGGTTACTCTTCATGATTGCTACTACAAATACCCATATGTTGTCCGAATGGCATCCACCACTATGGTGGCCACACTCACAGCCCTGGCCCAGGTTATCGCCATCGAGTGTCTGCCACACACATTGGTCTCTGATAATGGTCCCCAATTCACGGCGTCCACCTTCCACAACTTCTGTCAGGCCAATGGTATCAAACATATCCGTAGCCCCCCTTTCCACCCTTCATCCAATGGCGCGGCGGAGAGGCTTGTCCACACTTTTAAACGACAGTTGACTAAGGCAGTCGACACATCTCCGACCACGTCGGCCCTCACCCTGATTTTGAGCCAATTGGCGGACGCAGTCCGGCAGAGCTCCTTCATGGGCGACAGCCACGAACCCTGCTCCATTTGCTGATGCCACCCTCCTCCCGCCCCCACTCACGGCCTTCCCAGCGGTATGCCCCCGGCACGACCGTGTGGGCCCGCGAGTACGGGTGCAAGGCGGGCTGGACACCCGCCGCGGTCGTCGCGGCCCATAGGCGGAGTGTGAGGTCGGTGCAGACGTCGAAAGGGTTGGAGCGCCGCCACATAATCAGCTGGACTCTGGATTGGCTGTCATGGATACCTCGGCGTCCCTTCCTCCCCGCCAATAGCGGTTGGTGAGCCCGGCTCCTCTTCCCACTGCCGCCCAACTCGGCACTGTCTGGGACGTTTCCGCCCCTACGCGCAACTTTCAGGGGGGAGGGATCTGGTACCGTGTGCCGCGGAATCTGAATCCCCGCCGGACGTCATGGACGTCGAAGACCCCTAGAGGTCTCTGCACCACCGCGCCATAAGCTGTGGCGGCGCACAGCTCCTGGCCCACATTTAGCGTGAGGACGCCACAGTGGAACACGTGGTTGCAATGGCCAATAGCGGCGTCCCCGATAGAGTACTTAAGCGCCTGCCTCTCTCTCAGCTAGACCCCCACCCTGAAATACCTTGGCCTCACCCTCGACCGACACCTCACCTCACCTGGACCCCTCATCTCCAGACCGTCCAGCAGAAAGCCCATTCCCGCCTCCGCCTTCCGAAACTCCTGTCTGGCCGGACATGGGGATTGCATCCTTCTACCATCCTCCACACCTACAAATCCCTCATCTGTCCTATCCTCTGTTATGCCAGCGTTGCCTGGATCTCCGCCCCCACCCGCTTTTACAAGGCCCTCCAAATCCTTGAACGTCATGCGCTCCGCCTTGTCTTCTGTATCCGCCTTCCTTCCCCCACACGGCTCCTGCGTGACCTGATACCCTTCCCCCACCTCCTCCTGCTGCTGCATGACCTGATACCCTTCCCCCACCTCCTCCTGTTCCTCCAAAATCTCCGCATCCTTTACATTATCTGCAGGCTTGATCCCTCCCACCCTCTGGTTTCCTCCTTCCTCTCCACCCCCCGCCCATTGCCACGCCTCTATAGCTGTATCCCTCCCTCTCTCCACCTCAACACCCTCCATCTCCATCAGGGCAATTTCCAATGCCTCCCCCTCCCGGATGACGAACTTCGCCGTGACATCTACCCTTCCTTCCAACTATGACCTTGCCTTGTTCCCCCCCCCCCCCTCCCCATTGCCCCCTTTTTCCTCTTCCCTCCTCCTCCCAGAGCGGATTTTCCTCCTTTCTGCCTCTCCCCTGAGACCCTGCACCCCATACTTGCCTCTTTCCTTCCCACATCCCTCCCTACCTGGCCCTCCTCAGCACGCCCCCCACTCTTCTCCTCCATCGCTTCCCCTCCCTCTCTTCTTCCGGTCTCCCTCATCTCCTTGTGCCTGGCAGATCCTCTGTTTTGATCATCGTCAGTGTGCCACATCAGTGTTGTGTTTAGTGCTGTATCTCCTG